>NC_091980.1:190068852-190388211 GCF_044704955.1 Pristiophorus japonicus | reverse complement strand
GGGGGAGGGGGAGAGGGAGGGAGGGGGGAGAGGGAGGGAGGGAGGGAGGGAGGGAGGGGGAGGGAGGGAGAGAGAGCGGGCGGGGGTGGCGGCGTCGGGTCGGGGAACAGGAGCGCGGGTGGGGGTGGGGGGAGCGGGTCTCGGGTCGGGTCGGAGCGGGGGTCGGGTCTTGGGTCGGGGCGGGGGGAGCGGGTCTCGGGTCTGGGGGGGGGGGGGGCGGTAGCGGGTGTCGGGTCGGGTCGGGTCTGGTCGGCGGGGGGGGGGGGATGGGGGGAGCGAGTGTCGGGTCTGTTCGGGCGAGGAGCAGGAGCTGGCCGTGGGAGGAGCCTTATTCAAGCAGCCCCAGTGAGGCCATTCAGCCAGGGCTAGGGGCTGCGTGCTTCGGGCCCCTCCCACACAGTTCGGCGCCTGGAGCTATTGTACTTGCGTGCCGACTGTAGCGCGCATGTGCAGAGGTCCCGGCACTGTTTTCAGCGCCGGGACCTGGCTCCGCCCCCCCACAGCTCGTGCTGGCTGCGCCGAGGGCCACAGGACCTGCAAGTAGGTGGAGAATACTGAGGATTTTTTTAGGCGCCGTTTTAGGCGCGAAAAACGGGCGCCCAGCTCGGAGGGGAAATTTGGGCCCTATATGTTTAAAATAGATGCTTGGGTTCCCTGTTATGTTACATGCTAATCTTTTCTCATACTCTCTTCTTTGCCCTTCTTATATCCTCTTGCAATTTTCCCCTGCACTTTCTGTATTCTGCCTGGTTTTCGATTGCATTCTGTGCCTGACATCTGTCATAAACATCATTTAGATGATTTAGATGAAAGAATTGAGTGTAATATCTCCAAGTGACACTAAGCTGGGTGGCTGTGTGAGCTGTGAGGAGGATGCTAAGAGGCTGCAGGGTGACTTGGACAGGTTAGGTGAGTGGGCAAATGCATGGCAGATGCATAGAAACATAGAAAATAGGTGCAGGAGTAGGCCATTCAGCCCTTCGAGCCTGCACCACCATTCAATATCATGGCTGATCCTTCACCTCAGTGCCCCTTTCCCCACTTTCTCTCCATACCCCTTGATCCCTTTAGCCGTAAGGGCCATATCTAACTCCCTCGTGAATATATCCAATGAACTGGCATCAACGACTCTCTGCGGCAGAGAATTCCACAGGTTAACAACTCTCAGTGAAGAAGTTTCTCCTCATCTCAGTCCTAAATGACTTACCCCTTATCCTAAGACTGTGTCCCCTGGTTCTGGACTTCCCCAATATCGGGAACATTCTTCCCGCATTCGTCCCGTCAGAATCTTATATGTTTCTATGAGATCATCCCCTCTCATCCTTCTAAACTCCAGTGTATAAAGGCCCAGTTGATCCAGTCTCTCCCCATATGTCAGTCCAGCCATCCCTGGAATCAGTCTGGTGAACCTTCGCTGCACTCCCTCAATAGCAAGAACGTCCTTCCTCAGATTAGGAGACCCAAAACTGAACACAATATTCCAGGTGAGGCCTCACCAAGGCCCTGTACAATTGCAGTAAGACCTCCCTGCTCCTATACTCAAATCCCCTAGCTGTGAAGGCCAACATGCCATTTGCCTTCTTCACTGCCTGCTGTACCTGCAAGGCAACTTTCAATGATTGATGAACCATAACACCAAGGTCTCGTTGCACCTCCCATTTTCCTAATCTGCCGCCATTCAGATAATATTCTGCCTTTGTGTTTTTGCCACCAAAGTGGATAATCTCACATTTATCCACATTATACTGCATCTGCTATGCATTTGCCCACTCACCTAACCTGTCCAAGTCACCCTGCAGCCTCTTAGCATCCTCCTCACAGCTCACACCGTCACCCAGTTTAGTGTCATCTGTAAACTTGGAGATATTACACTCAATTCCTTCATCTAAATCATTAATGTATATTGTAAAGAGCTGGGGCCCCAGCACTGAACCCTGCGGCACTCCACTAGTCACTGCCTCCCATTTTGAAAATGACCCTTTTATCCCGACTCTCTGCTTCCTGTCTGCCAACCAATTCTCTATCCACACCAGTACATTACCGCAATACCATGTGCTTTGATTTTGCACACCAATCTCTTATGTGGGACCTTGTCAAAGGCCTTGAAAGTCCAAATACATCACATCCACTGGTTCTCCCTTGTCCACTCTACTCGTTACATCCTCAAAACATTCCAGAAGATTTGTCAAGCATGATTTCCCTTTCATAAATCCATGCTGACTTGGACCGATCCTGTCACTGCTTTCCAAATGTGCTGCTATTTCATCCTTAATGACTGATTCTAACATTTTCCCCACATCTGATGTCAGGCTAACCGGTCTATAATTACCCGTTTTCTCTCTCCCTCCTTTTTTAAAAAGTGGTGTTACATTAGCTACCCTCCAGTCCATAGGAACTGATCCAGAGTCAATAGACTGTTGGAAAATGATCACCAAGACATCCACTATTTCCAGGGCCACTTCCTTAAGTACTCTGGGATGCAGACAATCAGGCCGCGGGGGTTTAATCGGCTTTCAATCCCATCAATTTCTCCAACACAATTTCCTGCCTAATTAGGATATCCTTCAATTCCTCCTTCTCACTAGACCCTCGGCCCCCTAGTACATCCAGAAGGTTATTTGTGTCTTCCTTCATGAAATCAGAACCAAAGTATTTGTTCAATTGGTCTGCCATTTCTTTGTTCCCCATTATAAATTCATCAGAGTCCGACTGCACGGGACCTACGTTTGCCTTCACTAATCTTTTTCTCTTCACATATCTACAGAAGCTTTTGCTTTCAGTTTTTATGTTCCCAGCAAGCTTCCTCTCATACTCTATTTTCCCCCTCCTATTTAAACCCTTTGTCCTCCTCTGCTGAATTCTAAATTTCTCCCAGTCCTCTGGTTTGCTGCTTTTTCTGGCCAATTTATATGCTTCTTCTTTGGATCTAACACTATCCTTAATTTCCCTTGTTAGCCATGGTTGAGCCACCTTCCCTGTTTTATTTTTACTCCAGACAGGGATGTACAATTGTTGAAGTTCATCCATGTGATCTATAAATGTTTGCCATTGCCTATCTACCGTCAACCCTTTAAATATCATTCACCAGTCTATTCTAGCCAATTCACGCCTCATGCCATCGAAGTTAGCTTTCCTTAAGTTCAGGACCCTAGTTTCTGAATTAACTGTGTTACTCTCCATCTTAATAAAGAATTCTACCATATTATGGTCACTCTTTCCCAAGGGGCCTCACACAACAAGATTGCTGATTAGTCCCTTCTCATTACACATCACCCAGTCTAGGATGGCCAGCTCTCTAGTTGGTTCCTCGACATATTGGTCAAGAAAACCATCCCTAATACACTCCAGGAAATCCTCCTCCACCGCATTGCTACCAGTTTGGTTAGCCCAATCTATGTAAATTAAAGTCGCCCATGATAACTGCTGTACCTTTATTGCACACGTTCCTTATTTCTTGTTTGATGCTGTCTCCAACCTCACTACTACTGTTTGGTGGCCTGTACACAAGTCCCACTTGCATTTTCTGCCCTTTGGTATTCCGTAGCTCCACCCATACCGATTCCACATCATCCAAACCAATGTCCTTCCTTATTATTGCATTAATTTCCTCTTTAACCAGCAACGCCACCCCACCACCTTTTCCTTTCTGTCTCTCCTTCCTAAATGTTGAACACACCTGGATGTTGAGTTCCCAGCCTTGGTCACCCTGGAGCCATGTCTCTGTGATGCCAACTACATCATATCCATTAACTGCTATCTGCGCAGTTAATTCGTCCACCTTATTCCGAATACTCCTCGCATTGAGGCATAGAGCCTTCAGGCTTGTCTTTTTAACACAATTCGCCCCTTTAGAATTTTGCTGCAATGTGGTTCTTTTTGTTTTTTGCTTTGGGTTTCTCTGCCCTCCACTTTTAATATTCTCCTTTCTATCTTTTGCCTTTGTCTCCCTTTTATTTCCCTCTGCCTCCCTGCATAGGTTCCCATCCCCCTGCCATATTAGTTTAACTCCTCCCCAACAGCACGAGCAAGCGCTCACCCGAGTCCTGCCCAGGTGCAGACCGTCCGGTTTGTACTGCTCCCACCTCCCCCAGAATCAGTCCAATGTCCCAGGAATTTGAATCCCGCCCTTCTGCATCACTCCTCAAGCTACGTATTCACCTGAGCTATCCTGTGATTCCTACTCTGACTAGCACGTGGCACTGGTAGCAATCCTGAGATTACTACTTTTGAGGTCCTACTTTTTAATTTAGCTCCTAGCTCCCTATATTCGTCTCGTAGGACCTCATCCTGTTTTTTTACCTATATCGTTGGTACCTATATGCACCACAGCAACTGGCTTTTCAACCTCTCTTTTCAGAATGTCCTGCATCCGCTCTGAGACATCCTTGACCCTTGCACCAGGGAGGCAACATACCATCCTGGAGTCTCGGTTGCGGCCGCAGAAACGCCTATCTATTCCCCTTACCATCGAAT
This sequence comes from Pristiophorus japonicus, assembly GCF_044704955.1. Classification (NCBI taxonomy): domain Eukaryota; kingdom Metazoa; phylum Chordata; class Chondrichthyes; family Pristiophoridae; genus Pristiophorus; species Pristiophorus japonicus. Next base: position 190,383,738 of record NC_091980.1, on the reverse strand, counting down.
CCCCTATCACTATCGCTCTCCCACTCTTTTTCCTGCCCTCCTGTGCAGCAGAGCCACCCATGGTGCCTTGAACTTGGCTGCTGCTGCCTTCCCCTGATGAGTCATCCCCCTCAACAGTACCCAAAGCGGTGTATCTGTTTTGCAGGGGGATGACCGCAGGGGACCCCTGCATTACCTTCCTTGCACTGCTCTTCCTGTTGGTCACCCATTTACTATCTGGCTGTGTACCCTTTACCTGCGGTGTGACCAACTCACTAAACGTGCTACTTACATCATTCTCAGCATCGTGGATGCTCCAGAGTTCATCCACCCGCAGTTCCAGTGCCGCAATGCGGTCTGTCAGGATCTGCAAGCGGATGCACTTCCCACACACGTAGTCGTCAGAGATACTGGAAGCGTCCCCGAGTTCCCACAAAATACAGGAGGAGCATAACACGTATCCGAGCTCTCTTGCCATGACTTAACCCTTGGATTAACTTAATTGGGCAACAACAATGTTAAACGGTTACTTACAGTATAATGTGGATAAATGTGATGTTATCCACTTTGGTGGCAAAAACTTGAAGGCAGAATATTATCTGAATGGCGGCAGATTAGGAAAAGGGGAGGTGCAATGAGACCCGGGTGTTATGGTTCATCAGTCATTGAAAGTTGCCATGCAGGTACAGCAGGCAGTGAAAAATGTTATGTTGGCCTTCATAGCTAGGGGATTTGAGTATAGGAGCAGGGAGGTATTACTGCGTGAGGTCTCACCTGGAATATTGTATTCAGTTTTGGTCTCCTAATCTGAGGAAGGACGTTCTTGCTATTGAGGGAGTGCAGCGATGGTTCACTAGACTGATTCCCGGGATGGCGGGACTGACATATGAGGAGAGACTGGATCGACTGGGCCTTTATTCACTGGAGTTTAGAAGAATGAGAGGGTATCTCACAGAAACATATAAAATTCTGACGGGACTGGACAGGTTAGATGCAGGAAAAATGTTCCCGATGTTGGGGAAGTCCAGAACTAGGGGTCACAGTCTAAGGATAAGGGGTAAGCAATTTAGGACCGAGATGAGGAGAAACGTCTTCACTCAGAGTTGTTAACCTGTGGAATTCTCTACCGCAGAGAGTTGTTGATGCCAGTTCTTAATATATATTCAAGAGGGAGTTAGATATGGCCCTTATGGCTAAAGGGATCAAGGGGTATGGAGAGAAAGCAAGAAAGGGATACTGAGGTGAATGATCAGCCATGATCTTATTGAATGGTGGTGCAGGCTCGAAGGGCTGAATGGCCTACTCCTGCACCTATTTTCTAATGTTTCAATGTTTCTGTTTTATTTAAACCTCTATTTCCTTTGTCATCCAGGGAGTTCTAGTTTTGGATGCACCATCTTTCCGCTTTATGGGAATAGGCTTGGTTTGTACTCGACTATCTCCACCTTGAAGGCCTGCTGTTGCTCAATTACTGTTTGCCTGGCTAATCTTCGTTTCCACTCTACCTGTGCTAGATCCCTTGTCAATCACTGAAATTGGCTCCCGTCCAGTTTGTATTTTCACTGTTGATTTTTCTTTGTCCCTTTCCACAACTACTTGAAACCTAATTATATGATGATCACGATTACCCAGATGTTCTCCCACTGAAATATGCTCCACTTGTCCTATTTCATTCCCCAGAACTAGATCCAGCACCACTTCCTTCCTCGTTGGGCTAGAAAGATGCAGATTGAAAAAGTTCTCCTGTACACATTTTAGGAATTCTTCACCCTCGTGACCCTTTACTCTCTTTCCCCCAGTCTATGATCGGGTAAATGAAGTCTCCCTATTGTTGCTCTATTATTTTTACATTTCTCTAAAATTTGCCACAGATTTGCTCCTCTATCTCCTTCTCACTATTTGGGGGTCAATAGTAAACACCCAGCTATGCAACAGCTCCTTTTCTGTTCCTTAACTCTAACCAAATAGATTCAGCCTTTGAACCCTCGCGCATATTGTCTCTCTGTAACGATTCTAAAATAAAATAGCTTCATGCAGTTAAGTTTAAATTTATCTTGACCACTCAAGGCACAGGAGAAAACTCATAACTTTGCTCTCAGTTGGCCTTCTCAGCAGTATTCTTTTAATACCTCCCATTACACTGCAGCCCATTTCGTCCACAAGCATGTTGCTGTGGAGTTTGCTCCAGTTACACGGCAGATACATTTCAAAGCACCAGTGGCAAGTACTGGACAGCCACGCTTGCACATGTACAGTTACTTGAAAATCAGTGCAACCTTCTTTTTCTGGCTGCAGGCTTTATGATAACTGTGGGGAGGCGGGGGTAAAACTGTCACTCCCACTTCCAATTAGAACAGTGGCACTACTGCCTTCAGAAAGCCATTTCCTGATGTGATTCTGATCAACGCCGCCTCATTTGTGTTACAGCATTAGTTCACAATTGGGTCTGGTGTCAATAACAGCTGTAACATTCGCCTGCACACGACAACAGTAATGACTCCAGTTCTGAGGTGCTGTCAACCTGATGCACCTATATGAGGTATCTCAGCAAGGCTCTGTGGGTATCTGATCCAAGGCACTGAGAAACTCCAATCTGTAGCCAATGTGGGAACAATGGGAGATAACTGGAGTTACTGGAAATAACAATGCAGACACCATTAAATGTGATGTAACAGCACTAATGGACTATGCAGGCACTGCCTTGTCAAACTGCAGAAAGGACAGGCAACTGACATGCGTCGTCAGTTTGGCAGTATCATCGCTTACATTACCTTGTGAATGGAAATGGCAATAGTGACATGAAAATAGCTCTGCTAATGGAAAGCCACTGAGATAAGTATTTTAGAGCTTCCATTTATACAAAATTCATCAATGTTGTTTTAATGCCTGGGCAAGAGAAAGGGAGAGGAACAATGTGGAGTTGGTCAAAATTATTTAACATTCTCATTAGTAACTCGAGAAAACATTGTTTTGTCTCCATTCAAACTTGGAGGATAGGCTCATTACACAAATAAAATAATGGCCAAGAGTTTCTGCTTTGGGCGCTATGGCAATCCCGGCGCAAATTGCGCTCAAATGTGCGATAACTTTGCAAAGTGAATTTTTTTGCTCAGGTTTATGCTCAAACTTCTTTGCACATCACCAAACATGAACCAGCGCAATCGGGCATACTCAGAACGTCATTTAAAAATATTCCTTGATATAGTGAAAAGTGGTGCAATTATTAATACAGATGAAAATGGATTTATCACAAAAAATAAGCATTATTATTCAGTGTCTAGTTCACCACCTGTGAGTAACCCGATTATAAATAACTAAAAATGACCTGAAGAAACTATACAGAACCATTTACTAGTTAGATCTCCAACATTACAACTCCAAAAGTACTTCATTGGCTGTAAAGCGCTTTGAGACGTCCGGTGGTCATGAAAGGCGCTATATAAATGCAAGTCTTTCTTTCTTGTTGTGCAGTAAGTTTCTTGGTAAATTAATAAAAAATAATTAAAAGCTTTTAAAAGGTGCCTGTTAGTAGCCCTTAATTTTAAGAGCCTCTTCGGCAAATGGGCGCAATTAGTGGAAACTCGCCATGGTGATTAATTCGATTTGGGGGGCCCGGCCAGTTTTGTGGATGGGCCAGGCCTCCAGCGCAATGTTTTTATGGCAGGCAGGAAGCACACACATTACGAGCTGGTAGTGCACCACCTGCCACATTGGTGTAGGCAAAAAAACTAAATCGCCGTTCAGGACCCACGTCTGAAACAGGCGTTAGACTATTTGCATATTAAACTAAAGGGCCTAAAATCTGCATGAAGCCCCCTCTGCGATATTGGGTTGCCCGGGCCACTAGATTCAGGAAAACTATGTCTACATGCAGCCTAACAAATTGTCCTTAAAGGGACCGTTATAAATATAACATCCGACACAATCTTCCTCCTCTCTGCATCTTCACCAGACTCATCATACTGTCTCTGAATTAAACTTATTCTACCCCTAAACCTCAAGTCTGAGAGGGGTTGGGGGGGGGGGGGGCGGTGGACGGAGGGCAAATATAATTTTTAAACACCCAAAATGAAGGAAAAAGTGGCTCTTGGATGCAATCTCACAACTGTTTGTGAATCATGTACACAACCACAATGACTATCTCTGTACAAGTGCTTGCACAAATGCTGTTTGAGACGCTGGACATGATCCAACCCTGTCCCCAGTCTCTGAACTCCATTCAAAGTAATATCCCATTACCACTAACAAACTCAGCATAATGCTGCTCAAGATGAATGTGGAAATCAGCAGGAAGCGTTAAAAGAATGCTGACAGCAAAATCTGCAATGAATGAGCTAACAAATGCAAACCGTTTTGCCATCTACGACTTGGGAAAGCACTTTAAAAAAATGGACTGAATCGGGTAACATGCTGTTCAGCTGGCTTTTATATATATGGAAAAAAATGGCTCTGTGCATGCTTTTTTGAAAAATTGTATTTTTCTCTGTGCAACCAGTAGTAATGATATAACCCAGCACAAAATGCTTCTATTCACTGTAGATCAGTTAGTAAAATGGACCATTTTCTCTAATGGTTTAAACTCGAATTCACAATCGTTATCTTGTACTTTCTACAGACTTCTCTGGCATTCAATTCTATTGGAGGCTTTGGAAAAAATGTTATGTAACATTAATGACAACAGACGAAGATTAAAGCAAACATAGGCCATCAATTTATATCAACTGCCTGCAACATCTACAGCACCCAGTTTAGAAACATTGAATTCTCTGGAATTGCAGAATTCATCACAGTGAACGTTTCTCATATTTCAGTCAGTTAAACTGCAAACTGTAACTGAATACTTTTAAAACAGATCTACATCCAGGATGATTACACAGTTTACCTTATTGTTACAGCTACTTTTGTGAGTTCTGCTCACTGAAGCCGTCGGCTGCCTAAAGGAAGTGTGCTGCTGATCACACCAGCGAACATTTCCGCTACATCCTGTGCTGTTATATTCACTACATTGGTCACCACCTCTTTCGGAAATTCTACAATTACAACACGTGTATCTATTCTCAGTCCTACATCGCCCCTCTAAACTGCTTGAAATACAGAAGTGACAGCTCGTCTAAGAATGTTGTGCAGTTATTTATTGCTCTATCATTTTGCTTCTTACAAACAAGTAGCATTGATTGCCAAATTTATTTTTAAACAAAAACACAAAAAAAAAATTTTCTGAATGAATTACTGTAGAACATTTTGATTTCTAAAACAGAGAGAAAAAGATTCCAGATTTCAGTGAGAAAACAACAGCATAACAGAATCATAGAAGCTTACAACAAGGAAGGTTGGCCATTTCTGCCCATCATGTCCATGCCAGCCGACCAAGAGCTAGCCAGCCTAATCCCACGTTCCAGCTCTTGGTCCGTAGCCCTGTAGATTATGGCACTTCAAGTTCACATCCAAGTACTTTTTAAATGTGGTGAGGGTTTCTGCCTCTACCACCCTTTCAGGCAGTGCGTTCCAGACCCGCACCACCCTCTGGGTGGAAAACATTTCCCCTCAAATCCCATCTAAACCTCCTACCAAAACACTTTAAATCTATGAATTAAGGTTGAACAGAATGCAATACACCCCCCCCCTCTTGGGTGCCAGGCTGCTGGCCCCGCCAAAATGCTCCCTGATGGCCCAAAGTTTTAAAAACATGGAGGCTCTCCCCTTTAAGTGAAAGGGAGAGCCGTGGTGACGTGGCACCGTGATGACATCACACGATGGTGACTCTGCACCGCACCCAACTTCCACCCCTCAGTTGCTGTCACCACCGCGTTTTTGCCCCTCAGGTGTAGTCACCGCCCTCATCATGACCAACTTCCGGATCAAAACAAAATAAAAAACCAAAGAATGCAATTTCGCGAAAGAGTCGACCTGAACTGCAGCTGCGGTAAAAACCACCAAAACGGGGCGGGAGCACGCTTTTCAGCGGCGGTCAATTTGTAACCCATGGCGTAAATAAAAGTGTCAACGAAGGTGCTGTTGTGCCCAAATCCAACGCAAGCATACTTTACATTACCAATTTTAAGCAGTATTCCTTTTACCCTAAATTCAAGTAAAGTGCTGCTATTGAAACCAACAGTTGTTGGGAATAAGATGAAGTTAGGATTTTGGCTTGAACAAAATACTCCGCATTATCCATGGAGCTCACTGATGGTAAATAAATGTATGGAATGAATTTTGTGCCTGCTTATGTGCAAGCAACCACTTGCACATCTCAGCCACAGACATGTGAAGGCGACACTTTTTGTGTTCCCTCTGCAAGGTCTGTTAAATAGGCTTCTTAAATAAAAATTGAGCAATGTTGTAATCTGTAGGTAACCTTTGGCTTTTGTGACTCTTTGATAGACCAAATATGATTGGCATAGGATTGGCATAGATTAGAACAGCTGTTGTTTTGGGGTCAAGTTAAAATGGCGGACAGGAGGGCCAAGCACAATGAGGCAGGACAGCTGGGTTCATGATCTTTCAATAAATCAGAAAACCAAAAGGTGAATGATGTTCCATTTTTTTAAAAATTCTAAAATACAGAAGTGTCTTTTAACAGCGAGGTAACCAGGTTCATTTGTAAGAATACACCGTTTTCTGCTTTATTTTTGCTGTAACAATGCTTTAAAATGGCCAAACTTAAAATTGACCAAATTCTTAGAACCCAGTATACCTTGCAAGGCCAAGAGATCTTTTTGTTGAACCTTCTGTAGCTGCGCAAATCCTCAGACAACGTACAGTAACTGTCCTCGAAGCCTATGGATTGATAAGACTGCAAAGCCAACCCTTTCTTACAGAAGTTACACTAAATTGAAAATAACACATGGAACAAAAAACAACTACAGACATTTCATTACGAAGGAAATAAGGACCAATTATTCCAGCATTATCAGTATAGTTTGGGACACGCATGCAGTGGGTTGGTTGCCAAATTCTTAAGGATAATTGGACTGTGAAAAAGCAGTACATTGCTGCAGTCGATAAAGGTGACTTGGTCAGTTGCCAATCAAAAAGCCACGGACTAATTCTAGATGCTTGACCACCGCTAGTGTTAGTTATGTGTGAGTTTTTGCTTAAAATTGCTTGAGTTTAAAGTAAATAAACTGTTTGACAGCACGTCCTACAGGTTAGATCTGTGCAGGAACTGTTGTGCATTGATGCTATTGGATGGTTACTTGTATTCTTTTGTTGATTTTTTAAGTAAAAGTTACCCCGCAAGGGGAAACGAGATCTCCGTGTCGTAAGTTGTCAGTTCCACGAATCTGACCTCTGTAAACTTTGACAGTAAGTCTTACAAAGGGCTCTTGTCTTTTTTCTCCTTTAGAAACACTGGGCACACAAGGGACATGTAAAGCGATTGGCCATAAGAAACAAATACAATTATGTTGCATAGTATAATCACTACAAAACACTCACCTTTCCAAGAGTTTAATAGCGATGTACACATAACTAATTGGAGTTATCAGAAAAGTAAGCTCATTATTTTGTTCCCCAAAACTTGAATCAGGTTTTTTTCTTTAAATATTCATGGACTGCAAGAAGATTCTTCAGTTTACAGTTTGGGAATAAAGATTACAGACATTTGCAGTCCTTTTGAAATCTATACATGGCCCAAGTCAAAATATAATCGCCATTAATGACATTTTAACAAAGCAGACCATTTTCTTCAGGTAGTCATGTGATTTTATATCTGTCCCTTTTCAGGGGAACCATTTTATTAGTTGAATTGCAGAGTGCACTTGTGTTGGTACTGCTCTGTCCCTCTGAAAGCACCAAAATCTCAAGTCCTCATGCAAATATGCAAGGAAAGAAGCATTTTTCTTCATTTCCCTTTATTCGTCAATGACAGTACTTTCACAGATGCACTGAAATGATAGTTCTTTACAATAGGAAATACCTGGGCTGGCAGCACTGTTGGTTTGGACCGAAATGCAGCTGTAAAACTCAACCAGTGTTTAACTGCTATCGAGATGCAGCCAGAGCCAAGTCCACGGCAGGCTCAGCTGCACGGGGGGTGGGCGGGGGCTGGGAGGAAGAAGAATGGAAGAGCTATAGTGGTAGGGGATTCAATAGTCAGGGAAGTAGACAGGCGTTTCTGCGGCCGCAGACGTGACTCCAGGATGGTATGTTGCCTCCCTGGTGCCAGGATCAAGGATGTCACTGAGCGGCTGCAGCGCATTCTGGGGGGAGAGGGTGAACAGCCAGAGGTCGTGGTCCACATCGGTACCAATGACATAGATAGGAAGAGGGATGAGGTCCTGCAGGCAGAGTTTAGGGAGCTAGGAAAGAGATTAAAAAGCAGGACCTCAAAAAGGTAGTAATCTCTGGATTACTCCCAGTGCCACGAGCTAGAGAGTACAGAAATAGGAGGATAGAGCAGATGAACACGTGGCTGGAGAGATGGTGCAGGCGGGAGGGCTTTAGTTTCCTGAGGCATTGGGACTGCTTCTGGGGGAGGTGGGACCTGTACAAGCCAGACAGGTTGCACCTCAACAGAGTCGGGACCAATATCCTCGCAGGGGGGGTTGCTAGTGCTGTTGGGGAGGGTTTAAACTAACTTGGCAGGGGGATGGGAACCTGAAAATAGATTCAGTAGGGAGGGGAGTAAAGCTGAAAATAGAAAGCAAAAATAAAGAAAGTGAGTTTGAAGGAGAGAGAAAACAAGCAGGAAAAAAGGGTAAGAAAACAAACTTAAAGGCACTTTGTCTAAATGCACGTAGCATTTGTAACAAAATAGATGAGTTGACGGCACAAATTGAGACAAATGGGTATGATCTGATAGCCATTACAGAGATGTGGTTGCAAGGTGACCAGATTGGGAATTAAATATTCAGGGGTACTTGACAATCCGGAAGGACACACAGAAAGGAAAAGGAGGTGGGGTAGCTCTATTGATAAAGGATGGAATCACTGCAATAGTCAGAAACGATATTTGCTCAAATGATAAGGGTGTTGAAACAGTTTGGGTGGAGATAAGGAACAATAAAGGGGGAAAAAGTCACTGGTGGGCGTAGTCTATAGGCTCTCTAACAGTAGCAACTCTGTTGGTCGGAACATAAACCAGGAAATAGTGGGGCCTTGTAAAAAGGGAACAGCAATAATCATGGGTGATTTTAACCTCCATATTAATTGGACAAATCAAATTGGTCAGGATAGCCTTGAGGAGGAGTTCATAGAGTGCGTAAGGGATGGGTTCCTTGAGCAGTATGTAACGGAACCTACCTGGGGGCAGGCTATCTTAGATCTCGTCCTGTGTAATGAAACAGGATTAATAAACAATCTCCTGGTAAAGGATCCCCTTGGAATGAGTGATTATAGCATGATTGAATTTCAAATTCAGATGGAGTATACTAAACTTAAATAAAGGAGACTATGAAGGTATAGGGCAGAGTTGGCTAAAGTGGACTGGGAAATTAGATTAAAGTGCAGGACAGTTGAAGAACAGTGGTGTGCATTTAAGGAGATATTTCACAACTCTCAAGAAAAATATATTCCAGTGAGGAGGAAAGCGTGTAAGAGAAAAGATAGCCATCCGTGGCTGACTAAAGAAATAAAGGACGGTATTCAATTAAAAACAAAGGCATACAAAGTGGCCAAAACTAGTGGGAGGACAGAAGACTGGGAAGCTTTTAAAAGCCAGCAAAGAACGACTAAAAAAATGATTAAGAAAGGGAAGATAGTCTATGAAAGTAAACTACCACAAAATATAAAAACAGATAGCAAGAGTTTCTATAGGTATATAAAAAGAAAAAGGGTGGCTAAAGTAAATGTTGGTCCCTTAGAGGACGAGACCGGGGAACTAGTAATGGGGAACATGGAGATGGCAGAAACTCTGAACAAATATTTTGTATCGGTCTTTACGGTAGAGGACACTAACAATATTCCAACAGTGGATAGACTAGTGGACTATGTAGGGGGGGGGGGGGTGTGGGGGGAGGAATCACAATCACAATCACTAAGGAGGTGGTACTCAGTAAGATAATGGGGCTAAAGGCAGATAAATCCCCTGGACCTGATGGCTTGCATCCTAGGGTGTTAAGAGAAGTAGCGGCATGGATTGTGGACGCATCGGAATTTACCAAAATTCCCTGGATTCTGGGGAGGTCCCAGCAGATTGGAAAACTGCAAATGTAACGCCCCTATTTAAAAAAGGAGGCAGAGAAAAGGCAGGAACCACAGACCAGTTAGCCTAACATCTGTAGTAAGGAAAATATTGGAGTCCATTATTAAAGAAGCAGTAGCAGGACATTTGGAAAAGCAAAATTTGGTCAGGCAGAGTCAGCATGAATTTATGAAGGGGAAGTCATGTTTGACAAATTTGTTGGAGTTCTTTGAGGATGTAACGAACAGGGTGAATAAAGGGGAACCAGTGGATGTGGTGTATTTGGACTTCCAGAGGCATTTGACAAGGTGCCACATAAAGGTTACTGCACAAGATAAAAGTTCACAGGGTTGGGGGTAACATATTAGTATGGATAGAGGATTGGCTAACTAACAGAGAACAGAAAGTCGGCATAAATGGTTCATTCTCTGGTTGGCAAACAGTAACTAATGGGATGCCACAGGGATCAGTGCTGGGACATCAACTATTTACAATCTATATTAACAACTTGGAAGAAGGGGCCGAGTGTGACATAGCCAAGTTTGCTGACGATACAAAGATGGAAGGAAAAGCAATGTGTGAGGAGGACACAAAAAACCTGCAAAAGGACATAGACAGGCTCAGTGAGTGGGCAAAAATGTGGCAGATGGAGTATAATGTTGGAAAGTGTGAGGTCATGCACTTGGCAGAAAAAAATCAAAGAGCAAGTTATTATTTAAATGGAGAAAGATTGCAAAGTGCCGCAGTACAACGGGACCTGGGGGTACTTGTGCATGAAACACAAAAGGTTAGTATGCAGGTACAGCAAGTGATCAGGAAGGCCAATGGAATCTTGGCCTTTATTGCAAAGGGGATGGAGTATAAAAGCAGGGAAGTCTTGCTACAGCTATACAAGGTATTGGTGAGGCCACACCTGGAATACTGCGTGCAGTTTTAGTTTCCATATTTATGAAAGGATATACTTGCTTTGGAGGCAGTTGAGAGAAGGTTCAGTAGGATGATTCTGGGGATGAGGGGGTTGACTTATTTGGAAAGGTTGAGTAGGTTGGGCCTTTACTCATTGGAATTCAGAAGAATGAGAGGTGATTTTATCGAAATGTATAAGATTATGAGGGGGCTTGACAAGGTGGATGCAGAGAGGATGTTTCCACTGATGGGGGAGACTAGAACTAGAGGGCACAATCTTAGAATAAGGGGCCGCCCATTTAAAACAGAGATGAGGAGAAATTTCTTCTCTGAGGGTTGTAAATCTGTGGAATTCGCTACCTCAGAGAGCTGTGGAAGCTGGGACATTGAATAAATTTAAGACAGAAATAGACAGTTTCTTAAATGATAAAGGGATAAGGGTTATGGGGAATGGGCAGGGAAGTGGAGCTGAGTCCATGATCAGATTAGCCATGATCTTATTGAATGATGGAGCAGGCTCGAGGGGCTGTATGGCCTACTCCTGTTCCTTTTTCTTATGTTCTTATGGCTTGAGTTTCAATCCCAACTGTTCACCTGAAACCTGGCACACTCAAACATTTTAAGTTTTCACGGTTCGGGCCAGAATTAATTTTAAAAGCATCATTTCATATACTTTAGTGCTTGGCTATTTTTTTCTATTTCACTGTCAGAGAGCATTCTGTCTCAAGTTACATTGTAGGCAGGAAGAAAGCCTGGGGCAAATCAGCTATGATCTATTTGAATGGTGGAGCAGGCCCGAGGGGCTGAATGGCCTCCTCCTGTTCCTACAGCAGGTTTCAATCGTATGACAAAGTGTACATGCTTCACCGATTTTTATGTGCTGTTGTCCGCAAAGGTGCATTGATCATTGAAGGTTAAAATATCCATTTTTCAAAAGGGTTCAAATTCATTTCTTTTTATTTCTATACACATGCTGACTTAATCTTTTTGCTGAGCACACCAGTGGACAATGAAAGCAATGTGCCTTGTAAGCACCTTTATACCAACCAAGATCTTTCGAACTTTTCATATGAAGATATCCAGAGAGCTACTCCTATGCCTATCTGATGTTGATAGCGGTAACAGCATCCTGCTGACTGAGGGCCATTTTAAATGTCATGTTGACACAGGACATGGTATCATACAACATACTTGACATTCAGGAGACAGTGGGTGCTTTCCTAAAGTGGATGGTGCAATAGCCATCCAAGTGCTCTCAAAGCTCCCAATTTCTATTTCTTTGAAGAAAAACAATGTCCATGGCTGCATGAAGGAACATGATTTTATGGCCCTTTGGCTGAATGACCAGCTCACTCAAAAGCAAGCATGTTTTAGACTTTCTGGATGCTGCATGAGACAAGTGTGGGTTGATGCAGATGATGCTCACTCCCTTCTTCCACCTTTGCTCAAGGTCATGAATTTAATTTTCCCAAAAATACAGGAGAGCCACAAATATGCTGTTTTACTTTTGTGGCAAGAGGCTGCAGAATGTTTTGGCCAGATTCCTGATGTTTCTTCTCACGTTATTATTCCCGCTGTCTCCACACGGTTGAGTGGCTGTTGAGCTTGCTGGATGGTATCAGATACTTTACCTGCGCCTCAGATGGCTGATGGCCCAAACCAGCCTCGGCGAGCCAGCCCAACTAAGCAAAGCTAAGACCTGAAATAGAGTTCGGCTTCTGGGCACCTAAATTTTATCCTCAAATACAATCATACCAATCTTTGATTTCTGTGCAGCTTCTCTGCCTTCAGATTAAATGCAGCCTAGTTAGGTAATTTTATACAAACGCAAGAAATTCGAAATGAAAACTGAAAATGCCGGAAACGCTCAGCAGGTCAGGCAGCATCTGTGGAGGGAGAGACAGAGTTAACATCTCAGGTCAATGATCTTTCGTCAGACCAGCAACCCGAAACGTTAACTCTGTTTCTCTCTCCACAGATGCTGTCTGACCTGCTAAGCATTTCCCGCATTTTATGTAGGTAATTTTATCATTCATAAAAGCTCTGGGGAGCATCGCGCCCAATTTGAATAATATGTTCAGGGTTGTTTTTATTATGAGCAATACTAAGGTTATGTAAAATTTATAATTTGTTGAATTGTAATGCAGTTAAGTTGGTTTTGTGTAATATGCTAATCAGCTGCCTAGTTCTAAAGAGTTAGTGAAGGGAAAGTAGTTACATAACAGACTGTAGATATGAATAATTCATGTTTCTGGAGAGAATATCATACATGTTAATTAGGAAATGTGTACATATATTTGGGTTAGCTTGATGGTTGTTCAGTATCACTAGCACTGATTCATGTGACTATTGTTACATTTTCAGTTATAGCTGTGCGAATGTATCAGCTACTGTAGTTTACTCTTCCAGCGCTGCAGACCCCAACAAACTTGCCATTCCTTTGACTCAAATCTGTTACACTACAGGAGGAGTGAGAACAGTATTGTTGCATGCAACGGATTCATCTGGAGAGTGGACTGTATAGAAGTTTCTATGCCTGTCAACATGCTCCTGAGCCGTTAACTAGATTGGCATACTGGCACAATTAAAATGTTTTTATGAAAATACGAATGTTCTTCGTTTCCAAGGCTTAGCCATCCCAACGACTGCACAGTGATTTATTTCATTGTGCGTGCACAATGGTTCCCAGTGGTTCAGCGACCTTTTATCACTTAATTCTTCTGAAGCAAAAAAGGTCCAGGTCATTAGATGGGGAAACATTCAGCCCTCATCACCCTGCACCAATAATCACCATATCCCGAAGCTAATGTGTATGTACCCAATCTTGGATTTGTATCTCCTCCATGACATTTCAATTAGGCTCGTAAAAGGGCCTTAGCTTGCAGTTGTGTGTATAATAAGGCAGCCATGCCATTCGATCAAATTAATTTCAAATAACTGTCAATCAAAATCCCAATTATCCTAATTGAAGGAGGTCATTCCATTATCCTATAAAAATATTTATTAAGCATAAAACACACAGTATGGATTCCTGAACTGACGATTCATTAGGAAATAGTGGCACCAAGGACAAAAGTTAATTTGCTGGCACCACAATTGTCAAAACCCCTTCTTTTGCAGAATCCAAGAACCAAATAGTCTCAGAGCATAGCTTAAAAATCCACATACACAGTGCTGCAGGCAAGGCTCCTGGCTCACTGTGGATAGTTTAAAAAATATATATAAATCATGCTGTTTTTAAAAATCAGCCATAATAACATCCATTTAGTTTTATTCATCGTGAACTTGAACAATTCAAAGGCATCCAGCCAACAGTCTCTCTACCTGCTTATAGTGGAAAGTCGAGTTGAAGCAGGTTGTCAGCATACTGAGCAAGTGAGGTAAACAGTATTCAGGCAGCACTGGTGCTCCATCACAATTTATCCTGACTTCTATAACTACATCAAGCAGCGCTGTTGAATTTCCCATCAGTTTTTTTCCCCCAGTTACAACATAGAAAGATGATTCTATAAGGCCCTGCCTTAAACAATTTATTATAAGATGCGTTTATTTGTACTAACTGAATTGCAGCCATTCTCTGATTGGTCCCCTTGGAAGATAAGTCACACCCAGAAGTTTCTCTGGAATGTGTAAACAGAACTGCCCAGCCTAACGTTGCACATTGTAACATGATCCATTTGGACCTCGGAAGTCAGAAAGGGCACATCCCTCCCCCAGCCGAAGTCCCTTACCCAAGTGCAAGTACATGACCTTACAGCCGCCGCCCCCCCTCGCCATAGATGGGGCATTGTGTGTGGATTGTTAACAGGTTTTTTGGGGATGAAGTGTCAGTGTTGTGAGTTCTGGATTTCATCCACTCCAACGTTGTCGGGTGTGGGTGTAAAGTGGGTTGGAAGAATGTGATTTGTCTGCCCTAAATTCCCTCTCTCCCTCCCCGCAGTCTCTCCCTGCCCCCCCGCCCATCCCACCCAAAAACAGGCTCTCTCTCCACCCCCCCTCCCCCCACCACCACCCCTCCCAACTAAGCTCTCTCTCGCCCCCACCCCCAACCAGGATACCTCTCTCTCAATCCAAACAGGCTCTCTCTCCACCACCACCCCCCCCACCCCCAACCAGGCTCTTTCTCCCCCTCCGTCCCCCAAAACCAGACTCTCTCTCCCACCCCCCCAAAACCAGGCTCTCTCTCCCGCCTCCAAAACCAGGCTCTCTCTCCCCCCGCAAACAGGCTCGCTTCCCCCCCCCCACCCCCAAACAAATGCTCCACCTCCCGCCCGTCACAAATCAGTCGCTCTCTCTTTGCCGCCCCCACCCCCTCCTCACCCGCCTGCTCTCTCTGCCCGCCACTCTCCCCCCGGCTTGGGGCTCGGCGGCTCAGCAGGCAACGTGGTGTTCGAGGCTGGTTCCGACGATTCTGGGGGGGGAGCGGGGGCGGGGGGGGATGGGGCAAAGTCAGAGATTATTTGTCCTAACTCGCTTCTGCACATGCGAGTTAGGACAAATAGTCACTGCGTTTATTATACCAGCACCAATGACTGATTTTTTAATGTATTTAACTACGGAGTAACTATTTGTACAAAGTCTCCCTTCTGCGCATGCGCAGAAACAAGAGTTCGGACAAATATCACTGACTCCGCCCCCACCCCGCATAATTCCCAATAACCCTTTTCTCCGCATGTGTCCAACAACACGTTGCTTCCGATCCATCCAAAAGCAGCCCCGAAGCCCGAGCAGCCGAACATATCCGCCAAGCCTCCAAGCCCCCCGCTGCAACGGAAGCATCTGCTTGGGGCCGGGGGAGGCGGGGTTGGAGAGAGAGCACTTGGGGGTGAGAGAGCGAGCTTGGGGGAAGAGAGAGAGAGAGAGAGAGAGAGAGAGAGAGAGAGAGAGAGAGAGAGAGAGAGAGAGAGAGAGAGCGCTTGGGGAGGGAGGGAGAGAGAGAACACTTGGGGAGGGAGGGAGGGAGAGCGAGAGAGCGAGTGATTGTTGGGGTGGATGAAATCCAGAAGTCACTGCACTGTCACTATTCACTTCATACCCAATAAACTTGTTAACAATCTGCACACAATGCCCTATCTATGGGTGGGGGGGGGGCGGGTGGAGGGGGGGTAAGGTCTTGCACTTGGGTAAGGGACTTCGGTTGGGGGAGGAAACCACCTGCGCTGGGATAAGGGAGTTCCCCTGTGGGAGGCAGCACTTGCGCTGAGGTAATGGGCTTTGGCTGGAACTTGATGGCTTTTGGGGAGATCTATCCTCTGTGGCTTCTGAAGTCAAAATGGATCGAATTATAAATTAAGAAAGTCACTCAGAACTTGGGCTGGGCGGTTCCAGTTACACATTCCAGAGGAACTTCAGGGTGCGGCTTATCCTCTAAGGGGACCAATCAGCAATAGGCCATGTGAAAATGGCGAGCTAATCAGAGAAACGGCTGCATTTCAGTTAGTACAAATAGACGCAGCCATTTAACTACCTCCTTTTGTAAGTAATATATCATTGTGGATCCTAGATCAACACTATAGTTTGAATGCTGATGGGAAGTTATTGTAACAAAATGCAATCAAAGATGCTTACCAGATACAGGCTCTCTCCTAGAACCCTCTAAATCAAGTGGGAGAGTGCCGATAAATGGTACTGCAGTGTTACTTGTCTGATCTGTTTTTTCACTGTTGACGTAATATTGTACCAAGGAGAAACACCGCAAAGTACTTCCAACAGTGGATCACTTCTGAAGTGCAAGAAGCAGTTGTTCTATCGACAGATACAGCGACCACTCTGCACCAGCATTCCACAAGCAGGAATACGATGGCTAACCAGCTAATCTGTGTTTTGGGGGGGAATAATGGGAGTGCAGTGAAACATTAAAAATGAAAGCTCATGATTTATTTTGGTCAACATTACAGAACAGTGCTGCTATTAAAAGTGACTACAAAGTGTTACTTGTAGCCTTTTCTGTAGCTCATTGGAAAATAAGACTGGCATCTAAGCTGGACAATAGACTGGGACAAAATATTTAGCATTCTTGAATACTAAGAATACCAAATAAAATTGTTACACTAAGATTAAGATTTTTATTTTTAAAAAGAGGATCCTTTTATTAAAAAGAACACTCACAGTTGCGCAACAAACAGAAGGTAATCGGGTAGTTTGAGAAAACATCTCAAAACAGACTGGCATGCTCTTTCTGACAGCACAGATCGTCATACAGACTGGGCTAAACTGCCTGAAGCTGGCAGCAAAAGAGACAATGGCCCTGTACGAAGTTTCTACAGACCCAGGAAGGCATCGGAAAAGCTGGTTTTCAGCGCGCAATGCACATGCGCTGAAAACCGACTTTTCCGATCTGTCAAGTTTCTGGTTTGATAGATCCTCCATGTCTCGGAAGCGAGGACACTTGCAGGGTAAGATTTCCGATATTTACGCATATCTTGTTCTGCAAATGTCCTTTAAAATCTTGCACCTGAAAAAGCAGGCATATAGCCTACTTTTACAGGTGCAAGTGTTTAAAAATGCACAAAAACATTTTAAAATAAAGTTAAAGAAACACATTTTATTGTTAAAAACCCTCCCCACTACGGTAAGTTTATTTTAAGGCTTAATTAAAAAAACTTTTTAAAAAGTCGGGAAAATATTTTTTTTATAACAACTTTAATTTAAATGAATGTTAAATATTTTTTATTGTGCTTTGGGTGTTTGTGGGAGGTTTCTCATTCATAGTAATAGGAGTTCCGGACTTACTGAACTCCTATTACTATGAATGAGAATCTATACTACACCTGATTGGCTGCTGTCTCCAGCTCCCGGCCTGCGGACGTCCCCACGTGCATGCGCTGCGACACACAATCACGAGAAGCCTCAGGCTCGGAAGTTCCAGCGGGCGCAGCAGCAACAGGTAAGTGCGCATCTTTTTTCTCTTTTTCTTTAATTTGCCCACGGGAAGAGCTCGATCGGAATTTCTTGGCCAATATGCTGTGTACAAGTACTGGAATCACATTTTTAACATACAGTTACAAACAGCATTAGTAGAGTCATCAGTTATTTATCAGTATATCCTCGTTTTGAGGGACTGCTTATGATGATGATTATCAGTATAACGTGTCATATATATGTCTCTGTAATCTGTTTGAAGGAACACATACTATAGTACCATTCGCATAGTATCAGCTTCCGAGGTCATTGTTTCCCTTTCGTCTAATCTGTGACCAACATGCCCACCACACAATAGTGAAATATAAATCAAGAGTTTAAATGTTCTCATTTGAGCAATGCTCTCCCTCCATAGACACATTGTGAAAGGCATCAATCTGTGTCGAATGGGCAGGCAAGTGGGCAGATCTCGAACAATGGTGTTCTGAAACTAGCCTCAAGATCTTCATGAGCACAGCCCCAAGTAATTAGTCTGTTCATCTGTTTATGGCTCACGAGAGCCGAAAGATCAGATTCTTGCATTCAGCTGTTAAATTGGGTCAGACTCAATTTGATCTGTGAAACAGAGATACCCTGGACAAAAAGATTACTTATGAATCAAACAAAAGTTGGGTCTATCGTTTTTTTTCAATGTGTGGTTTCAAATGGTAATTTTGGGCACTGAGCTCATCACTGAGACAATGGAATGATAAAGGAACACTCTAACATTAAGCCAATGGATGACGATGTTATGAAAAAGGGAAAGATTGCGAAGCATTGGCTCAGCACGCCCGCCATTTTGGGAACCATTTTGCTAAACTGATGTGACAGTGCATCAAACTTGCAGACATAAGGAGGGCTCATTAGTCAGAAGGTTGTGGGTTCAAGTTGCTCAAGAGACTTGAGCAATAAAATCTAGGCTGACACTCCAGTGCAGTACTGAGGGAGTGCTGCACTGTCGGGAGGTGCTGTCTTTCAGACGGGACGTAAACTGAGGCACCATCTGTCTTAAGGCACAAGTCAAAGAAGAGCAGCAGAGTTTTTCCAGTGTCCTGGCCAAAAGTTATACCACAAAGACACAAAGATTAGTGGGAAAGCGGGTTGTGTAGAGGACACAGAGAGGCTGCAAAGAGATTTAGATAGGTTAAGCGAATGGGCTAAGGTTTGGCAGATGGAATACAATGTCGGAAAGTGTGAGGTCATCCACCTTGGGAAAAAATAATAGTAAAAGGGAATATTATTTGAATGGGGAGAAATTACAATATGCTACGGTGCAGAGGGACCTGGGGGTCCTTGTGCATGAATCCCAAAAAGTTAGTTTGCAGGTGCAGCAGGTAATCAGGAAGTCGAATGCAATGTTGGCCTTCATTGCGAGAGGGATGGAGTACAAAAGCAGGGAGGTCCTGCTGCAACTGTATAGGGTATTGGTGAGGCCGCACCTGAAGTACTGCATGCAGTTTTGGTCACCTTACTTAAGGAAGGATATACTAGCTTTGGAGGGGGTAGAGAGACGATTCACTAGGCTGATTCCGGAGATGAGGGGGTTACCTTATGATGATAGATTGAGTACACTGGGTCTTTACTCGTTGGAGTTCAGAAGGATGAGGGGTGATCTTATAGAAACAATTAAAATAATGAAAAGGATAGACAAGATAGAGGCAGAGAGGTTGTTTCCACTGGTCGGGGAGACTAGAACGAGAGGGCACAGCCTCAAAATATGGGGGAGCCAATTTATAACCGAGTTGAGAAGGAATTTCTTCTCCCAGAGGGTTGTGAATCTGTGGAATTCCCTGCCCAAGGAAGCAGTTGAGGCTAGCTCATTGAATGTATTCAAGTCACAGATCGATAGATTTTTGACCAATAAGGGAGTTAAGAGTTATGGGGAGCGGGCGGGTAAGTGGAGCTGAGTCCACGGCCAGATCAGCCATGATCTTGTTGAATGGCGGAGCAGGCTCGAGGGGCTAGATGGCCTACTCCTGTTCCTAATTCTTATGTTCTTATGTTCTTACAACCAACATCACACACAAATTACCTGGTTAGTTCTCTCATTGTTGTTTGCTGTGCACAAATTGACCCAGGAACAACGAAAATTCACGTTCAGCAAACAGTAGAGAAACCAAGTACATTCTGGGCACAGTAAAGAAAGTAATACAAGGTTTCTGATGGAAGAGCCATTTTTCCTCCCCAAAAGTTGATTTTGCATGTCATGTCAGGGCTTCTACAAGTACATGAAAAGGAAGAGAGTAGCAAAAGTAAACATTAGTCCCTGAGAGGCTGAGACAGGAGAAATTATTACGGGGAATAAGGAAATGGCAGAAACGTTAAACAAATATTTTAAGAACATAAGAACATAAGAAATAGGAGCAGCAGTAGGCCATACGGCCCCTTGAGTCTGCTCCGCCATTTAATACGATCATGGCTGATCCGATCATGGACTCAGGTCCACTTCTCTGCCTGCTCCCCATAACCCCTTATTCCCCTTATCGGTTAAGAAACTGTCTATCTCTGTCTTCAATTTATTCAATGACTCAGCTTCCACAGCTCTCTGAGGTAGCGAATTCCACAGATTTACAACCCTCTGAGATAAGAAATTCCTCCTTATCTCAATTTTAAATGGGCGGTCCCTTATTCTAAGATTATGCCCCCTAGATCTCGTCTCCACTATCAGTGGAAACGTCCCCCCTGCATCCACCTCGTCAAGCCCCCTCCTAATCTTATACGTTTTGATAAAATCACCTCTCATTCTTCTGCATTCCAATGAGTAGAAGCCCAACCTACTCAACCTTTCCTCAAAAGTCAACCCCCTCATCTCCGGAATCAACCTTGTGAACCTTCTCTGAACTGCCTCCAAAGCAAGTAGATCCTTTCTTAAATATGCAAACCAAAACTGTATGCAGTATTCCAGGTGTGGCCTCACCAATACTCTATAAATGTAGCATGACTTCCTTGCTTTTATACTCCATCCTCTTTGCAATAAATTCCATTGGCCTTCCTGATCATTGCTGTACCTGCATATTAACCTTTTGTATTTCATGTACCAGGACCCCCAGGTCCCGCTGGATTGCAGCACTTTACAATTTTTCTCCATTTAAATAATAACTTGCTCTTCGATTTTTTTTCTGCCAAAGTGCATAACCTCACACTTTACAACATTATACTCCATCTGCCACATTTTTGCCCACTCACTTAGCCTGTCTATGTCCTTTTGCAGATTTTTTGTGTCCTCCTCACACATTGCTTTTCCTCCCATCTTAATATCAGCAGCAAACTTGGCTACGTTAAACTAGGTCCCTTCATCCAAGTCGTTAATGTAGATTGTAAATAATTGGAGTCCCAGCACTGGTCCCTGCGGCACCCCACTAGTTACTGTTTGCCAACCAGAGAATGAACCATTTATCCCGACTTTCTATTTTCTGTTAGTTAGCTAATCCTCTATCCATGCTAATATATTACCTCCAACCCTGTGAACTTTTATCTTGTGCAGTGTCTGTCTTCACAATAAAAACAAAAAGCATACCAAAAATGGTGGGAACCAAGAGTCTAATGAGGGTGAGGAACTTAAGGTAATTAATATAAGTAGAGAAAAAGTACTAGAGAAACGAATGGGATTAAAAGCCAACAAATCCCCTGGACCTGCCGGCCTACATCCTAGCATTCTAAAAGAGGTGGCTACAGTGATAGAGGATGCGTTGGTTTTGATCTTTCAAAATTCCCTAAATTCTGGAATGGTCCCAGCGGATTGGAAGGTAGCAAATGTAACACCACTATTTAAGAAAGGAAGGAGAGAGAAAATAGAGAACTACAGGCCAGTTAGCCTGACATCAGTCACTGGGAAAATGCTGGAATCCGTTAACGAAGTGGTATCAGGGCCCTTAGAAAATCACAACAGGATTAGGCAGAGTCAACATGGTTTTATGAAAAGGAAATCATGTTGACAAATTTATTAGAATTTATTGAGGATGTAACTAGCAGGGTAGATAAAGGGGAACCAGTGGGTGCAGTATATTTGGATTTCCAAAAGGCATTCGATAAGGTGCCACATGAAAGGTTGTTACACAAGATACGGGCTTATGGGGGTAATATAGTGACATGGATAGAGGATTGGCTAACTAACAGAAAACAGAAAGTAGGGATAAACATTTCAAGTTGGCAGGCTATAACGAGTGAGGTGCTGCAAGGATCAGTGCTGGGGCCTCAGCTATTTACAATCTATATTAATGACCTAGATGAAGGAGCCGAGTGTAATGTATCCAAGTTTGCTGATGATACAAAGCTAGGTGGGACAGTAAGCTGTGAGAACACAAAGAGTCTGCAAAGGGATATCGATAGACTAAGTGGGCCCCAAGTTTCGGGTGGAGTTGCTCCTATTTTTTTGGAGCAACTAGTTTAGTTTGGAGTATCTTAGAAATCGCAATTCCCAGCATTTAGTTTGCTCTAGTTCTAGTGAGTTAGTTTAGTTTCGTTTTAGTTCAGTTTTTTTTCCAAAAGGGGATGTTACCAGCCACTTCTGACCGTCTTGCAAGTTTAGGCACCGAAAAGTTATTCCAAACTAACTTAGAACGGAGTAAGTGTCGACTTTTGTACGCTCAGAATAACCTTGCGTACACTTTAGAATTAGGCATAGGTAGCCAGGGACTGCCGGGGGGGAGGGCAAGGGAAGTTAGGGGATTTTCCAAAGCATTAAACACTTCACTTTTAAAATTAAAGAACCATCATCAATAATAAATGATAAATAAATCCATAACTCAATAACTCAATAATTAAAAAATGTAATTAAAAAAAATCATTCAATAAATCAATAAATAAAATATAAAAAGTTCCTACCTCAGCTACCCGTTCGGGAGCACCGGGAATCTGGCCAGGGTTAGGGGCTGCGTGTTTCGAGCCCCTCCCACACAGCCAGCAGCACATGCACACAGAATCTGGGCACCAGGAGCTATTGTGTATGCGCGCAGACTCCACTGCGCAGGCGCGCAGCTGCCGGCACTCTTTTTAGCCCAGGGCTGTAGCTCCGCCCCCCCCCCCCCCTGTTGTGCTGCGTCGCGCTGACTGCTGAATAGGCCTGCTGCACTTGGAGAATCGCGAGGTAAGTTTTTGGCGTGCTTTTCATTCCACAAAATGGGCAGGCCTCTCGGAGGTGCGCCATTCTAGCGGATATCGGAAACTTGGGCCCAGTGAGTGGGCAATAAGGTGGCAGATGGAGTATAATGTAGGGAGATGTGAGGTTATTCACTTTGGTAAGAAGAATAGAAAAGCAGAATATTTTTTAAATGGTGAGAAACTTTTAAATGTTGGTGTTGAGAGATTTGGGTTTCCTTGTGCAAGAAACACAGAAAGCTAGCATGCAGCTACAGTAAGCAATAAGGAAGGCAAATGGCATGTTGGCCTTTATTGTAAAGGGGCTGGGTAGTATAAGAGTAAGGAAGTCTTGCTACAATTATACTAGGCCTTGGTGAGATTACACCTGGAGTACGGTGCACAATTTTGAACTCCTCATTTGAGGAAGGATATACTTGCCTTGGAGGCGATGCAATGAAGGTTCACTTGATTGATTCCTGGGATCAGAGGGCTGTCCTATGATGAGAGATTATGTAGAATGGGTCTATACTCTCTGGAGTTTAGAAGAATGAAAGTTGATCTCATTGAAACATACAAGATTCTGAAGCAGATTAACAGGGTAAATGCGGAGAGGTTGTTTCCCCTGGCTGAAGTTTCTAGAACTAGGGAGCACGGTCTCAGGATAACGGGTAGATCATTTAAGACTGAGATGAGGAGAAATTTCTTCACTCAGAGAGTTGTGAATCTTTGGAATCCTCTACTCCAAAGGGCTGTGGATGCAGAATCATTGAGTATATTCAAGGCTGAGATCGATCGATTTTTGGAGTCTCGGGGAATCAAGGGATAGAGAGATCGGGCGGGAAAGTGGATTTGAGGTCGATGATCAGCCATGATCTTATTGAATGGTGGAGCAGGCTCGAGGAGCTGTATGGCCTACTCCTGCACCTATTTCTTAATGTTCTTATGACCACCAGCTCCCATCGCACAGGTCACACACTGCTGTTGGCTAAAGCTGCCAGACAGGAACACCCAGATTCATATTCTCTTTGACCAATCTTGAAGCAGCCAATTTGCCGCCAGTCTTTGCAGATTGAGAAGGTTTATCACCGAGACCTGTGGATCACTTGCCAGTGGCACTGGTACATTAGAAAAGCAGCTTTAGGGCCGCGGGAATGAGTAGCAGGCAACCAGATATAGCAGTTAATGCAGTGCCAATTAACACCAATAAAACACAGCTGGAGAAATACCCATATAGAAACTCTTTTGGAGTTTACCTGAAAAACATAAACATTAATCCGTGCCCCCCGACCTGGATGACACACCAGACATTTACAAGGCCCTTTTTTTTCCTTTTTTTGGTTTTTTTTGTGTGTTTTTTTTTGGGCACTAATATCACTTTTTTTTTTCTTCCAGTGCCCCCTATAAAAGGGGAGGGGGACACTAAAAGCACCGGCAATTAAAACAAATTAAACTTTAAAACGTAAAATCAAATTAAAATTTGGTTGCCGGGCGTGATGATGCACTCCAGTCCCTCCGGTGCCCACCTCTCGCGGAAGGCCGCGAGCGTACCGGTGGAATACCCATATGGAAACTCTTTTGAGTTTACCTGCAAAACATAAAACATTAAGACCATGCCACCCGACCTGGGTGACACAGCAGACATTTACAAGGCCCTTTTTTTTCCCCCCTTTTTTGTTTTTTTTGTGTTTTTTTCTTTTTTTTTTGTTTTTTTTTGGGCACTAAAATCACAATTTTTCCCCAGTGCCCCCTATAAAAGGGAAGGGGACACTAAAAGCACCGGCAATTAAAACAAATTAACTTTAAAACGTAAAATCAAATTAAAATTTGGTTGCCGGGCGTGATGATGCACTCCAGTCCCTCCGGTGCCCACCTCTCGCGGAAGGCCGCGAGCGTACCGGTGGAATACCCATATGGAACCGGGAACGTGTTTACTCACCTGCGTGCTGTTGAGACACTAACGAGCATGCTCATCAGCGGCTGTCCCTCTGGCATCTGAGTTTAGCACGACATTAAAGAGTGACTCACTCCGATCAACAATGCCAGTCCTTAACTCTGTAAATCTCGACCAGCTGGAAAGGACTATTTGAAGACGTGCTTGCAGCTTCAATGGGGCATAGGAGGCAGAAAAAGCAGCCAAGTAAAAGGTTGAAAAAGAAATCACTTCTTAAAAATGTAAAACTCATTAAAATGAGCCGATACGTTAGATTAAGTAAGGAAGACAAAAACGTAAATTTAAAGTTAACAAATAATAGGACAAAGAGGGATAAAAGGATAGAAGGAAATAATGAGACAAGGTGATGAGTACAGGTAAAATATTTCCATGCTTTCATTTTTATACTAGCTGATGTCCTATGGAAAGTTGGAGGAAGTGCGTTTGTTTAACAATAAGACTATTATTAATAAAGTGTGTTGGAAAAGTGTTATAGAAAGTAAGCGCGACATTTAGCAGAAGAACCGAGAGTCGGGATAAATGGTTCATTATCTGGTTGGCAACCAGTAACTACTGGGGTCTCGCAGGGATCTGTGCTGGGACCCCAACTATTTACAATCTATATTAACGACTTGGAAGAGGGGACTGAGTGTAACGTAGCCATGTTTGCTGACGATACAAAGATGGGAGGAAAAGCAATGTGTGAGGAGGACACAAAAAATCTGCAAAAGGACATAGACAGGCTAAGTGAATGGGCAAAAATTTGGCAGATGGAGTATGATGTTGGAAAGTGTGAGGTTATGCACTTTGGCAGAAAAAAATCAAAGAGCAAGTTATTATTTAAATGGAGAAAGATTGCAAAGTGCCCCAGTACAACGGGACCTGGGGGTACATGTGCATGAAACACAAAAGGATAGTATGCAAGTACAGTAAGTGATCAGGAAGGCCAATGGTATCTTGGCCTTTATTACAAAAGGGATGGAGTATAAAAGCAGGGAAGTCTTGCTACAGCTATACAAGGTATTGGTGAGGCCACACCTGGAATACTGCGTGCAGTTTTGGTTTCCATATTTACGAAAGGATAGACTTGCTTTGGAGGCAGTTCAGAGAAGGTTCACTTGGTTAATTCCAGAGATGAGGGGGTTGACATACGAGAAAAGGTTGAGTAGGTTGGGCCTCTACTCATTGGAATTCAGAAGAATGAGAGGTGATCTTATCGAATCATATAAGATTATGAGGGGGCTTGACAAGGTGGATGCAGAGAGGATGTTTCCACTGATGGGGGAGACTAGAACTAGAGGGCACAATCTTAGAATAAGGGGCCGCCCATTTAAAACTGAGATGGAGACATTTCTTCTCTGAGGGCTGTAAATTAGTGGAATTCGCTGCCTCAGAGAGCTGTGGAAGCTGGGACATTGAATAAATTTAAGACAGAAATAGACAGTTTCTTAAAGGATAAGGGGATAAGGGGTTATGGGGAGTGGGCGGGGAAGTGGACCTGAGTCCATGATCGGATCAGTCATGATCTTATTGAATGACGGAGCAGGCTCGAGGGGCCGTATGGCCTACTCCTGTTCCTATTTCTTATGTTCTTATGTGCACTCATATGCAAGACTTTATATCGATGAATGGTGTTTCAAGTGTAATTTATGGTTAATACTGCAACAATAGATATTCCTAATGTTTGAATGGCTTTATGATGAAAACATGAGTATTGCTTTCAGGATTATTACATGCGAGATGAAAACTTAAAAGAATCAGTTAGTCAAGGCAGCCAACAGTTTCCCCGGGTCTGTTAGGAACAGGAGTAGTACATTCAGTCCCCAGCCTGCCCTGCCATTCAATTAGATCATGGCTGATCTGTATCTTAACTCTATTTACCAACTTGGTTCCATATCCCTTGGTATCCTTAATATCTGTTGGCAGTCGAAGATTTAAACGTCATTCTTTGTAACTATTGATGAGGAGGATTCACTGTGAGCATATCACTGCAGAGAGGACTGCTTTCGATCCAATGTGGTTGGCAAATCTATTTTGGTTACCAAATGTTGGGACATGACAACAAATTAGTTTCACACACATTACTATATCTTGTAGGTGATGCCGTTCTGCACGTGCACTGCGATTAAAATGGAGGTAGAATTGTTATGGCTGCATAAAAAATTAAATTCCATAAAATCCCAAAACATGAAAGTGATGGTGACAATATTTTCAAGGTACTTTTACTATCAGTCATCAAGTCCTATTTCCACGTTGCTATGGGTATGTGAGCAACAGAGCACAATGATCTCTTCTTTCACTCTCAGAAGTGTCTGTCAGAGTACAGTTGAGCTGGGAACAAAATCACCTTGCTATAATGGACAATACTGTGACACCTGAAACTGTACCTGCAACTAACACCAGTTAGGATAATTATGTTACCCCAATAATCGCCGGTGAACTAAACAGACACTTCAATTGCACACTTACTCCTGTGAATGTCTCAAGTTTCCAAATGGCAAGACTCCTTACATTCACAGTCTCAATATATTGCTTTTCTATTAACAATTCCCCACAAGCTATAAACGTCTTTATCTTGACCGGGAGTAATCTCTCATAATCCTTGGTTATCTTAATCAATGCACTGTTTGTACAGTTAATCTTCTTTCATTCTATCCTCTAATAAGGCCACTTGCTAGGGCTTCTTAGATTGCCATGCTGATTGCATCTGAACCAGATTCCTACCTTCTGCATAAATGACATTATGAAGTATCATTAATTTACAACATAGAATACAATACTCCTCAGCACATAATTAAAGGTAAAATATTGCAACTGCTTTCAATGATCTCCAAAATCAAAAACCCAATGTGGAGTTGTCAAAAACACCTTAATTTGAAACAAGGATCTGAACAAAGATTTAAAGTAAAGGTTGTAATGAAGACTGCCCAAGCAAGCTGTGGTAATCATGGAATGGGCTGCACCCCTTCAATTTTCAAATTACAACTTTCCCTGGGCAGAGTTGGCTGGTGGAGGTGAAGGAGATCCCTAAAATAGAGAGAAAAAAGCCTTTCTTATGCAGCTGTGCAGATTCTACTGCTATTGATCATTGCCGTGCAACTATCTTCAGAAATAAGATCTAATAACAGGAGATTACAAACAACATGCTTCTTCTACTCAGCCCTTAGTTAACATTCTGGCTCCTTTCTTACAATGGAGATCGATATGTATGCAGTTGAACCCAGATCTGCATCTGCCTTCATGATACCTGTACTGTAATATTTTTCTTGCTCCCAATGCCCCCAAACCGAAGAACTTCAGAAGAACTGCAACACCCCAATGGGACTAAAAGCATCGAGAAATCAATGACTGGCATATAATTAGAAGAGTGCAAACGTCAGTTTTCAGCCACAAATTTGCTTTACATTTTTATGGGTTTTGAATCATTACTGTGCATTAGTTCACAGCTTAGGAGAGATATATTTTAATCTTCTGGGCAGCATTCATTTTAAATTTTAAATGCAATCGCATTGGAAGTTTTTGTGCAATATCCCATTGGTAGCTCGGGTTTTTAAGCATCTTCTAAATATAAATTCAGGTAAAGCAACAGGATTACACATATCATGATTCAAGTGTCAGGGTTAGAGGTGACGCGACAACCAGTTCTTCAACTAAAGATACCATTGGCAAATTATGGTCAAATTCCAAGAGAAACATACACAGTTCTGCTGAAACACCCAGCAAAGTATTGCAGATTATGATGCAACGGATTGCTCCAAGCCTCACTGCCCATAACTAACTGTTGATTGGTCCTGCGAGGAAAGGATCGATATTAAGTGGACCATAAATTCCTGTAAGACAGTAGGTTGACCTATCCAATTGTGACTGACTTGCCTGAAACATTCAGGAATAGGCAAGTATAATTCTGTAGCGAGATGCTCCCATTCAGCTGATACAATCCATTTGCAGAAATGATCTGAATGTGTAATTTGGTTTTATAACCTTCAGAGAATAATTTAGTGAAGCAGTTCTTGCACTCGAGGATGCACTTGATCATGAATATCTTTACAAGATTGTCGGATTGGAGATGCAGCTCACACAATTAGTCAACTGACAACGCAACTGGGACTTGCCAATTCCACTCACCTACTTCAATACTCAGCAAGCATGAGGTGCACACTCTGGCAGCTTCAAAAATAATTCATTATGTTCTTTCTGATGCACACATACATGCTGCTTCGAGTGCTCATCGAATTAGTGTGACTGGCGGGTAGAGTTGTAGAAATAACACAATCTGGCTCACCTTTCTCTTCCAAGGAAAGCCCTGGCTTGACCCAGCATGAAATGAAACCTGCTCATCAATGACCAGTGATATAATTACCAACATTTATATAATTTAAATGTTACAGTGACGAACACAGTGCCATTATTTTTCAGTGCATTATTCATGCAGGTGAAATTTCAAGGCAGCATGTCACATTCTAAAGGGGATACAGTGAAACATGCCACAGAGATCACCTGACAAAGTCATCAATGCATGGCAGTCAACTAATATTAAATTAATGCTCAGCTTTTTAAAAAATCAATCGAGATCTATCTTACAATGTGGAGATAATTTGCAGAAAACATAAATTGAAAACAAGAGAAAACTTTAAACTAAACATGCAGTACTGCCGTCCAGTACTTCAGCCAAGCAGCCATTTTGTGCTGAAGATTCCAGACATGTCAAGGATACGGAGGTTGATTTGGGTAATTCTGTGATGATTCTCCTCTATCTGCGGACTTAGTTTGCAATCC
Organism: Pristiophorus japonicus; assembly: GCF_044704955.1. NCBI lineage: Eukaryota > Metazoa > Chordata > Chondrichthyes > Pristiophoridae > Pristiophorus > Pristiophorus japonicus. The sequence goes on along the minus strand of NC_091980.1, from coordinate 190,354,045 downwards.
ATTGGCCACTTATCACAATTGTCCACTGTATTAATGGAAATATATATATTTAAAATAAACCGAAACGCACTGTCTGCAGCTGAACGAGAAAGAAAGGCTAATGTTGGGATTTCAGTTCTGACTGACCAAGAAATCATTATTACAATTTATGATTTGAAACAGTTATGTGACATTTTTAGAGTGTACTGTGTTGTTTCTGTGATGGGAATTAATCTGAGAAATACAAAACATTTTTTCTCTAAACTGATGTGTGCTTTTCCAGCAACACATAAGCTGCTTACATGGCTGCTCAGTATCTTGGTAGGGAGCCACTTGCTTCAGTTGATAGGTACTTTGTACAATTGTATTGCTGTATCCTTGGTAACAACCTATGAACCATTTTGTACTATTACATGCCAACCATCAAACTATTATCATGAAAATCCATCTATCACCATAAATGTAGTCTCCTATGCTGACCCACAGAGGCAGTGATTTGAAACAGTTATGTGACATTTTTGGAGTGTACTGTGTTGTTTCTGTGGTGGGAAACAATCTAAGAAATATAGAACATTTTTTCTCTAAACTGATTTGTGCTTTTCCAGCAACACATAAGCTGCTTACATGGCTTGTTTTGTGTGAAAAATCGACAGATTCTTGGTTCTCAAATGATGCCAACTGCTGTGTCGGCCTATTTTCCGCTCTCTTCACCTGAAACATAAAAACATAGAAAATAGGTGCAGGAGTAGACCATTCAGCCCTTTGAGCCTGCACCACCATTCAATAAGATCATGTCTGATCATTCACCTCAGTGCCCCTTTCCTGCTTTCTCTCCATACCCCTTGATCCCTTTAGCCGTAAGGGCCATATCTAACTCCCTCTGGAATATATCCAATGAACTGCCATCAACAACTCTCTGTGGTAGGGAATTCCACAGGTTAACAACTCTGAGTGAAGAAGTTGCTCCTTATCTCGGTCCTAAATGGCTTACCCCTTACCCTAAGACTGTGTCCCCTGTTCTGGACTTCCCCAACATTGGGAGCATTCTTCCTGTATCTAACCTGTCCAGTCCCGTCAGAATTTTATATGTTTCTATGAGGTCCCCTCCCCTCTCATCTTTCTAAACTCCAGTGAATACAGGCCCAGTCGATCCAGCCTCTCCTCATGTCAGTCCTGCCATCCCAGGAATCAGTCTGGTGAACCTTCGCTGCACTCCCTCAATAGCAAGAATGTCCTTCCTCAGATTAGGAGACCAAAATTGAACACAATATTCCAGGTGAGGCCTCACCAAGGCCCTGTACAACTGCAGGAAGACCTCCCTGCTCCTATACTCAAATCCCCTAGCTATGAAGGCCAACATACCATTTGCCTTCTTCATCGCCTGCTGTATCTGCATGCCAACTTTCAATGATTGATGTACCATGCCACCCAGGTCTTGTTGCACCTCCCCTTTTCCTAATCTGCCGCCATTCAGATAATATTCTGCCTTCGTGTTTTTGCCACCAAAGTGGATAACCTCACATTTATCCACATTATACTGCATCTACCACGCGTTTGCCCACTCACCTAACTTGTCCAAGTCACCCTGCGGCCTTTTAGCGTCCTCCTCACAGCTCACACCGTCACCCAGCTTAGTGTCATTAGATATTACACTCAATTCCCTCATCCAAATCATTAATGTAGATTATAAATAGCTGGGGTCCCAACATGGAGCCCTGCGGCATCCCACTAGTCACTGCCTGCCATTCTGAAAAGGACCCGTTTATCCCGACTCTCTGCTTCCTGTCTGCCAACCAGTTCTCTATCCACGTCAGTACATCACCCCCAATACCATGTGCTTTAATTTTGCACACCAATCTCTTGTGTGGGACCTTGTCAAAAGCCTTTTGAAAGTCCAAATACACCACATCCACTGGGGCCTCTGCATGCGGTAATGTCCTCCAGTATTTCATCCAAGCAGCCATTTTTTGCTTACGGTTTCCAGAGTTGTACAGAGTTCTGGTTAGACCCTACCTGGAGCACTGCATTCACAGTTCAAAGCACTGCACCTCAGGAAGGATAGATTGGCCTTGGAGGGTGCAGCAGAGTTTCACCAGAATGATACCAGGGCTCAAAGGGTTAAATTACAAGTTGCATAGACTAGGCTTGTCAGGTTAGAAATTCGGTTTTTGATCATAGCGGTATTTTTCCTCCAAAAATACAGCTGTGACTCCGCTATGATTTTTAGGCCTAACATTCGTGAAAAAATGCACCCAGTGGTAAAAATCGGCATTGCACGAGGGTGTAACCGCGAATTTTCAGCAATTTTTCTCCAAGGCCGATGCCGCTGCGAGTTGGGCCTAAGGAGGGGGGAAAACACAAAAATAAAAATTCAAAAAAACAAAAAAAATGAAAAAGCACAAAACATTTACAAGAACCTTTTCTATCGAATCGCTGCAAAAGAATTAAAAACTTTAACTTACCTTTTTTGCAGATCTTCATATCTACCGCTGTTCCAAGGGCTACAATGCAGGTTTATCCCTGGCATTTTTTTTTGGTCCTATCTACAGGTGCGCTGTGAGCCAAATGTTGGGCAAAAGCGCTTTTTTCAGTCTTGCACACCAGCAGTCCGCTTACCAGCGGTATTTAAAAACCATCGGTGCAAGACTTCAGGGAATTTCCTGCCACACCATTTTCCACCAAAAATGGCAACATATCGCCGAAAAACCCGGTGCAAGGTTGTGGAGTTTCCAGTCCAATGTCTCTTGAATACAGACTAAGGGATGATTTAACCGATGTGTTTAAGATGATTAAAGGAGTTGACAGGGTGGATACAGAGAAAGTATTTCCTCGTGGGGAGTCCAAAACAAGGGGGCATAAACTTAAAATTCGAGCTCGGCAGTTCAGGGATGATGTCAGGAAGCACTTCTTCACATACAGGGTAGTGGAAATCTGGAACTTTATCCCCCAAAAAGCTGTTGAGGCTCAGAGTCTATTTAAAATTTCAAAACTGATATTTGTTCAGCAAAGGTGATAAGGATCAAGAAACCAAGGGGGAAAACGGTAGCATAGTGGTTATGTTATCGGACTAATACGGAGGATGCATCTAATAGACACCACTGGTTCAGTGTTGGGGCCACTGTCGAACAGGAAATTGGTCGATGACATTTCCAGCAACAAATTGTACTTAAGTATTGCTTTATGATAAAGATCCTGTAACTCTAATCATAAAGAATATGCATCAGTGACCTTTCAAATGTACCTTGAATCATGCCATTTCCCCAGAGCCTCAATGCAATTAATATGAGGCATCTCACTGGGCTCAACCCGTTAAATACTTTCAAGTGAAATTTAAAAGTAGACATTTTCAGAGGGCTTCATGTTCCAAAAGTAAATATACATTTTTTTTTTACTTTTGTGAATTTTGCACTCAGTGAATGATGTCAATGCTGTGGATGCTTTTGTATGTTTTATACCAAGCATCAGCAACAAAAAGTTCGAGGTCCGGTATAAAATAGACTAGGAGCACAGTACAACGCTGTTTACACTTCCCCAACAATGTGCATTAACAGTCCTCAGAAGAGCAACATCTACTGCACTAGGGTTGATAACATTTACCGGAGAGCGATAAATTTAGCAGCAAATGTGTATTCTAATTCTGCAGTTGTGTACTTCATCAACTGGGAACGGGATTGTGATTGAAGTGAAGCGGGTAATTAGGACATTGATAGTTGAGAGAGAGAAAATAAGCTTTATTCTTGGCATTTTGGGTTAGATTCAAACCTAGGTTCCAAAGGGGAAAAGATAGCGTGCCAATGCAGGTCCTAGAGGTACCAGAGGACTGTGATTTCCCAGGTCTTAAACGTAAAAGTATCAAGTGATAATCACATTCTCATCGATGAAATAATGAAGTGCGAACTGCATCATTCAGTGTCAGGAGTTGAAGGTAGTTGTGTGAACAAAATCACTTGGTTAAAGCTGTTGAATTTTAACCTGCTGAACACAGAAATTTACAGCGCAGAAGGAGGCCATTTCGGCCCATACAATGTCTTTAATTTTGAATTAACTATTTTTCTGAAGCAGCTACGAAATAGTTTTCTTTGTGGGTCCCTAAATGTTTAATTGAACTGCACTGGTAAAATCACCCATTACTAGAATGTCAAATCGCAGCATATTTCCAAGTCCATGACTTCCAAGAAGTGGATGGATAGAAATTTGGTTTGTGTTTTGCTTTCTCTCACTATACCTCATTTTACACCCTTGACTGCCACACTGAACCATTAGGCATGGCATTGCAAACAATCACTGTATTTGAAGATTAAGTCTTCTTTCACAGGTTACAGTCTTTATCTTTCAAATGGATCTGCATCATTTTCCAAGGCTGTAAACATAGAAAAATAGAAAGTAGGTGCAGGAGTAGGCCATCCGTCCTTTGAGCCTGCCCCGCCATTCAATAAGATAATGGCTGATCATGCAACTTCAGTACCCCATTCTTGCTTTCTCTCCATACCCCTTGATCCCTTCAGCCATAAGGGCCATATCTAACTCCCTTTTGAATATATCTAACGAACTGGCCTCGACAACTTTCTGTGGTAGAGAATTCCACAGGTTCACAACTCTCTGAGTGAAGAAGTTTATCCTCATCTCGGTCCTAAATGGCTTACCCCTTATCCTTAGACTGTGACCCCTGGTTCTGGAATTTCCCAACATCGGGAACATTCTTCCTGCATCTAACCTGTCCAATCCCATCAGAATTTTATATGTTTCTATGAGATCTCCTCTCATTCTTTTAAATTCCAGTGAATATAAGCTGAGTCGATCCAGTCGTTCTTCATATGTCAGTCCTGCCATCCCAGGAATCAGTCTGGTGAACCTTCGCTGCACTCCCTCAATATAGCAAGAATGTCCTTTCTCAGATTAGGAGACCAAAACTGCACACAATACTCATGGTGTGGTCTTACTAAGGCCCTACACTACTGCAGTAAGACCTCCCTGCTCCAATACTCAAATCCCCTCGCTATGAAGGCCAGCCTGCCATTTGCCTTCTTTACTGCCTGCTGTACCTGCATGCCTACCTTCAAAGACTGATGTGCCATGACACCCAGGTCTCGTTGCACCTCCCCTTTTACTAATCCGTCACCATTCAGATAATAATCTGCCTTCCTGTTTTTGCAATCAAAGTGGATAACCTCATACTTATCCACATTATACTGCATCTGCCATGCATTTGCCCATTCACCTAACCTGTCCAAGTCTGCCTGCAGCCTCCTAGCATCCTCTTCGCAGCTCAAACTGCCACCCAGCTTAATGTCATCTGCAAACTTGGGAGATATTACGTTCAATTCCTTCGTCTAAATCATTAATGTAGATTGTAAATAGCTGGGATCCCAGCACTGAACCCTGCGGCACCCCACTCGTCACTGCCTTTCATTCTGAAAAGGACCCGTTTATTCCCACTCTTTGCTTCCTGTCTGCCAACCAGTTCTCTATCCACGTCAATACATTACCCCCAATACCATGTGCCTTAATTTTGCACACTAATCTCTCGTGTGGGACTTTGTCAAAAGCCTTTTGAAAGTCAGTTGTTCCGACTGATTCCCATACAAAAAGTCATTAGTGACTGAAACACAATATTTCCTCCTGGAAAGACTAAGGGCTAGACTTTCCACTTTCTGGCTAAGGCCGAAAAAAATGAGTTTTGTTCCAGTGATGCGGGACCTATCGCCCGTGCTGATCGCCGGCTCAAGGCCCTTTTTTTTTGCGATTTTCCACCTGGCCATACCCCAGCGATGTCAAATGGGCGATGTGATTTCTCGGTGAGCTCACGATCGCCCAAAGAAAATGGAAGTGAATGAAAAAAAAAGCTTCCCTAGCAACGCATTACTGCGCATGTGCAGGTTGATTTTTTTTCCAGGTTGATGCTCCTTCCCGCGTTTTGGGAGGTCAGGGGTTATCACACATGCTCAAAAGCTCTGTGAGGGTCGTGGAGAGAGAGAGAGAGAGAGGAGAAAGCATTTTGTGTTCTGAAAAATCTCATAGTAATTGATAATGGAGGCATCATTTGAAAGGAGTAGGGCCAAGACTTTCAGCGAGTAGGCCAATGAGGCCCTGGTGAATGTTGTCAGCACCAGGTGGGAGGATCTGACACGGGGTGGGCATGGGAAACCTCCACCCGGTGCATATCGGAGGATTTGGGCAGAGATTGCCGACGTGGTCACGTCGTCATCGAATGAAGCCTGGACACCGGACCAATGCTGCAAACGTTGGAATAGCCTACTGACAGCTGTGAGAGTAAGTTGAAATTTATATTTATGTATTATTTAATGATCTAAATAGTAACTAGAATCTGCAATGTTATTCAGTTACATTTAAACATAACTAAATTATGAATACATTTATACAACCCAGCATAAAGTTAAATGTTGCAGTTTGAAATAAATGTCTTAAATTGCCTGATCCATTTGCTTATGCCATGCAATGTTATCGTATCATTCACAGAAGAAGATCTCGATCAATAATTGGGAGCAACGCAGGACGGGCGGGGGCTCTGCCATGATGCACACATTAAGTGCTCACGAGGAGCTCGCGGTGGCCTTGGTGGGGCCAGAAAGCCATTCGGTCACATCCCGTAGTGTGGCCGAACCCACCCTTGAGACATGTGAGTAATGAGAAATGTGCATTGTTCAATGTGTGAATCATTAGTAAATACTGAAAATATCGTAGTTACGCATGTAATGTTATGCAATTAAAATGTAATGTGATGTTATGCAATTACAATGTAATGTTATGCAATTATAATTTAATCTGATATATAATGGTGATGTACTATAGATGTTCGAATGAGGTTAAACCTTGTGATCACCTGTGCATATGGGGTAAATGAAAGCATTGCAATGTTTTGAGTTCGAGAAAAATTGTAATGCAATGTTAATCGTTGTTTATCAAATTAAAGGTCAAGTGGTCATCGAGTCAGTGGAGACCACTACCACTGAACCGTCTCCACCATCGCAGGAGGCTGAAGAAGAGGAGGAGCCACTGCTGTGCTTCAGCAGGAGGAGGAGGAGGAGGAGGAGGAGGAGGAGGAGGAGGAGACGGAGACAGAGGAAGAAGAGGAGATTTTTTTTGCGGGGGTGGGGGAACAACCTGCGGCCATCTCGGTTGAGATCGAAGAAGCACCGGGACCAAGCGGTATGCAGGTGGCGACTCCAAGGTGCGTCACATTGCAAACGCTGACCCCACGGCAGTCCAGTCAACGTAGCAGCAATCACCTGCCTTGGAGGGCCAGACAGAGAGCTTGATTTCCTTGTGCAGGGAGACGGTCGCGATTGATCGTGACCTTATCCACGGATTCGAGGGATTCTCTGCGAACTGGAGCCAGTTCTCTGCGAACTGGAGTCAGTTTCCAGCATCCTGGAGCGAGTTCTGCCAGAACTTCTCCAACTGGTCTTCTGAGCAATCACTGACTGCAAGAGAGACCTTGGAGGCTATTCGGCAGCAGACAGCCACAACCAATGCCCTACGGCATGCGTTGCTGGCTGGACACGGCGCTGCACCCGAAGGTGTCGTGTCTGCTCGCAGCGAAACTCCGAGCACGCTTGCGAGTACGGAGGGCACAGTTCCTCTGGACTCGGAAGTAGAGCCTCAGGCTTCCGCTTCCTCTCCATCACCTCCACCACGCCAGGAAGTCTTGACATCCCACTCTGGACGACATCTTGGTGTCGGTCTGCGTATACCAAAACGGGCAGGTGGGGTGCGAACACGGGGTGGGACAGGATCTGAAGGGAAACGTGGCCGTAGGTAGGCAGGGTGGAGTCCTTTTCTATGTAGTTCACTTGTTTTAAAATGTTCACTTGCTGTTATCAATTTATTAAACTCTTGTTATTGTTAATGTTACTGAATTGGCCAATTGTATTCAATAATTAAATGTTCACTTGTTCAATTTTTATCATAAGTTAACTGTTCACTTTCCATTCTTTCTGAAATGGTCACTTGTTGTCATGACTGAAATGGTCACTTGTTGTCATTACTTAAATGGCCACTTGTACTTTAAGGTGTTCAATTTATTCTTCTTCTAATATGTTGGGGATTTTGAGGGAAGGATGGGTTGGTGCGGGGGGTGGGCGGTTGGAGGGAGTGTGTTGTTCATTAGTTCTTATAAAAAATTATTTTTGTTAATAAAAAAAAAAAATTCTACAACTTTTGTACCTTCTCTCTTATTTACATAAGTTTTACAACGTACAGTTCCTCATGCAGATTTGTTTGTTTATTCTGTTTCCCCATGGAATATCATTTAATAACTTCACTATGTAAAAGCTATTTACTAAATAATTCCAATATATGAGATCTATTTAGCATAAATAAGGTGATAATACCTATTTATATTCCCTGTCCCAAATTTCTGAGTACAATTTGCTTCAATTTTACTCTCTAAATAACTCAGAACAATTCTCCACCCTTCCTCAGAGGTTAAAAATGGTGTCCGGAGTGCTCATTTCCCTCTCTCAGGCCCTGAAAAAGCAACTATTTTTGAGCACTCTTTTGGGCCTTGCATCGGCCCAGCAAAGTGCATGCTAAGTGCTGAAACTTGGGATGGGCCTTGTGTGGGCGATCATTTGGGCGATCATCTCAGCGATCAAAGTGCAAACTTGGGGGCCTATTTTTCTGGCGATATTTTGGGCCTTGTTTCCACTTTTTGCTCAAAATGGGCGCTAGAGGTCCATTTTGGGCGATAGATGGGCGCTGTGAAGTGGAAAGTCTAGCCCATAATGTATTGCAATTCCTGCAGGATAATCTTAGCTTGGCTCAAACTACAGATACATATTTTAGCCATCAGGTCACATAGCTTGAAAATAAAACTGACCTGTCATATTCAGGCACAATAGATCTGGAGGCAACATGATCCTTTCAGACATTTGACCAACCACATCTTCATCTGTGTGCTTCTTCACTCCATGAATGAAACTCCTGCAGAATTTTGCTATTAGTCCGTGATACAATGCTTAAGAGACCAGCTATAGAATTGTTTTATTCACTGCTGCTGGTGCCATCAACACCCATAGTGCCATGAAACTAATTTGTTGAGTGGTATTATCACCAAGTTGCCATGTCTAAATTCTTATTTACAATATACGCAGCTATAAAACCCCCGAATGGAATGCTGACAAATCATAATGTGAGATATAGGATACACTTTCGCTAGATCCCCAATGAAGTCCACTAACACTCCTCATTGCAATGTGTCCTTCTCTGTGACATTATTTTTGTAGAGCACCCAAGAAGGAACAGAATCCAAAGGATCACAAGGCACAATAAAGTATAATGTGGATAAATGTGAGGTTATCCACTTTGGTGGTAAAAACAGAGAGACAGACTATTATCTGAATGGTGACAGATTAGGAAAAGGGGAAATGCAAAGAGACCTGGGTGTCGTGGTACATCAGTCATTGAAGGTTGGCATGCAGGTGCAGCAGGCGGTTAAGAAAGCAAATGGCATGTTGGCCTTCATAGCAAGGGGATTTGAGTACAGGGGCAGGGAGGTGTTGCTACAGTTGTACAGGGCATTGGTGAGGCCACACCTGGAGTATTGTGTACAGTTTTGGTCTCCTAACCTGAGGAAGGACATTCTTGCTATTGAGGGAGTGCAGCGAAGGTTCACCAGACTGATTCCCGGGATGGCGGGACTGACCTATCAAGAAAGACTGGATCAACTGGGCTTGTATTCACTGGAGTTCAGAAGAATGAGAGGGGACCTCATAGAAACATTTAAAATTCTGACGGGGTTAGACAGGTTAGATGCAGGAAGAATGTTCCCAATGTTGGGGAAGTCCAGAACCAGAGGTCACAGTCTAAGGATAAGGGGTAAGCCATTTAGGACCGAGATGCGGAGGAACTTCTTCATCCAGAGAGTGGTGAACCTGTGGAATTCTCTACCACAGAAAGTTGTTGAGGCCAATTCACTAAATATATTCAAAAAGGAGTTAGCTGAGGTCCTTACTACTAGGGGGATCAAGGGGTATGGCGAGAAAGCAGGAATGGGGTACTGAAGTTGAATGTTCAGCCATGAACTCATTGAATGGCGGTGCAGGCTAGAAGGGCCAAATGGCCTACTCCTGCACCTATTTTCTATGTTTCTATGTTTCTAATACAAAATTCTTCCATACTTGATCTGCTAATTCAGCACTGCTCTGCTGTGCTTTATATAAGCAAATTCCCTCATCAATCAGCTTAGCCACAGGATGTCTGCTGTGGCCCTGATTAACCCTTTCCACATTGGTCTATTACAGTCTCTATCATATCAATTATCAAACATTATCATTTGATCCTTAAGCCACTATATCTGAAGGTAACTAATCCATGCCTAATTATTGTTTTGCAGTTGTGTGTAAGGGAATGGTTTAAACAGATGTTTTGTGAGTGAGTGAATAAATAAGGAAGTGGAAACTGTGGTTTGGAGAAAAGAGTATTGAGTTTAGAAAAAACAAGCACTACAGGATGAGACAGGCAGATTTGGAAAGTGACTGGTTTCTAAGAATGAATAATAAGCGACTTATAATTAGCAAATCCTAATGTTTGACTAATAACTGACTGTAGGAAGAATGTGCTGTGTGATAAGGGAACTGGTACTTACTGAAATTAATTGAAAGGATACCAGACTTAATTCAGCAAAGGGAACTATTCCCTTAAACATGGCATCCTTTCTTCATATAATAAAATTTATGTAAAGTGACTACACTTCACGAAGTATTTCATTGGCTGCAAAGCACTTTGGGACATCCTAAGATGGTGAAAGGCATTATGGAAATTCAAGCCTTTCTTTCTTTCTTTCATGACCTCGATAATCATCGTGTTTGGTACCCCAGACACAATAGAATATAAAGCTGTGGTGACAGCTGTGGCAGCACTGCCTGGCACGGTGAAACACAAGACTGTATCCTCGGTTTTCACGGAAATACAGCAATCCCATTTATATTATGAGTGTTGGCACCTGCCACAGTTGTGAAGGCTTTTTCTTGCATCAGCTCTTTTCTCTTTAAAAGTTTTGGTGTATTCTATACTTGAAACAAAGACCCTAATAATTATTATGCATCTGCCTTCAGAGAGTTATTGTTCCAGTCACATTAATTGGGAACTGAACTTTATCTGCAGAAGTGTGTTGCCAGGAGGATGAGAGAGAAGTTGCAGTTACATTAAAAGTTATTGATAGAACAACCAGGACAGTTTCAGTGTTACGAGCTCCATCTTTGCCACCATCTGCTATCAATCTACAACTGGATTTAATAAGATGATAATTGACTAACACTGACTAATCAAGATGGTGCTGCTATACTTCTGCAAACTGAGTCAACTCTTTAACAATTAGAAAGAATTGCAGGCCTTTCAGACTTGAGCACAAAAATCTAAGCTGACACTCCAATGCAGTGCTGAGGGGGTGCTGCACTGTCGGAAGTGCTGTCTTTTGGATGAGATATTAAATCGAGGCCCCGTCTGCTCTCTCGTGTGATGTAAAAGATCTCATGAGACTATTTTGAAGAAGTCTCAAATCAACGTAACAGAAACAGATTATCTGGTAATGATTACATTGCTGTTTGTGGGAGCTTGTGCAATTTGTGTGCGCAATTGGCTGCCGTGTTTCCTATATTACAACAGGGATTACACTTCAAAAGTACTCCATTGGCTATAAAGTGCTTTGGGAAGTCCTGAGGTCGTGAAAGGCGCTATGTAAATGCAAGTCTTTTCTTTCTTTCATCACCTGGGAGTAAAGCAACAACCTACTTGGAGAAAAAAAACACTTGTCTGAACCTATCTGTTTCCACTTAACTGACAACAACTTGCATTCATAAAGCACCTTTCATGTATTAAAAGGTCCCAAGACACTTCACAGGAGCATAATCAGTCAAAAACTGACACCAAGCCAAAGAGATATTAGAACATAAAACAGAAAATACTCAGCTGGTCAGGCAGCATCTGTGGAGAGAGAAAGAGAGTTAATGTTTCAGGTCGATGACCCTTTGTTAGAACTAGAAAAAGTTAGAGATGCAACAGATTAGGACAGGTGACCAAAAGCTTGGTCAAAGAGGTAGGTTTTAAGGAGCGTCTTAAAGGAAGAGAAAGAGGTGGAGAGGTTGAGGCAGGGTATTCCAGACGGCTGACCGCACAGCCACAAATGGTGGGGTAAAGCAAGTGGGGAATGGATAAGAGCCCACAGTTGGAGGGGCAAGGCCATGGAGGGATTTGAACATGAGGATGAGAATTTTAAAATCAAACTGAGCTTTCATGTGCCAGTCTGTTCCTGACTGAGCAGATTTAGTGTCAGTGAGCCAGGGTAGATGGAATAATCACTCTCTACTGAGATCTAATAAACCATGATGATGAACAAATACTAGTGAGGGGTTATCCCAGGTGCAAGACAAACCGAATCAAGTCTCCGTTCTGGATGGAAAAATGACAAAAGGCAATTTTGAACTTCTTGTGGGTATGCTTCCATAATTCCTTTTAGAACAGAAATTGTTCCAAATTATTATTTTCATCGCTGTCCTCTATTGCAAAAAAATGTTTTTTTTCTTTATTGGACCTCCTTATGTGGGGCGGGACTCCCTTGTCCGGCATCACCCTTCATTCCCACTGCCGGGGGGGCGCATGCGCAGAATGTGGCCGGGTCCTCCGACATGAACAAATTGAAGTCCTTCCTCGCTGCTGACTCCCGCAATCGCTGGCCTGACCCCACGATCCACCGCCCCCCAATGATCTCTCTGCCACATTCCCAGTCCCAAGCTAGCCAACCAGCCCCGATATCCCCGACCACTCCACTGAAACTCCGCCGGACTTCCGACTGCACGATCTCTTCCACCGCTACTGATTTCCCCCCGCTTCCCCCCGCCCCCCCCCCCCGCCCCGATTCCCCCCCCCGGCCAGTATATTTGGTTTTCTAGTTCGGTGCAGATGAAAGCAAAGTGTTGAAAAGATTGCTGGTACAGGTAGGCAAAGTTACGATTATCTGTCCGGCGGAGTTTGCAGCAGAGCGGTCGGGGCTACAGGGGCTGGCAGGCTGGGGGCTGGGAGTGCGGCAGCGAAGGCGGCCATGTGGAGAGCAGGGGGGGCGGAAATCAGCAGAGTTGGAAGAGATCACGGAGTCAGTAGTCCGGTGGAGTTTACAGTGGAGCTGTCGGGGATATCGGGGCTGGGAGTGCGGCGGAGAGATTGTGGGGATGGGGGTGGCAGTGGATCGCGGGGTCAGGCCAGCGATCGAAGTTCATGAAAGTTGTAAAAAATCATGCTTAAGTACACAATAGTGTGTGTACGTGGTCGCTATGGCACAGAAATGAAGACATGGTCTGTTTTGACCAATGAAGTTGATAAAACGGTTTGTGTACCATTGCTCCCTTTATAACACGTGACCTCCCCAAATCCGGCAAAATCCTTTATTCAGCACAAGCCAGGTCCCGAGGGTGCCGGACAAGGGCGGTTCAACCTGTATCTCTCTGGTTCGTGTTAACCATCTGAGCATTAATGTATTATTGGTTAATGCATGTGGTTACCAATTACCAATCGAGCCACACCTGACCTCTCTCCTGCTTCAGTTGCCCCTCTTGATTCCACAGCCACATTGCTCTCTCTCTCTCTCTGTCTGTCAGCCCTGACTACCCAACTTAATCAAAGTCCCAGGACACAAACTGCGCTTATTATCCGTGTGGCTCAAATTTCTCCCTTTCTGCAACTGTTCCAGTGAGGGAGATTCTTGGCTAGGTTCCAGCTCGGCTCCAGACCACCTCAACTCCCACCCGGAACCCCCTATCCATTTAAAAAAAAATGTTTCCACTTCCCGCAGTAAGCTTGCTGATTCTCATTCAACTCTACCTGACTGCGCATAACCCTCTGCCCCTAGTGGGTATATTTGAACTAAAACTACAAGCTGAAGTTACCTTTCTGACAGCACATTGCCCATTCTGCACCCTCTAGTGCTCCGCGCATATCTGACTGCTTTCTTTGCCTGCTGCGGATCTGTCCTACTTGATTTCCTGGACTCTTTCACCATCAAGACTGTGGGCAATGCTGGATTACACTGTACTCTTCAGCTACTGTGACTCTGCACTGCTATTCAAGATCAAGCTAACCTGCTCCAAACTACGGTTCCACGAGCGGCTGGCACTTCCAGGGCATCTGGTCTGAAATTCACTGATATGCTGGCTTCTCATCTCTAATCTGCGGTCATGCTGGGTCCTGGGCAAATGTTCACCTTCTGCTGGGCAAAATTCCATATTTCAGCTGGTTCCGTGGCTTTACTGTGAGCTCCACTTTGCCACTATTTAATGTGGACTGCTTTATTTCCAGCACCAGGCCTCCTTCTGCAGACTCCTGTGGATTCAGTTTCTGCTCCACTGCTACACCAGTCCACTCACCACTTGGCTGGCTCCGGTCTGCTTCTCCAGGCTTCCACACTGCTGTTGCTCCCCTGCTGCTATCTGCTCTACACCACTCAGCCTTCACAACTTCTCCATTACCCGTCCGTCGGCTGGGGTGGCCCAGTTTTTCGGCTCCTGATTTCATATGGTCCTCATTGCTTTACAACTGTTCTCTTGGACCTGATTCCCTTTCCCCAGTTCCGTGGCTCCCTTCCAGTTAAGCAATGCCTTGATTTCAAAATTCTCATCCAGTTTTTCAAATCCCTCCATAGCCTCGCCCCTCCCTATCATTGTAATCTTCACCAGCCTCACAACACCCCCAGGATGTCTGCGCTCCTCCAATTCTGCCCTCTTGAGCATCCCTGATTATAATCGCTCAACCATTGGTGGCTGTGCCTTCAGCTGTCTAGGCCCCAAGCTCTGAAATTCCCTGCCTAAACCTCGCTGCCTCTCTGTTCTCCTTAAAACCTCTCTCTTTGACCAAGCATTTGGTCATCTGCCCTAACTTCTCCTTATGTGGCTCGGTGTCAAATGCTTTGTCTCATAACACTCCTGTGAAACACCTTGGAACGTTTTACTACGTTATATAAATACAAGTTTGTTGTTGTTGTTGATCTTCATTGCTCCTGGTCCCTTTTGGACAGTTCAGCATAATCACCTCCATTACATCTATCTCTCTCTCTTATTTTTGTCCCCCCTTGGTCCTATGTGACCTCTCACCCAGCTATGCCACCTTTCATCTCTCCCATCTCAGATATTTCACCTGCTGATCCCTTCCCCAACCCATGTCTCCTACTCAGCCTACCTTCTCTTTCACTGACATCCTTGGCTTGAATCCAGCTTGAGCAAGCCCATGGCTACCCTGTGCCTCATGGCATTCTCCAATGGGCCTATCATGGCACCCAGTAATGCCTCCTCAAAAGCAAAAATCCCAACTGTCCAATTATTTGTGATCGCCAATATTCCCACCAAGTTTTCCCGCTGGAGATTAACCTCAGTGATCGACTTACTGTCAAACTCACCCCACACACAACTGTTGCCTTAGATTTTGTCAGCAAATCAACGATCACTCAGCTTTTCTCTAGATTTTATAATCTCATAATACTCGTGTGAAGCGCCTTGGGAGATTTCACTACGTTAAAGGCACTATATACTTTTGTTTTTGTTGTAGATTAGCTGTTCACTTGCGAATACGGACCTGGCCATCCATGACCTTATTGTGGATGATCATATTGACATTCTGGCTTTAACTGAAACTTGGCTCACAGGTGGTGACACCTTGCCCCGTATCAACATTTCCACCACCTACCCCACCCAAACCACTGAGGTAGCGGGATGACCGAGATCACCAAATCATACCTTGCCCACTCCCCCGACTCATCCTACAAGCACCTCACCCACTTCCACCACCTACCTCTTTTAAATCCTCATGGTTTACTGACCCACCCCAAGTTTCTCCCAAGATATCTTCCTTTGTTTCTTCCCTCAGCTTCAACTGATTCCTCACCCTCTGATTTCAATCTCCATCTCAGCTCTTCTTGCCTTTTCTTCAAATTCACAGACCTTCCATTTTTTCTCTACCCCTCGACCTCTCCTCGCCAGTGGTCTCTAATAATGACAATTTTGTCCCCAACCACTTCCTTGCATTGTTCACCACTCACATCCCCCTATCTTCCTTCAACCCCATTTCCTTCTTTATGTGCCCTTGGGGAGGGGGGAGGGGGGTGGGGGGGGAAATCTCTCCCAAGTAGCTCAATTCACCATTTCAAATTGCATACGTATTGCCGTTCACCATCCACTCTCCACAATGCCGCTGAAGCTATTAATTTGCTTAACCACTTTCAATTCCACATTTAGGAACATAGGAACAGGAGTCGTCCATTCAGCCCCTTTAGCCTGTTCCCTCGTTCAATTAGATCATGCTTGATCTGTATCTTAATTCCATCGACCTGCCTTGGTTCCGTAACCCTTACTAAATTGGGTACAGTAGCACAGTGGTTACGTTACTGAACTAGCACTCTCCAGAGGCCTGAATGAATGATCCAGAGACACAAGTTCAAATCCCACCAGAGCAGCTGGGCAATTTCAATTCAATTGAAATAAATTTGGAATAAAAAATTAGTAATGGTGACCATGTAACTATCGGATTGTCATAAAAAGCCATCTGGTTCACTGATGTCCTTAATGTGCCTCCAGATCCACAGCAATGTGAGTGATTCTTAACTGGTCTCTGAAATGACCCAGCAAGCTACTCAGCTGTATTCAACGCGGCAGCTCACCACCACCTTCTCGAAGGCAACTAAGGTAGGACAACAAATACTGGCCTTGCCAGTGACGTCCACATCCAATGAATTAAAAAAAAATACTCTTACCAAACAAAAATGAATGCCCTTGTCCCCAGCAAAAGGTTCACAGTCTCCCACCCAGGTTGTTTGTTATCTTTGCTCCTTCGTCCATGGGCACAAACTTGAGCCTACCTGGTGGACAACTGGCTAAGCCATCCACTGCCAGGTCTGGCCCAACCACATCAGGTTCTACCAGGCATTCTTGTCCACCGCTGAAACCACCCACTAGTCTACAATCAGAGTTCAGATGAAGGGTCATCAATCCTGTTATGCTCATAATAAAGTAATGTAACTGAGTACTGTAGACATGACTAAGTGTGACCTTAGCTCCTTTATTCAAACTCCAGAGTGTTGGTACAGCATGGGAGGCCTGCTTATATACAGTGCTCCCAAGGGATGCTGGGATCCCTTGGGACTCCAACAGGTATGCCCTCTGGTGGCGGTGTGATACAGGTTACCTAGGGTTGCATACATAACAGATCCAAAACGTTAACTCTGTTTTTCTCTCCACAGATGCTGCCTGACCCGCTGAGATTTCCAGCATTCTGTTTTTATATACCATTTACACCTCTTCTGGATCCATCTTTTGTTTCTTTACTTGTGCCATTTTCACCCCCTTTTGTTGTCCATCTTCAACCTTTGTCATTTACCACTCCACCCTACCACAGATCTACCCCTTTGTTCATTCTTTCTCTGTCCCTTTTTCCTGGCTCTGTACTTGCTTAAAAACTTAATCTTGAACATCTTCCAGTCCTGATGAAAGTTCATCGACCTGAAACGTAAACGCCACAGATGTTGCCTGACCAGCTGAATATTTCCAGCATTTTCGAGTTTTTATTTCAGATTTTCAGCATCTACAGTATTTTGCTTTTGTGTTGGAACAGATTTCGTCACCAAAGACCAGATGACATCATTTCTTCAGGTACTAGAGTCCAAGTCCCAAGAGTGTCTCTCTTGGCCTCTACAGCAATAAGGAGCAAAGAGAGAGCGAGAGAGGCACACACTTGCAAAGAGAAGGCATGTAGAGTGACAGATACACATGTAGAAAGAAATAAAGATGGACAGAAAGTATGCAAGGAGTATACAGAGTGAGGAGGAAGAAGGAATGAAAGCAAGAGGAATAAAGGGAGAGAGAAAAGAAAAAAATGTGCACACAAAGAAAGAAAGAAAAGAAGATGGCACATATGCAGATAGCAAGAGAAAGTGGGTGAAGGGGATGTAGAAGGCATACTGTAGGGAGAGAGATTTAGAGGCACATACATACAGAGTAAGAGAGAAACAAAATGTGAGAGGCACACAGAGTGCAAAAGAACAGAAGTAGGCCTTCAGCCTGTTCTACCATTCAATGAGATCATGGCTGATCTGTATCCTAACACCATCCACCCACCTTGGCTCTCCTATCACTCAATACCTTTGGCTAGCAAAGATCCATCAGTCTCAGAGTTAAATATTCAGCTAGCATCTACTGCTTTTTGTGGGAGAGAGTTCCATACTTCTACCACGCTTTGTGTGAAGAAGTTTTATTTAACTTCTCTCCTGAAGGGCCTGGCTCTGATTTTAAGGTTATGTTTCCTTGTTTTAGACTCCCCCACTAGCAGAAAAAAAGTTTGTCTCTATCTACCTCATCAATTCCTTTAAATATCCCCAAAAAACCTCAATGAAATCACCCCCAAACCTTTTATATTTCAGGGAATAGCCTAGTTTATGTATTCTCTCCTCATAATCTAACCCTTGGAGCCCTGGTGAATATAAGCTGTGCTCGTTCCACTATATCCTTTCGAAGGTGTGGTGCCCAGAATTGTATACAGTACTCCAGATGTGGTCCAACCAGAGCTTGGTATAGCTGTAGCATAACCACGTCCCCTTCATATTCTAGCCCTCACGTTATAAAAGGCTAACATTCCCTTAGCCTGTCTGATTATTTTTTGTCCCTATGACATTTTACTGATCTGTGTACATGGACTCCGAAATCCCTTTGGACCTCCACTGTTCCCAGCTTTTCACCATTTCAAAAACATACAGAAGGAGGAGGCATATCATAAGAGACCTTAATAAAAAAACACAGCTGTTTATTGCAGATACAAAGCCTTCTTTGCACCAGCAAGTTCGAAACATTTCAGTCTTTTTCTCTTTACTCCTGAGAGTGTCGTCATCTATAATTCATACAAGGTGGAGATGTTGCTGAAGCTTGCTCTCTGAATTATGCAATCCAACAAAAAGCAAAGAAAGAAGCAGTGACACTTCACTGTATGGATTAGAAGGCAAAGGTTTCAAATCTGTCATTTTCAAAGGCAAGGGTTACGCCTCTTGTATACACACTTACAGTCTATTATACATCTGTAATGTGACTGCTTGTAACAAAATAACCAACAAACTACATTTTACCTTCCCATCTCTTGTTTCGTCTACACGACAGAAATCCTATGTAAAAGACATTAGATAAAATCAACAATTGATTCAAGTTTGCAAAATGTCTTCTGTTGTGGGTTAAGGTGTTCACTCTGTTGGCTGATAATATTTAGCCTCTGCCCCTAACAAGGGCAAGGCAAAGCTATTAAAACAAATAGATTGATTGTGTTATTATATGCTTTTTTGGGGGGGAGTTTTTAAATGACCTTGCCTGGGAGAAATTTGACTGCAGTCATTGATTCGTCCATGGGGAAAGAAGAATTGATTAGAATTTCATTGCAAACTTCATAATAATTGAAGCTCCACCTGGGGAGGAAGCAATGGTAGTTTGCCAGGGAACAAAAGTAACCCAGAGCCAAAATAACTGAGATTTGGCTTGTGTTAGAAGCTTAGTTTGAAATGTTGAGTTAATTGGAAGGGAATGGAGCCAGGTCCAAGCAGGTGGAAATAAGCCAAGGTGGGATGAGAAGAAGCAAGGCTGTGACTTGTAAATGATGGGAAAAATGAGCTGAAGGAGAAAAGCAAAGAAAAGATGGAATTGATTGACTGTCGCCAGGCTGTGTATTATCGTCACTCCCCATGTTTTCTCCTTCTGATCGGGATGGTGAGGATTCCCTCCCCGGTTACTGCATCATTATAAAGAAACTTCACCACGATCATGCAAGCAACAGAAGCAAGCAAGTAAACTTACTGAAGACAGGCCAACAGGTCATAAATAGTACATTGTCACAATTTCAGTACCATTTTTAAAAATTAAGACAACATCAGCAGTCCAACCACACTCAACTTTATTTCCAAACACTGGCAATTATGTAAGTTTAGGAATGCTCAAATGAACCCAGTTGCTGAATTCATACCATGGCACATCAACCTGCCCTCAAAAATTGGCTGCAACCAGTCTTGAAGAAAATATACTTCACATAAGACGAGCTTGCCAGGAAGTTTCTTAAGGAAAGCAGGTTTTTTTAAAAGCTTATTTATTAGTGGAATTGCCAGGACGATTTGGTATCTCTCATACCCATCTTTATTGCCTTGATTTTTTTTTCTGCCTGCACGGCTTCATCTTTTCCCGATGTCTGCATTTGTTTCCTTTTATGTTTCTCTCTTTGGGCTCGGATTCAGTTTTGCCTTTATTCTTCGTTTTTTGAGTGGGGCTGATCAGTGGCATGGGAGGGAAGGGAGCTGTTGAGAACCGCAGTGGTGGTGTTGATGGAAGTATGGCAGGAGTGGGGTTTGGAGCTCGACCACTTTGGGAGGTGGGGGTGGGGGAGCGAGGCAGCTGGGAGCTGGACAGGAGGTGGTAAGGCCACAATTTTAAATTTGGAAGGGAAGGTGGCAGAAATGTGAGAGATAGAGAAATGAGGTACAGTTGGTTAGGGAGCAGGTTACTGTTGGTCATGGGGCATGAGGGAATGGGATAGTAGGCATTTGAGTCTGACAAGCTCCAACTTACAAAGCTTCCCTTCCTATATAAAGGAATTAGTCATTTTCATTTTTAACAATGTAGCAAACTAAAAATAAATATGGCATTATAAAATAAAGTTGTGTCCATCAATAGCAATGGTTGAAAAATAAGCAATTTTCAAAATTTCTCCATCAACTTGATTGGTTCAGACAGTCTCCAGTCATGCCTTCCAACTGATCTGATTGATCAGTACTGAGAACCTCCAATCCCAGTTAAAGTAAGCTGATTTTTCTTCTAACAAGCTACAAACCCATGTCACAAAGTTGCCTTCAATTCTTTGCATGCTCATTTTTGATAATAATCTTTTGTGCAGAACCTTATCAAATGTCTTCTGGAAATTCATATAAACAATATCCAGAGACTCTCCCCTACCTTCCCTATCCACCATGCTAGTCACCTCCTCAAAATATTCAACTAGATTAGTCAGACATGACCTACCCTTCACAAATCCATGCAGATTCTCCTTCATCAGCTCATACTTGTTCAAGTGCTCAGTCACTCTGTCTCTGATGATAGATTCCAGTAGCATCCCCACTGTAAAAGCAAACTGACTGATCTGTAGTTAGCTGGTTTCTTGCTCCCTCCTTTCTTAAAAAGAAAACAAAAGACTTGCATTTATATAGCCCCTCTAGCATGGGAATCCAGAGCTAGGGGATTTCATCTTTAAATTCAGACTATGTTGTTCAGAAAACTAATTTTCACAAAGGGTTGAGACCACATTGACACACCACCCCTGAAGGTCACAGATGCAAAATCGACAGATATTTAAATGGAAGATAGCTCCTTTATAGCTATTAAGGAATAAGGAGGAAACTTGGGAAATTGTGATTAAAACAAGGCAATCAAGAGCTGCCAAAGGCAACATTAAGGTGCAGCATGCTCCATGAGCCGAATGGTCGCGATGACACCAATTTTCTAAGCGAGTTTTATTTGCAGCTCATGAATCCTCATCCACTTCATAGCTTGCATTTTTCACACCTTATACATTTCACCTGAGAATCAGAGCACTCGATTCCCTAACCCTGCTGACCTCAGCTCCACAAACAGCCAGCTTCGCAGAAGCTCCGAATCCAGCCATTCAAGCCTTTGACGCTGCGCTCAGCTTTGTTGAGCTGTAAAGATTTCAAGTGCCAATATTTACAAGTTGTATCTCTTTAGATGCTTTTTATACTGGAGCTGTGCCCTTGATGGGCACGTTTTGTTCAGCCAGCTACAACCAAAAGCTAGAGGCACTGGATTAGTTGTTTTTTTTAAAAAGACTGGTAGCTCAGGAGACCTGTTTTAAGTGGATGTTTACAACGCCTGATGAACCTTCCTGGGATCAGTAATTTCCTGGTCTCAACAGCAGCAGGAGCATGGCAAAGGACTCGTCACATAGCCACCCACATGTGATGATTCCATGTCTCGATATCTTGACTTTACTTATTGCTACAATAATGCCAATACCTGGCAGAAGCTCAATGACAAAATGTCACAGCCAGTCTGTACACAAGCACAACATACCAGGCCTCACTTTATATTCCGTTTAAAAAAAAAGAGAACATGTGCACTATTAGATGGTAAATAAGGCAAAGCAGCACACTCCGGAGACCAAACTCGCAATATGAACACATCCCTGAGTTTGTTTAATGTGGCAGTGAGCTGAGCAAATGTTGCACAGACCTAACCGATGACTGTCAACAAGTACTCGAACTCACTGGGAAAACTAAAACTAGGAGAGACAATGCTGTAATTTTAATGGGGACAAAGACTATCAATAGTATTGTGTGAAAAGTCAGATGAGTCAGCTTGGTGTAAATAGCAGCTCGTACTAGCAGTACTAGGCACAGCCTTCAGATTGTTTAAAATGCCAATTTCTCCTCAACACTTGGGACAGTATGTACTATACTAACGAAGGGTCTAAAACATTATACTGAGTATTATTATTTATTATAAATCAAACTTGCTCCAGAATGCACACACTCTTGCTGTGATATGTGCACTGGCCACAGAAACTGGCCTAGAGATGCCATTTAATTATAGGGGCCCCAATCACATTTACAATCCTGTTCCTTGTGCCATCTTCTGGCGAAACGCAGCCAACTCATCTTCCATATCGTACTTCAATAAACAAACACGATATTTCACCTTGATGAATAAAGTTTAGTAACCTTTCAGGACATCATAGATACAGTATTTGCAAGACACTTGATGTCAGCCTTGGCTCAGTGGGTCTCGCTTCGGAGTCAGAAGGTCATGGGTTCAAGGCCCACTCGAGAGACTTGTGCACAAATCTAGGCTGACACTCAAGTCCAGTACTGAGGGAGTGCTGCACTGTTGGACGTGCTGTCTTTTTGATAAGACGTTAAACTGAGGCCCCGTCTACCCTCTCAGATGAACGTAATGAACTGTGTCTCACGTAAAAGATCCCATGGCACTATTTCAAACAGGAGCTGGGGAGTTCTCATCAGTGCTCTGAACAATATTTATCCTTCAACCAACATCACTAAAACAGATTATCTGATCATTATCACATAGCCGTTTGTGGGAGCTTGCTGTGCGCAAATTGGCTATCACGTTCCCTAAATTGCAAGAGTGATTTCACTTCAGATGTACTTCCTTGACAGTAAAGCACTTCAAGGAGTCCTCAGACCATTACTGGCGCAATATAAATGCAAATTTTTCTTTTATTTCTAGATACCACATGTCTTAAGTTAGGAGCTTAAGATGGTTAAAATTATTACACAGATTTATTCAAAACCGGGAGAAAGAGGGATGCGATTTATGCATGGATGCGGTTTGTGAAGTGCAGACAATATTTGTACTGTTTGTGTGCTCAAGCAGGATTGTGTCTCACGGGATTGATCTGAAGTTGTCACTTCATGGTACTTAAGATGTTAACACTTCAAGGTCAGTGTTATGCAGTTGGCCTTGTGTCCATAGACCTCTAAGATCTGCATTTGAGTTTGGATGTTATAATGTGAAAGCAGCCCCTCTATACTGACGAGCGAAGAGTTCTGTGTGAAATGTACTGGCCAGCATCAGCCCAGTTTAAAGTGCATTTCAGCCCGCAGCATATAAACAAAGCCCACTTTTCAACTTTCACAAACATGCACGAATGTAGCAGTTTTGCTCAATGAGTCTATTGTGTTGCTGATGTGGAAAACATCACAATGGTGCAATATGGGATGATCTTCTGAACTTCGGATCAAGGTACGTAACTGGAATTTTTATTCTGCATGTAACCCACGCTGTATCTGGCTTAGAGGTATTTGATACTGACACTGCCTGTCCAAAGTGGATAAGTATTTCATTCTCATTAATTTGTTCATCTTGATGGGCATACAATATCACCCCCTCACCCCACCCTGCCCAAAATGAAGATATCAACACTTTCTTTAGACTATTTTCCTCCACCGATTTTGTTTTGACACATGGCTATAATTTTCCCTGTGGAAAAGTTAAATTAAGTTAAACTGCCCATTTAAAACTGAGATGAGGAGCAATTTCTTCTCTCATAGGGTTGTAAATCTGTGGAATTCTCTGCCTCACAGAGCCGTGGAGGCTGGGTCATTGAATATATTTAAGGCAGAGATAGACAGACTTTTGAGCAATAAGGGGATAAAGAGTTATAGGGAGCGGGCAGGGAAGTGGAGCTGAGTCCATGATCAAATCAGCCATGATCTCATTGAATGGCGGAGAAGGCTCGAGGGTCCAAATGGCCGACGCATGCTCCTATTTTTTTGTTCTTATGGGCCAATAAGTTTTTTTTTTATTCATTCACAGGACGTGTGCATCGCTGGCAAGACCAGCATTTATTGCCCATCCCTAATTGACCTTGAGAAGGTGGTGGTGAGCCGCCTTCTTGAACTGGTGCAGTCCTTACGGTGAAGGTGCTCCTTGTGTGAAATGAAATTCTGCTGGAGTTTAGCAGCAATTTCGGGGCCACTGTCTTTGGTCCTGCCACAAAGTCCGTTCCCTGACCACCATTTCCATACCTGGCAACTGTTTGAAGCTGAACCAGACCATTCACAACCTTGGTGTTGTGCTTGACGCAGAGATGAGCTTCCTACCACATATTCACTACAGCACCAAGACTGCCTACTTCCACCTCTGTCAGATCGCCAGAACTCTGACCCTGCCTCAGCTCATCTGCTGCTGAAACCCTCATCCATGCCTTTGTTTCTTTGACACTTTGTTAGAAATTAGGGATACCTAAAAATGATAGTACGTCTCTGCTCGAGACAAGTTATCTGTTTTACCCCGGACTGCTTAAGTTTCGCTTTCCGAGGAAGACTTGCATTAGAATGGAGATAATGTTTTTAATGAGTTAGATTAGTTTGATTTAGTCTTTAATTTGGCTAATAAAGGACAACCTGTTACTTAATTAGTATAAAAGACACAGAATAGAAGGGTATCCATGACGACCGGCTGGAGTGAGACAGCTCTAACACAGAGTCTCTGATTTAATGGCCCAAGGTTGTATCGGAGACATGCATCGGCTGTACTGTATTGGACAGTAAAGTTCCTCCAGAGCTCATGAATGAGAAATGAATAGTAATGTATGGGATGCCCCACTTAAGATGCAAGATCGAAACAGGAAAATTACAATACCAAGTAGGAATTTTCCTAACATTCTCGTGAAAGTCAGGAAAACTTAGTTAAGAATAATAAATCGAAAGCTTCCTCTTGGAGACATTTGTGTCCTTGCCTATGAACTTGTTAAGAAAGCTGCATTTATAACCTGGCCACTACCCGAGACATGAAGTGGAAGATGAGCAATGATCTCCAGATAATATTTTGATCAGATCACCTTGAAAGCCTGAGATGGCTTGTATATTGAGATACTGGTGTGAATGTGCAGACGTGATTTGTAGTATATGAGCAATTAGCACGTGGAAATGCATGGTGAATTTGCACTGAAGAACAGGTCTCAGACATGCTCAGTTACTTGACAACAGCAAGATATGAAATGGTTAATGTGGCTTTGAGAGTGAGACAACTTTTAAAGCATTGACACATACTCCATTGAGGAACTATCTCATTAATGAAACAATCAGAAGGGAGTTAAACACACTAGTACCTGTCAGAGGGATTAAAATTTAACTAAAAATCAATTGAAGGTGAACGAGAAATAAATTTAGCAAGAATTATCCACAATGGATGGATACGAGAGAGAGAGAGATTTGGAGAATCTTTTAAGTCCATGACTTGTTGATTAAATGTTAAACTTCAGCTTTCTTTAGAATGTCTGTTTTCTTTGTCTGCATCGTTGTCGCTCGCAATGTATGTACTTAGTTAACGTGCTCGTGAGTGTAAGACTAAATTGTAACTTTAATTGTAATTGTATTTTGTAGGTAACAAGAGAGTGGGGAAAGCCAGTACGAATCCAGTATGAGGTGGTTTTGGTGGTGCCTCCTGTACCATGCTTTACGGGCCTAACAGGACCTGTCTCAAAACCTATGTTTAAGTGAAACCAACAGTAAATTATATACTTAAGTTGCACAATTATGTAGCACAATTGGTACAACATTCACACTGGTGGGATATTGGGCTTAATATATCAGCACACCCTTAGGTTCATATTATTTCACATGCTCTGGTCGTTCTCCAACTTGTAATGATAGTGTATTTGATATATGTACCCCGTGTAGCAAGATTTTGATGCATAAGCCAATGTATATGACTAACCAGCACTAAACAAAATCTAATTAATTGAACACACCGAAAGAGAAGATCAAAAGCAACGTAGAGGAGACCCCCAACCCCGCCCCGCCCCCCGAGGTGGGGTAAGATCAGGAAAGATACAACAAACAGAATACCCCAGGTGGGGCAGAATTGGAACACCGGAACAGTGAATTGAATTTGCGTAATGGGGTCAGAGGTTGCTTCTCCTCCTCAAAGAAATGAACTGTAAGAAAGAGGGAAATCTTCATTTCTGAGTCTCCCTACTAACTAATGCCCAAATTGAGAAAGCGATAAATAAGTTAAGGGACCACAAGTGGTGGGAAGCAGTCTATAATGTCAACCAGCATCCCTGGGCACGAATTGTATCAGCAGCCCTAGTAATTGCTCAATGCCTGGTCTTAATAGTTCTAATTATAATGTCATGTTATTTGACACGTCAACTGAACCGTCGAACCAATAATTTAGAGTTGGTAGAGGCTCGAAAATGCGAGATCGAAATAGAGTTCTCTCAATCACAAACTGGGGATGTTAGAAATTAGGGATACTTAAAAATAATACTGTGTTTAAATGATTGTATGTCTCTGCTCGAGACAAGTAAAGGGTTAGTGTTATTTGTTTTACCCAGGACTGCTTAAGTTTCGCTTTCTGAGGAAGACTTGCATTAGAATGGAGACAGTGTTTTTAATGAGTTAGATTAGAGAATGTATAACATTTTGACTTAGTCTTTAATTTAGCTAATAAAGGCCAACCTATGTCTTTTCCATTATTGCTAATAACCAATTATAATGCTATTTGGAGTTTGTTTAACAGAACTGCTTGCGAAGATAATTAAAAGTTAATTAGTATTTAAAACATAGAAGGGTCTAGAAGGGTATCCATGACGACTGGCTGGAGTGAGACAGCTCTAACACAGGGCCTCTGATTTAATGGCCCAAGGTTGTGCCTGAGACATGCACCAGCTGGACAGGGAGGACAAGGCAGGATAAGATAAGAGATTATGGGCTAGAACCTCCACCTTTGAGCTTATCGCCCAAAAATGGGCGTTATTTCCGGCGTGGGCAGCAAAAAAGCATTTTCAGATCGTCGGCTTCTTGCCCATTCTCAAAACACCTAGTTTACATTTTTGAAAACGGGAGTTACTGTGAGCGATATCAAATGGGCAGTAGCGTTAAATTTTTCTGACCTTCTGTCGTAAAATGTGGCCGTCCTTAGCAACGGCATGGCAACGCTTGATTCCCGCGATTCAGGAGATCAAGGGTCACCATGGCATGCGTAGAAGAGGAAACAGAGAAAAAGAGAGCTCAGAGGGACTGAAGGCGTGGCTAGGTGTGGTGTGGCTGCTTTGGGAGGAAGGATGGAGACCTTAGAGCTTCACAGCAAGTAGCCAAACAAAAAGTAGCTGTTACTAGCCACATATTTGACTGAATTTGCCCTATAATGGAGGGAGAGGAGGCGGCATCACAGCACGCTGCGGAGACTGACGGTGCAGAGAGCAGTGAGGTGGTAGAGGAGCACATTGGAGGCCGCAAAAGAGCCAGGAGGTTCTTGGACGAGGCAAATGCCTCCCTCCTGCAGGGGTGATTTGACACAGGGAGGAAGTGGGAAACCCACCTCAAAGGCCTACCAGAGGATATGGAATGAGATAGCAGAGGTGCGTGAGGGCTACGAATGCCGCAAACGATGGAATGACCTTGTGGGATCCGCAAGAGTAAGTATTACATTAATTTACATGCACTTATGTATTTATATAATTTGATTTTAACAGTCTTGAGTGACTATCAGCAGATGTGAGGTCTTGCACATTGACCGGGAATGTTTTACTCAAAGCCTGCGGTCACAGTGTACGTCTTTAGGTAAAGAGTGATAATAATCATGATTACATCTGTCGGTTATGTGTTGTATCAATGTCTGTGACAGTATCTAGCAATGATATCACGCAATGATCTCATGCCATGTCATCCTGTCACCTTTTACAGAAGAAGCTATCGACGATGAGGTCCATGCAGAGGTGAAAGGGTGGGTGGCCACCAGTCCCCAGCGAAATCACTGACATGGAGGAGCGAGTGCTAGCACCCGTGGGGAAGCACCACTGGACAGCCACGGATGCATCTGCAGACCCTGAAGTGATGCCATGTGAGTAAGTAAAGCTTACACCATCGCGTGATGTAAAGTCAATAGATGCCACACAACTCATATCCGACCAATCATATATGATAGATGATCACTAAAAGTGTCATAGAAATAATGCTGGCCTAATGAAAATCATTGCAATCCACAATGTGTTGATGGTCATGAAATGTGATGTCTGTGATGATTTTGAGAGCGGTGGTGCTTTTTGTTATGTAGGAATAAAGAGTCTGACTAGATACTATGAGCTCAAAGTAAAGTGTGACCTTAGTCTTTTATTGCAGGTCTCCAGAGTGCCTCTCCAGCCTGTGAGGCCTCCTTAAGTACAGGTGCTCCCAAGGGATTGTGGGATCCCTTGGGACTCCAAGGGATGAGCCCGCTGGTGGCGACACAAGGTATTTACAGGTTTACATATATAACACTTTTGTTGTGCATATGCTGTGTGTAGCACTGGACTCAGCTTGTCACACTAGCATCCCCTTCTCCTCTAACAACCTCATTTGTGTTTTGCAGCTCAGCCAGCAGCACGGCCCCAGGCAAGACCACTGAGGCCAGAAGGTGGGGGGTGCGGGGCAGGAGTCAGCGGACAATCCTACTACATCTGGTGCTGAGGAGTTCCGATTGTCACCCATCAATCCGCTGGGTCTGTTCTCGCCGGATGAGAGCGCGGACTTCGAAGAACCTGCATTGCCACACTCCAGAACCCATTCCACCACAAGGTCATCTATTGGTCCTCCGGTCATTCCCGCCTCCACTCTGGAGGTGCCGGCCCCAAGCACCTCTCCTCAGGGCACCCCATTTGTCCCCAGGACGGCACCGACCCCGCGGAGGCCTCGTGGACACGGCAGGTCTGTTCCACAAGCGCGACATGACAGCGGAGAGATGGTTCAGTTGTCCAGGGGGATTGTAGACATTGGTGACCAGCTCATCAAAGCTTTGGGCGGCATATCCCGATACCTGACCACCATGTCAGAGTACATTCCGCACATGGGAGTCCCTGGATGCGATAGCCAGGAACACTGCTGTCACAGCCCTCCCAGTGGTCCCAGCGCGCAGCACTCCACCCCTAGGTTCCGCACCACCACTGCAAACTACAGATGCGAACAAGGACCAAGATCCTGCATCAGAGAATGTTGCCCCCTCGGCACCCCCCGCTCAGCTTGTCACCCTTGTTCAACTAACTCATCCCCCCAATGAGGCACCGCCTGAGGAGCTCCTCGGCCAGGCGCCATGGAGCGAGGAGGGGAAGGGATAGAGGTGGGGAGAAGAAAGAGAGGGGGGAAGGAAAGTGAGGTGCATGTGTGCAGGTGGTGGCTGTGTTATATCTCCATCTGGGTGTATGCAATTTGTTGCAATGTTTGGGGGCAGGGAACCACGCTCCTGCTTTGCCTTTGTATTCTGTGTTGCTGGGCATGTTGACCATGTGATTTATGTCAACGGTGGAAAAAGTGGGATGTGGGCGGGGGTTGGGTGTTATTGGCTGTGTTACTCATGATTTCAGACCAATGTTGGTATTAAACATTTGTTATTGAACAAAACCTTGTTGCACACTGTCTCAGATAGCTGGACTGTTACACACTGGTAATTCCTTACCGTGAAAGGGTTAAATACAACTTATCAATCAACGTAAACTTTAACTGGCACCAAGGTGATGGGCACTATTGATGTCTGAGCTGCACACACACAGCAGTGTGGCAGCGTTGTCACTCACATCAGCGCTCTTTCAGGCAAATCATTCCGATATCAGCTCTTCATGTATGAGTGGCATTTAACAAATGCCAGCCACACCGCTGACATCCGTCTCAGGTAGTTCCACTTTGTGTAGCCGTTTTTTTTTTTTTTGAGTGGGCAATATTCTGGGCGATATGTGTGCGAGGTGGTGAAATTGACGGTGGGCGATCTCCATGGTCGCTAGTTTGGGTAAATATGTTCTTTACGACAAAAAACAGTTGCCGGTCGTTATTATTGAATCTCGGCATTAATTCGATGAGGAAAGTAACGCTGGGCGATAATATGGGCGTTGAAATCGCCCATTCTGCTGATTCCGCCCAGAAAAAGTGGGGGGCGGTAATATTTTTTCTCGCCGTTAAGCCCATTGGGAAAATAACGCTCGGCGATAAGTCTCCTAAAAAGCCCGTCAGTTTCCATTTTGTGCCAAAATGGGCGATATCGAGGTGTCATGCACCATTTCAGCGGTTAAATGGGCGTTAAGCAGGCATAAAAAGTGGAGGTTCTAGCCCCATAGCTTTAGAGGAACAAGTCCGGACGAGATAAGATCTGGATGGATGGATTGGACTTCAAAACTATAAACTAAGAAAAGATGTGTAATGGTTATGAAGACCCCTCCTTCAAAGTCTTCATCGGCAAGTTTAGACAAAGAACTCAAAGCCTCATTGGGCATTGAGTTTTATGGGGAACCTCTATAGACCAAAAGGTGTTGCCAATATCTCATTCCAGGCCCACACCTAAAAACACAATAAAAATAACATCCCAAGGATCTTATCCCCGCAAACGGTGGAGGGAAGAACCAGGAATTTGGCTAGCCGAACACTCCAAGAGTGATCCCGTGCTTTACCGAAGGAGGCTCTCGACAAGAGGAAGAGAGGCCGCAAGCCAGAGAACCGCTCACGGGCACCAGCCGTTTGTCCGATTGGATTAGGTGTCAGCTACTTTGTCACGGTCGCATGTTTTTGCTGTTATATTCCGTCTTAAACTCTGATTAAACACAATATACCCACCAGATTGGTTTACAGTCGATCCTGATTATTAAAGTGACCAGAGATAGCCATAACTTGGTTATTTCTAACAAATGTTGACCACGAAGGGACTGTAAAAAGGGATATTGTGGATAAACAAGTCGGAGACGGACTCGGTCTATAATGTCATCACAAGGCGTGAGACGGGACATCTGGGTTGGAAAACCTGGTAAAGGGGTGTGTTTCGTCACTGAGACCAAAAACAGAATAGTGGGTGCTCAGTGTAGAGATAAAGTCCTGAGCAGTCTTTCAGAGAAAGTGGTTATCAGAGTCTTAACTTGGCTATTTCTAACAACTTGACTATTCCAATGCTCTCTTTGCCGGCCCCCCATTTTGCACCTTACATAAAATTGTGCTCATCCAAAACTCGCTCCATGTCTGGTTCACCCATCACCCCTGCATTTGTTGATCTTCACTGGCTTCCAGTCCGACAGCGCCTCAGCTTCAAAATCCTTGTCCTTGTTTTCAAATCCCTCACCCCTCCCAATCTCTGTAACCTCCTCCAGCCCTACAAGCCTTTGAGACAGTTGCGTTCCTCCAATTCTGGCCTTTTGTGGATCCATGATTTAATTGCTCCACCTCTGCTGGCTGTACTTTAAGCTGCCTTGGCCCTAAGCTTTGGAATTCCCTCCCTAAACCTCTCCACCTCTCTCCTTGTTTGATGTTCCTTAAAACCTACCTCTTTGACCAAGCTTTTGGTCATCTGTCCTGATATCTCATGTGGCTCGGTGCACTAGGGATGACTCTAGCCACTGGAGAGTTTTCACCTTGATTCCCATTGACTACAATTTTACTACAATTCACTGATGCCACATTCGGTCAAATGCAGACTTGATGTCAAGGGCAGTCACTCTCACTTCATCTCTGAAATTCAGCTCTTTGTCAAGACAGAGAGCGATAGATTTTTGGATATTAAGGGAATCAAGGGACATAGGGATAGTGCAGGCAAGTGGAGTTGAGGGAGAAGATCAGCCATGATCTCATTGAATGGCGGAGCAGGTTCGAGGGACCAAATGGCATACTCCTGCTCCTATTTCTTATGCTCTTTTTCCATGTTTGGATCAAGGCTATAATGAAGTCTGGAGCTGAGTGTTCCTGGCTGAACCCAAACTAGGCATTGGTGAGCAGGTTATTGGTGAGTAGCTGCCACTTAATAGCACAGTTGACGACCTCTTCCATCACTTTGTTGATGGCTGCCAGTAGGCTGATGGGGCGGTAATTGGCCGAATTGGAGTTGTCCTGTCTTTTGTGGACAGGACATATCTGGGCAATTTTCCACTTTTGTAGGTGTAATAAAGAGCCATAATCCTCTTACAACATTTTAATCAAAGGATAGCACAAGTCTTGGCATAAAAGTACTTTTCCTCCCTACTCCATCTCATGTATAAATCTACCTGATTTTATTATTATTTTTTTAAATATCTAGACTCTTCAAAAAGCACCGTCATTTGCCAAAAGTATTTGAAAAATCTGTCCTGTTGGGATGGTTGTTAGTCACACCAAAACATCACTGAGCCACAAATACATCATCACACCGAAATGATGCACAATTATTCTGGGCAATGTTTTTTCCTTGGCAACCAAGATAAATTCCTCCCTCCCTCTCCCAAAAGAAATTATTTCTTAAGTTGCTTTGATTTCCTTCTTCAACTTCCATGCCTCACTTTTACTCCTGCCCTAAGGAAGTGCTGTAGCTGAAGGCATATAAAATGCTCCTTAATTGTCTAATCGTGTCAGCCCTGAACCATTTCCTGTGTTTACATCACTTATGTTACTGAGCAACTAATTGATGAGTTAGTGGGGCTTGGAAGTACCAATTCCCACATTCTAGCACTTTGTAAAAGGCAGTATTTTACTTCTGTGATGCTTGGAAGAATACTGCATTGTTATATGATACTACATAATGTTCTGGTATGGGAATTTCCTCAAAGTGATGTAGAGAACCAGAACTTGCATTTATATAGGGCTCTCCTTGACCTCAGCGTCCCAAAGTGCTTTACAGCCAATGAAATGCTTTTGAACTTTAGTTACTGTTGTAATCTAGGAAAGATGGCAGCCAATTTGCGCACAACAAAGTCCCACAAACAGCAATGAAATAAATGAGCAGATAATCTGTTTTGCAAATGTGTTGGTTGAGGGATAAATATTGGCCAGGACACTGGGAAGAACTCCCTTGCTCTAATTTGAATAGTGCTGTGGGATTTTTTACATCCACTTGAGGGGGCAGACGGGTCCTCGATTTAACGTCTCATTGAAAGACGAGATAGTAATAGACTGTTGCCACAGGCCTGACTTCCTTAACTGTGAATATAGAGGATATTCCATAAGTAAATTTGACAGCAATATGAATGACTTTGACCAAAACAAACACGTTCATTCTCCATTAAATGAATGGTTAAGCTCAATCACCAGTTTATTGCAAAGTTTTACCTGTGTTTACAGTTATTTGGTCTTTGATTGAAATCAATAATAGGAATGATTTGTGTTTTCTTAAACTAATTTCATCGCTGGGTTACAGCAGAAGCATCTACGATCCATTAATATATTTATTTACATGGGAAGATTCCATGTCTACGTGGAGGGACATTTTTTTCTTCCCTGCGCTGCTGTGGCTGGACACCATGCATGGAACAGCGTACACATAAAGGGTATACGCAGTGGGTTAGAATGATTTTTTTTCCTCATTGCGCTGTGCCGTTTTAGCACACATTGGAGGCTCCGCCCAGGAAAGTCGGATCAGATAGCGCCAGAGGGTGCGCATATGGTGGAGAAACTACAATTTTTTTTATTTTCAGCGCTGAGGGGTCTAAAAAGACCAGGCATCCAGGTAAGTTGAGGCCTTTTTCTTTCTTTGGAGAATATTTGGGCCATCATCCCTCCATAAATGTGGGTCATTTTTTGTTGTAAATGGACGTGCAGCCAAACTCAACGCAGCCTAATTAGTCCAAACCTGGATCACTCTTGTTTTTATTTCAATTCCAAAGTAAACAGAAGCCAAAGCTCCTAAAATTCCAAAAGGGTTATTTGCATCACACCGTATTCTATTTCTCAATCGCACCTCTGTGGTGCGGAAGAATCGAAGCAGTGACAAACAGTTGGGCTGTTTCACACATTAAGTTATTTTCAGGTTCGAGAGAGACTCAAGTTGCTGAGACTATACAACAGGCTGGAAATGTAACAGAACGAAAGCAGATGAACGACTCATGTCAAAGCTAATCAATCAGCACTGATGGCTCCTTAAGAGAAGACAGGGGCACTTTGGAATATTACGTTTGATACAGTAAGGATAGAAAATACATCCTATTTGTTCATTTTGGTTTCTAAAATATCAGAAATTGCTTTGAGCCTTTGTTTAAGCTTGCTGTTTTATTGGTGATGCAAAGCACAGCAATTACTGTTGTAAAGCTTGACAGCTGCAGAGGTACATTTCCATGTACCACATGTTCATTTCGATTTTTTTTTAAATGTTGTGCTTCTGGATAAAAATGACTTTCAAATAGAAGTGGCTGATGGTGGTGGAAATGCAAAATTGTTTCAATTTAATTCTCGCCCGTGAGAAGATCAGAAAGCTTCAAGATCAACTTAAACTTATGCCCATCAGCCTATACTGTACTGTGCAGCAGCACCTGAAGCAGTTTTTCTAATATACAACGGCACAATAGAGCTCGAAGGAAAATTGCTTTACAGCCAAGGAAGCACTTTAGAAGTGTAGTTACTGTTGTAATGTAGCACGCACGGCAGCCAATTTGTGCACAGCAAGGTCTCACAAACAGCAATGAGATAATTATCAGATAATCTGTTTTAGTGATGGTTGAGGGATAAATATTCACAAGAAATTCCCTGCTCCTCTTCAAAATAGTACCATGGATCTTTTACATCCACCCGAGAGGACAGACCAGGCTTCGGTTTAACCCCTTCATCCGAAAGTTGGCACTTCCGACGGGTCAGCACTCTCCTGGTACTGCACCGGATCATTGGCCTAGATATTGTGCTGAAGTCTCTGGAATGGGACTTGAAAGCACAACCTTCTGACTCAGCAGCAAGACTGCAGTGCGACCAATTGAACCAGTTAACATCGATTTCATAACTGATGTCACAAAAACAAATGTCTCATTAAAAATAGTTCTCCTTAAAAAAATTTGCTCTGACCCCATTAAGGTCAGCTAGATTCTTTCACAAGTTAATTAGTACACAATACAAGTTTACACCAATGCCACAGATAGTGAACCAGAAATGCATAAGTTGCTGATTTATTTGGCCGAAGAAAATGGACAGGGTGTTCTGATACTTTCCCATCTCTTAGCACTTGAGGCAAACACATTTTTAGAAAGTGTGGTGAAGTGAGATGTCTGGGGAGTGGAATTTGCATGGTGTCATAACATCTCTGGGGCCTGATCTGGAATCCAGCCCAAACTAACAAGACAAGAGATTCTTCCTTCGTGCCAGCTGTAGCGATCCAATCTGAAACGATTTGGGTCAATCTCAATCCAGTCCCTAGTGGGCTGCGTCCACGTCACAGCACTGACCATGATTCAGTATTTAACAATCCCAAGCAGAGAGGGCATAAAAAGAGTCTACAGTGCCAGTGTGGGGAATCTGCATGTTCCCAGTGATTGGGTATGTAGTGCTTTAGGGTTAAGGTACTTTGTTAGGTCAGAGCAAAAAAAGGTCAACATCTCTCAATGATATCACATGATGGCAACTTTATAACCCACCAGGGAGCACTCAATGCCAATATTGGGTGTCAAATGGGATACATTTTTCGAGTGACATTCCTCACAATCATGAACAAAAAATGTCACCAAAAATATAAATGCAGCAGATTTATATTGAAACAGTTACTCAAGGAAGTGTAACTTAATGTCTGTGAATAAATGTCTAGCAGATTATTGAAGAGATAATGTGTACAGAAGTCTATTTGAGGCCTGTAAGATTCAATAGGCAGAGCAGCGATCTATCAAAGAAGGGCTTTACTTTGTTTGAAAAGCAATAAATCCAATAAATTGCCCAGGAGGTACACTGCTCTGCTAAGTTTTCTGCTCGGACTATTTCTATTTATAAGTTACTATTTCTCCACAACTGACAATGTTCCAGAAGGGAAACCATCTCAACAGAGAAATGGTTTACCAGAAAATGTAAAATAACAGTTCTCATTGGGGCACACTGTTCAGCGTAATTACTTGCAAACTGCGATTCTGATCTGGGGCAATATTTGGACCAAAAGCCACCATCTCTGATTTTTAACTGTTGTCACTTTTTGTTTTGAATTCAATTTCTTTCAGCAATATCAAGCAATTCAAAAATGGCACACATGGTCACAAGTAAAACATTCATCGTAGCAGGAAATAAATTGCATTTGACCTTGGATAATGATGTATGTTTTTTCTCCCAAGGCATTGTCTTGGACAGGTTCTGGGATGAAGAAATCCAGGCTTACCTTAACACAGCCACCACATCAAAACCAAGTTGGAGCTTTTCTTTCAAGGCTGGGCTGTCGTCTTCCTAATGACAGAAAATAAAAATCCTTGAGACTCTGTCCCATTTGTGCATAAACACCAACTCTTCCCACTCTGGTAGGAAGGCAGCAACATTGGCCTTTGAGAGGCACCTTTTCAGTGATCAATGAACCTGAGCATGAGAACATCCGGAGAATACAAAGCTGCGCTGCTTTTTCAAATCACTTTAATAAAGTGCCGACCGAGCAGGGCTGGCCATGCAGGGGAAGCCACACTTTCATACTGTTTGGTGAATATCACAGCACTGGAGGAATGGGCAGTTATTTGAAAACTGGAATTCGCTTGTTTTTTGTGGCTGCTCAACTTTCACAAAACTTCAACTCTGCTCGGCCGCATCACCAGCGTGCTTGCCCGTAGCCAGAGAAAATGTGCGTCCTCAGGCAACGTTTACATCGCTGCCAACTCAGGAGAAATCCAAAAAGCTCACCACCTCTTTCGGTGCATCTCAGAGATTCCAACAGCAGTGCCACCTCATGTACCTTACAGCAGTGACCTCACTGACCTTACAGCAGTGTCACCTCACTGACCTTACAGCAGTGACCTCACTGACCTTGCAGCAGTGACCTCACTGACCTTACAGCAGTGTCACCTCACTGACCTTACAGCAGTGACCTCACTGACCTTGCAGCAGTGTCACCTCACTGACCTTACAGCAGTGACCTCACTGACCTTGCAGCAGTGTCACCTCACTGACCTTACAGCAGTGTCACCTCACTGACCTTACAGCAGTGTCACCTCACTGACCTTACAGCAGTGTCACCTCACTGACCTTACAGCAGTGACCTCACTGACCTTGCAGCAGTGACCTCACTGACCTTACAGCAGTGTCACCTCACTGACCTTACAGCAGTGACCTCACTGACCTTGCAGCAGTGACCTCACTGACCTTGCAGCATCAACTTCATTAATCATCATAAACACCTCAATTACATCACCCCTAAATCTTTTATTCTACGGCAACTTGAATACATGAACTATCCAGACCAGACCATCAGCAAGAAAATATCTACAAGAAATATTACCATTGTTTCGGATATACAAGGAACTGACTTCATGGCGATCGCTTACAATGCCATCTAACGCATCACTGATAAAGGTGCCAAATGGCGGATTTGGATGACCTTTACTCACTGGGCTCAGTGAGTCTCCCATTAACCATTGTATAGATTTTGGATCTGCAGTACTTGTCCCACATAAAATGCAAGATTGGGTCAGACAATTCTATAGCTTTCAGTTTCTCCACAGTGGATGCACGATACAACACTTCTAAAGTTTAATGTAGCTCCATGAATGTACAGTAAATGGGTTTTCTGTAAGCCTCTTGTTCCACCAAATCTCATATAAAAGGTATAACCCACGTTATATATTTTTGACGAAAGTGAAATGCAGCCCTTTTCTTTTGATTGCATCATAGTCCTGCAATGGACGCGATAAACTTGCTGCAAACCCAAAGAACCATCTTCAGAGCCACTGGTATCAGAAAAGATCCACTGCAATTTTTGGTCGTGCCACAGGTACCCCTTCTTGTAGATAGGAACACCAAGGTTAAGCGTGTTTCAAATAGAACAGCTCTTTGAACCATTACCATTGAAGACTATTGCTTTCACATTGACCACTCCAGGTCTGGAGAAACTGAAGACATATAATCAATGACAGCACCATGATACACCAATATGGCGTACATAGATTGATCACATCGTGAATTCTTGTCTAAATTCTTCATATCCGATTTCAGCCATGTCATCAGATGGAAGTTCAGATCATGCATTCTCCGAGGGAGGAAGCAAATAATGAACTATTGATCACAGATAACCCCAATAAAAAAACTCATAACTCCTTGGGGAGGGGCAGCAACCAAGTGGCATGTAAAGTAGACTGAGGAAGGTAATCAGAAGGAACTAAAATGCCAATATGGAAAATTTCAATTCACATTTCAACTTGTTTTTAAAAACATTCTACTGCAGCAAAGATTTGGGGACAAAAGTTATTTAAAACTGTAAAGCAAAATACATTTTTAAAAAGGTATGGAACTAACAGGTGATTATAAATGTTAATTTTCCTCAAAGACTGTTAAAAAAAGACAGTTTGTTGGCTTGTCTTGGTAATTGAGAAACACCTCACACCCAGCGGGGTCAATTTTCCCCAATGCCGATTTTTGGCGTATTTCAAGAGTTACGCCCTTTTTTTTGACCCAGACTACTCCAACAAAATAACTTGCAAGTTTCCCCATTCTAATTTTTTTAAATTGGCACCACGCAGCCTGTCCTTTAGCTTCGGGGGGTGGAGCTTAAAGTCTGCGCCAGAAAAACGATGCTGCCCCTTCTGCGCCTGCACGGAAAAAAAATGACGTTTGTGACATGATTGCTATGGGTGCGCATGCCCAGTACAGATCCCGGTCTGCAATCGGCCATTTTTAAAGAGCCAGTTGTGTGTGAGAACTTTGAGTACTGTGTGAGAACTTTAATTCTCAGTGGAAAAATGGAGCTGCAACGCGGCTCAAGGGCCAAGAATTTCTCACAAGAGGAAGTGGAGGCCCTGGTTACTGTAATTGAGGCCAAATGGCACGAGCTGGACACCAGCAGAGGTCACATAAAAGTTTCACCAAAAGAAAAGAAACAACGCTGGAACCAACTTGAAGATTACTGTGCAATGGTGACCACCCCGCGGTCTGGAGGCCAGTGCAAAAAGTGGCAGGACCGTGGTCAAGTAGTTAGTGTAAGTATTATTTTCATTTATTCACTGGAATTGCAATAGTGAATGTGACCATCTGTATATATCCCACCCAGCAGAAAAACACCAACTTTGCAGAGGAAGGTGGCACACAACAAAAGAGAGAGAACTCGAACAGGAGGACACTGACACACTTGGAAGGCAGGGTTGCTGCTTTGATGGCTCCTGCCTGGAGAAAAACAACCACCACTGCACAAGCTGGGCCCACACTCGAGGGAGAGGGTAAGTCCTGCAAAATCCAGAGTCTGGCTTTGCTAACTGTTAAGTACTGTGCGGGCTAGCAATGCTTCAGTTCATGGGGATGTCTCTGTCAGCTACGCTTCGGTTGGTGCAATGTGCTATCATTCATCATGGTCCTTCAAATGAGCCTGCTGCCTGCGCCTTGAGCCTACTCATGCCACCCACCCTGTCCCCTCCTCTGCTGCTAACCATTTGGCTGCTGTTATATTTTGCAGAACTTGAGGCCAACCCTGACGAGGCTGAAGCCGATGCAGAAGATTCAGACGTGGACGAGCCTGAAGAGGAGAACATCTTCCAATCCCACCTTCCAGACCAAGAGCATGGGGGTGAGAGGGTGAGGGGCAGGGAGAGGATGAAGCCCCCACTGTTGTACTCACTCTGGAGGAGGTGCTGGTGCCACCCATTGAGGTGCCAGGCCCTTTCTTGAGTGGTACGCGTGTTGGGACATTCCATGGTTTCTCACAGTCTGAGGCTGGGGATTCCAGTGGGGTGCAGCGAGGCACACCCAGGGCCCCATGTCTGAGGCTGCGGGTCCCAGTGGGATGCAGCGAGCCACGCCCAGGGTGAGGAGGGGAAGGAGAGTTCTGCAGCATTCTCCTGAGGTGCAGGATGTAACAGATGTGGTTCAAATGATGTCAATGAGTGCGGAGAGCATTGACCTTACGCAATCACTCCTGGACACCATCAGTGGGGTGGTTGATGAGGTATTGGGACCGTCGGGAGAAGTAACAACACTCTCATGAGAAATAGGAACACTGTCTGGGCACATGAGCGAGGGAATGTTGCAGGTCGTTGAGATGCTGTCGGGGCACATGAGGGAGGGAATGTCGGAATTAGCTGTTGCAAAAAGGGAACATGGCCAGACTCCACGGGCATTGACGGAATCAACTGCTACTCCCACTCCAATCCCCAGACCAGCCTCTGAAGAAGCCTAAGCCGGGCCTTCCACATTGCCACCTGCCCATGCCCTCTATCAAGAAGTGCACATTGCCTGAGATGTTCGAAATAATAAGCTTGGTACCAACCCGAGAAACACTGCGCCACTGCCTGTGGGCAGGGGTGAAGGCACCAACACCAAGCGCAGCGGGCAGTCTTAGAATAAGGTGGAGGAGAAATGGGTGCAGCCTTCCTTTGCTGCTGTTGTTATTATTATTGTTGTTACTATTGTAACTGTTCCCAAAGTAAAAGTTTTATCTAAGTTATGTAAATTTACAAGTTTTTAAGTGATCTTAACTGAAAACTTTAAAGTTTGATGCAAGAATATTTTTATTAAAGTTAAGTTAAGTACAAACAAGTGTTAAGCTTTTGAATAAAATATATTTTGAATTATAACTGAATCATTTCTATTATTTGTTCCATTAACACAACACAAAATTACGGAACAGGTTCAAACAGTAAACATGGTCCATTTCGAATAGTTGCCGCTGAGCCTTGAGGCAGCAAAGCGTTCACGAATGAGCTGCTGGTGCAAGGCTCGAGCAATCCTTAAAGGGGCACAACAGCCCGCCTTCCTCCGCCATTGTGCTCCGGGTTCAGGTAGTTGCATGGCTTCCTCATACTCCTCCTCATCATCTGCATCTTCCTCCTCATCATCAGCCACTCTCACCTCAGGTGGACCTTCTACTACCAGCTTCTGCTGCCTCATGATGGCTAAGTTATGCAGCACACAACATTGAACTGACCGCCAATCTCAGGGGAGTATTGGAAGTCGTCTCCAGAATGGTCCAGGCATCGGAAATGCTGTTTCAAGATGCCAACGGTCCTCTCTGTTATGCTGTGCATCGCAATGTGCGACATGTTGTATTCCCGGTCAACTTCGATCTGAGTTACGCGTAGGGGCGACACGAACCAGGTGGCGAGGCCGTATCCTTTGTCTCCCAGCAGCCAGCTCTGCCCTTCTGACTGCTGCTGAAACATAGCAGATATAGTGCTCTTGCGCAGGATGAATGCATCATGAGTGCTCCCAGGGTATCTCGCATCAACTGCCACGATGCGATGCATGTTGTCATAGATGAGCTGCACATTCACGGAGTGGAAGCCTTTTCTGTTCCTGTACATCTCGGAATCCGCCAAAGGTGCTCGCAGGCGATGTGGGTACAATCAATGCAGCCCTGTACCTTTGGGAAGCCAGCAATCCTGGAAAAGCCCACAGCCCGGTCACACATTGCCTGGGCGGTCATGGGGAAATTTATGTAGTCATTCCTCCGGGCATATAGTGCAGCAGTCAACTGCCGAATGCAGATCTGTGTTGCATGTTGAGAAATGGCGCACACCTCCCCAGTTGTGGCCTGGAATGATCCAGATGCATAGAATGAAAGTGCAGCTGTAACCTTTACTTCAACTGACAAAGCAGTCCTCCTGACGCTTCTAGGTTGCAGGTCTGTTTTTATTAACTCACAGATCTCGGTTACAACTTCTTTGTGGAAACGCAGACTTCTCATACAGCCTGCATCACTCAGGTGCAGGTATGAACACCTGTCTCGATATACCCAATGTGGGTAAGGCCTCCTGCCCATCATCCTACATGCTCTGAGGTTCCTCATGAAATGATGTTGAATCAATCGTCTCCTCCGCAGCACCATCATGCAGAAGCATTGCACGAGGTATGGCATTGTCAATATTACCCCCATAGTTAAATTGTAGCTTTGCAAGAAGCTCAAAACAGCAGGACAAGGCACTCACACCTTCTTTCCTCTCTCTCTCCCCAAGTGTGACGCCCTAGTATGGACCACACCCTGGTCTGCGCATGTGCAATAGGCTTGCTTAGAATGGGAAGCTAGGCATTCAATGAAGACATGTGGGGCAACAAAGTCTAATGCAATTCTTTAATTTTTTTTTCCCCCAAAGTACCACCCCATCACCGACCGAACATCTCCTCACTGGGCTCGAGGGTCGGCCGGCAGAATTGTTCCCTCGCCCGGACACAGGGGCTCGGCGTCCATCCACCACCCCGGGCTTCTTTTGAAGCTGCTGTACAGCCTAAGGGTTCTCATCCCTTCAGTTCGGCTTGCACTGCTCACCCCTCCCCCTCCACCCCACCCCTCCGGGCTTCTTTTGAAGCTGAGCTATGAGCCTCTATGTCCGGACGAGGGAGCGATTCTGCCGGCCGACGCTCTGACCCTCGAGCCCAGTGAGGAGACATTCAGTGGAGGCGTGGTACTTTGAAAAAAATCAAAAATTAAAGAATTGCATTAGACTTCCATTTTCTCTCTTTTGACTTAAAAAAATTAAAGCTTCATGATGCATATTCTTTGTCTTCTTAACTCCCTCCAAAACTTTGCCTAAAAACAATGGCGTCTTTCTGCGGCGATTTTTTAATGTGTGCTGGTTTTTCTTAAGTACCCAGAAGGTTTTTTGGGAGTGGTAACATACGCCGTCCTAGGAAAAATGTCAGCTGGCCAAACTTGCTTAAATGTGGAAAATTGGCACAGAAATCAGGTTGCAATGATGCAAAAAAATACTAACCTAAAAAAGTCGTACCTAGCTGAGTTACGCTGGTGCAGAAACTTTGGGGAAACTTGGAGATGTTTAAATTACGGCCAAAAAAAAAACGACGCACGCCAAAAAAACTGCGCAGATAACAGGGGAAAATCAGACTCAGATGTTTGGGATGCAAAAGGGCAGTTCAGAATGATTTTGGTTCAATCAAATAATGAAACCCACTGATTAGGGGAAGGACAGGGTGTTTATGACTGTGCTATTAAATGAAGAATATTGCAACAATTGATTTAAATGAAAGTGAGCATAATTGTTGCCCAGTATATTCACTGACTGTGAAACAATGCAGCTGAACAAGTCAGATGTGTCTCTCTCATCAAGTGTTTGCTGCTCACATCCGGAAAGACTGAAGAAGCACTATTTCAAAATGAGCGGGGCTATTCTCCCCGGTGTCAATATTTATACCGTTACCAACATTACCAAAACAGATTATCTGGCCTTTATCATATTGCTCTTTGTGGAAGCTGTGCTGCATTTCCTACATTACAACTGTGATTACACTTCAAAAGTAGTTCGGTGGCTGTAAAGCATTTGGGACATCCTGAAGTTTTGAAAGGTGCTATAAAAATGCAAGTTCTTTATTCTGACTCAATTTGTTGCATTATAGCAATGGCTAATCCACTGCACATTTAATCCATAGTGAAGC
Organism: Pristiophorus japonicus; assembly: GCF_044704955.1. NCBI lineage: Eukaryota > Metazoa > Chordata > Chondrichthyes > Pristiophoridae > Pristiophorus > Pristiophorus japonicus. Next base: position 190,310,289 of record NC_091980.1, on the reverse strand, counting down.
AATGGCAAATAGCCAACTCGAGGTCCTGAACTATCTATGAGCAACATAGTGAGAGATCTACAAGCTGTATATGAAAATGATGCAGACTGACATCTTACTCTTCAGGAAAATAGCTGGCTGTCTCCACAAATAAACAACATTACAGCAATATCTGCACAAGCAAGTAATAAATGCTGCACAATTTGTGTCAGCAACTGATGTTTAAAACTGCTAAAGGACCACAGGTCAAAAGTGATCTGAACAAGTTTCAAATAGGAACATTTAAAAGGGGTTTTGAGCTGTAACTGGGAAAAAAAAACCTTGAAGAAAAATGGGCCTGGACGTTAGTTATATGAAGAAATGTTTCTCTCATACTATGGGAATGCATGCTCTGCCGCTGATATTTAGTTTCCAGTAATACTGGGTTCTAACTATACACTTTATCACAATACAATATGTAATCAGTAAAGTAAACCCCACTAGCACTTTTCATCTAATCACGATATACAGTGTTAATTGTAGCTGAACCACATGATTCCTGAGAAAGAGCCAACTGTTGAACGCTGTGCTCTCTCAGCAGCAAAAACACAGTATTCTGAAAGAGAAAAGGTCACGGGAATGGCTCCAGTCTGGTTCCAGGATGAAACATTCTGGAGTGCGTTACAAGGCAGAGTTATGCCTAGATTTTGATAAGCCACTAAAGTTTTGACTTCATGTTGTATATTTAATTTTTAACCTCTTATACTTCAAAAGTACTTCAGTGGCTGTAAAGCGCTTTAGAACATCCTGAAGTTGCGAAAGATGCTATAAAAATGAAAGTTGTTTCTTCTTTCTGAATTTGTTGCATTCTAGCAATGGCTAATCCACTGCCACATTTTTATGTCAGCTGTGGCAAAGTGGGTAGCACTCTCGCCTCTGAACCAGAAGGTTGTGGGTTCAAAATAATCCAGGCTTACACTCCAGTACAGTGCTGAGGGAGTGCTGCACTGTCGAAGGTGCCGTCTTTCGAATGAGATGTTAAACTGAGGCCCCATCTGCCCTCTCAGTTGGACGTAAAAGATCCTATGGCATTATTTCGAAGAAGAGCAGGGGAGTTATCCCCGGTGTCCTGGCCAATATTTATCCCTCAATCAACATAATAAAAGAAAACAGATTACCTGGTCATTATCACAATGCTGTTTATGGGAGTTTGCTGTGCACAAATTGGCTGCCGCTTTTCCTACATTACAACAGTGACTACACTTGCAAAGTACTTCATTGGCTGTAAAGCACTTTGAGACATCCGGTGGTCGTGAAAGGCGCTATATAAATCGAAGCCTTTCTTTCTTTTGCTACATTGCTACCATCTAACACACCTTGCCTGTATTGTACATCATATGAGTTAGTGTGTTTCCTCAATTGGAAACACATTCAATTTTTAATCACAGCTTTTCGCAACATCAGTACAAAAAGCAAGTCCGCATACACATGGCTCAACGCACCTTTTCCCATTTATTTCCTGCAAAGAAAGTAACACCAGCAGAAGTCAGAGCATTTTATTCTTACCTTAGTTACAGCTCCACAGACATTTTGACCTTGTTGCAACATTAACTCCAGCTCCACATACCACTCTTATCCTTCCCACAGCCTGGTTTCATTCTTTCCTTAGTCACCGATTAACTAACCTGCTCATATTGTTTTCACTTGATCAATAGCTGCCCTAATCTTACAAAAGCCGACTAACCTCGCAAAGGAAAATGTTGCCAGCAACGCTTAAGATTCAAGGTCAGCCTAACCTCAGTGGTGGGAAAATTATTGGAAAAAATCCTGAAAGACAGGATAAAGCTGCATTTGGAAAGGCAAGGATTAATTAGGGACAGTCAGCATGATTTGTTAAGAGAAGATTATGTCTGACTAACCTGGTTAAATTTTTTGAGGAGGTAACCAAGAGGGTTGATGAGGGTAGTGCGTACGATGTAGTATATATGGACTTTAGCAAAGCTTTTGATAAGGTCCCACATGGCAGACTGGTCATGAAGGTTAAAGCCCATGGGATACAGGGCAAAGGGTCAAGTTGGATCCAAAATTGGCTTGGAGGTAAGAAGCAAAGGGTAATGATTGATGAATGTTTTTGTGACTGGAAGGATGTTTCCAGTGGGGTTCCTCAGGGCTCAGTACCGCGTCCCTTGCTTTTTGTGGTATATATCAACAATTTAGATTTGAATATAGGGAGTATGATTAAGAAGTTTGCAGACGACACTAAAATTGGCTGTGTGGTTGATGAAGAAGAGAAAAGTCATGGGCTGCAGGAGGATATCAATCGACTGGTCAGGTGGGCAGAGCAGTGGCAAATGGAATTTAATTCAGAGAAGTGTGAAGTGATGCACTTTGGGAGTGCTAATAAGGAAAGGGTATACACATTAGGTGGTAAGCCACTTAATAGTGCAGATGAACAAAGGGACCTTGGATTGCTTGTCCACAGATCCCTGAAAGTAGCAGGCCAGGTGGATAAGGTGGTTAAGAAGGCATATGGAATGCTTGCCTTTATTGGCCGAGGCATAGAATACAAGAGCAGGGAGGTTATGCTTAAATTGTATAATACTTTGGTTAGGCCACAGCTGGAGTATTGCGTGCAGATCTGGTCGCCGTATTATAGGAAGGATGTGATTGCACCAGAGAGGGTGCAGAGGAGATTTACTAGGATGTTGCCTGGAATGGGGAATCTTTGGTTATGAGGACAGATTGGATAGGCTGGGTTTGTTCTCACTGGAACAGAGGAGGTTGAGAAGAGACCTCATTGTTGTGTACAAAATATTGAAGGGCCTGGACACAGTGGATAGTAAGGGTCTATTTCCATTGGTGGAGGGATCTATTACGAGGGGGCATAGTTTTAAGAAGGTTGGTGGAAGGTTTAGAGGGGATTTGAGGAGGGGCTTCTTTACACAGAGGGCTGTGGGGATCTGGAACTCGCTGCCTGGAAGAGTGGTGGATGCAGAAACCCTCACCACTTTTAAGAGATGGTTGGATGGGCACTTAAAGTGCAGTAACCTGCAGGGTTACGGACCAAAAGCTGGTAATTGGGATTAGACTGGATGACCTTTTGTTGGACGGCGCAGATATAATGGTATGTACTGCAGGGAATAGAATACGGCCAGGGTGATCTCCTGGACTAGTTTCGATCGCCTGGATGGGTCGGAGAGGAATTTTCCCACATTTTTTCTCCCTAAATGAGCCTGGGTTTTTAATCTGGTTTTTGCCTCTCCCAGGAGATCACTGGGAGTGGAGTGTAGAATGTTTTAGTATAAGGGGTGTACTAGTTATAGTGAGGTGGATTGGTTGGGCTGGGTGCTCTTTGCCTATCCATCATTGTTCATAGGTTTCTATGTAACCTTAGGGCTGCTGAATAAGGGCACAGACACGATGGGCCGGAACGTCCTTCTTCTGCGTTGTAAATTTCTATGTTTCTATTACAACTACTTGCCACTCGCTCAACTCACAACAGATTCAAGACAAACAGTTTATGTTAGTGGACCAAACCTGGTCCTAATGTGCTGAGCCCTTTTACCTAATGTTGAACCACAGCATTACTTGCTTTTATACACACACATTGGGAAACACCTGGACATCCATGATCACACACACAAGCGAGCACACACACAACTTCTGCATTATTTCTCAAGCACTTCAGTCACTAAAAACATAAAAAGAGAAAATGGTGCATTCAATACTAACTTATTCTCATCCAAAGGGATACTTTTCCTTGCATTCTGAAGGTGCCGATTCCAATGCCCAAGCAATTAAATCATTGTAGGTGAAGTACTCTGCCACAAGAGGACGGAGGGACGTGGGACAACATTTCACTGGGATATGGGCTATCTCGGGTTGGTACTATTCATGCTTCAAGTCCGCCAGTTGAACCAATAAGAATGTACCTACTAGCTGTGACACATTCAGTATGAGGGCAACACCGAAGAGCAGTAATGTCATGGGACCACAGTCAGTGTCCTGTTCCACTCCAAGTCACATACCATCCAGATCTGGACATATATTGCTGTTCTTTCATTATCACCAGGTCAAACTGTTGCAACTCCCTACCTAACACCATTATGCGAGCATCATCACGAAAAGAACAGCAGTTCAAGGGGTAGTACCCCACCACCTTGTCAAGGCAACTAGATATGGGCAATGACTGTGGCCTTACGAGCATCCCTCATATCCTAAGAACAAACTAAACAAAACATACAGGAGCACCAACATTACAGGTGGCTAATTTAAACACTGAAGGAGGTGAGCTTCAAGAACATGCAGTAATATTACATATTACAGTCAAAAACCCACTCCACAGTTGTCTGTTATTGTCATTTGCACATGACCAGTATCATTAGAACAGATAGCCTCAGTCACTCTCTGATGCCAGATATGTGGTGCATTGTGTGCGTGCAGAGTGCTACAAGGTTATGGTTTCAGTCTATGCATGTGTTACTTTATTATATATACCCATTCATTTGCTGTTTGCCCCAGGAGTCTCATTCTTGTTGCACAAGACCATACAAGTGAGTGTGGTGTAACTGTGATGAAACACCTGAATACAGCAGACTTTAGATCCAGACCCAAGGTTATCACACCCCAAAATAAACCTGAGAAAACTGTGACCAAAAAATGATCCAGCTCCAAAACTGGAATCATCGAAGTGTCTGACACACAAATACCATCTCTCTTTTCACTTTGAGATTTTGAAATCACTGTCTTGGCCCTTTCACCTTTGCTTACTAATATAAATTCTGTTTATTGAACTGTTGCTGAATGGTAAAGAGAATTGGATAGTGGTTGGTAGCTGCATCCTGTCGTCGAACTACAGTATGCGGATGATGCTTGCGTCTGCGCACAGAGGCTGAACTCCAAGTTATCGTCAACATCTTCACTGAGGTGTATGAAAGCATGGGCCTTACGCTAAACATCCGAAAGACAAAGATCCTGCATCAACCTGACTCCGCCACACAGCACTGCACCCCCAGTCATCAAGATCCATGGCGCAGCCCTGGATAACGTGGACCACTTTCCAGACCTCGGGAGCCTGTTTTCAGCAAGGGCAGACTTCAACGGCGAGGTTCAACACCACCTCCAGTGTACCAGCACAGCCTTCGGTCGCCCGAGGAAGAGTGTTCAAAGACCAGGCCCTCAAATCTGGCACCAAGCTTATGGTCTACAGGACTGTAGTGATAGACTGTAGTGATAGACTGTAGCCTCCTGTATGACTCAGAGACATGGACTGTTATTTATGGAGAAAGGGTCCGACTGAACACTGTGAGCTCAAAGTAAGGTGTGACCTTAGTCTTTTATTGCAGGTCACCAGAGTGCCTCTCCAACCTGTGAGGCCTCCTTAAATACTGTGCTCCCAAGGGATTATGGGTCCCTTGGAACTCCAGGGAATGAGCCCTCTGGTGGCTGTACAGAGTCAATACAAGTTTACATATATAACATATAAACAACACTCCCCCCCTCCCCCCCCCACCCCAAAGTCAATATGTAACTATTTACAATGTGAGTCGATCTGGGGCCCTTTTTGCCCTGGTTGATCGTCTCGGTGTGAAAGCTAGTATTGTTGAATCATTTGTTGGGCCCTCGCTGGGCTGCTGTGCAGCTGGCCTTGCTGGGCTGCCTGGTGTGTTTGGTCCTGCTCATCATAGGCAGTCCCTCGGAATCGAGGAAGACTTGCTTCCACTTCCAAAATGAGTTCTTTGAGAGCCACAGACCCTGTTACAGGTGGGTCAGACATTTGACGAGGGAAGGGGTCAGTGGGAACCAGCACCACGGTTGACTACGAAGCAGAACCCATCATCCACAGCAGTCCTGCATATCCTCTGGGAGGACAAGTGCACCAATATCAGTGTCATCGACTAGGCTAACATCCCCGTATTGAAGCACTGACCACACGATCAGCTTCGCTGGGCAGGCCACATAGTACACATGCTTGGCCTCTTCATGCTCTTTGCGATGGGACTCGAAGAGCTCGCCGCCCTCCCGGATGTCCTTTCTCCATCTCGGGTGGTCTTCGGCCAGGTGTCAGTGGTGATGTTGCACTTTAGCAGGGAGGCTTTGAGGGTGTCCTTATAACGTTTCCATTGTCCTCCATTGGCTCGTTTACCATGAAGGAGCTCCGCATAAAGCATTTGCTTAGGGAGTCTCGTATCTGGCATGTATACTATGTGGCCTGCCCAGCGAAGCTGATCGTGTGGTCAGTGCTTCAATACGGGGATGTTAGCCTGGTCGATGACACTGATGTTGGTGCACCTGTCCTCCCAGGGGATTTGCAGGACTGCTGTGGATAATGGGTTCTGCTTCGTAGTCAACCGTGGTGCCGGTTGCCACTGGTGTATGTTGGGGGATCAAAAAAGATAGGATCCAAGGTGGGTTGCTCAGGATAGTCTGTGAATCTGAGTTTGATTTGGTCCAAGTGTTTCCGGTGAATGAGTCCATTTGAAAGTTTGACCCGAAAACCCTGCTCCTCTCTTTGGCCACGACAGTGCCGGGAAGCCACTTGGGACCTTGTCCATAATTCAATACAAATACAGGATCATTGATTTCAATCTCGCATGACACATTTGCGCAATCATGGTATGTACTTTGTGAAGCCGCCTGCTCTCTACCTGCTCATGTAGATCAGGGTGAACTAACGAGAGCCTTGTCTTAAGTGCTCTTTTCACGAGCAGTTCAGCAGGTGGGATCCCAGTAAGCGAGTGGGGTCTCGTGCGGTAGCTAAGCAGGACTCGGGATAGGGGAGTCTGCAGTGAGCCTTCAGTTACCCTCTTCAAGCCTTGCTTGATGGTTTGCACTGCTCTCTCTGCCTGACCATTAGACGCTGGTTTAAACGGGGCAGATGTGACATGTTTGATCCCGTTACAGGTCATGAATTCTTTGAATTCAGCACTAGTAAAATATGGACCGCTGTCGCTCACCATCGGGTAGGCCGTGTGTGGCAAACATGGCCCGCAGGCCTTCAGTAGTGACAGCGGACGTGCTAGCCGACATTATCTCACATTCAATCCACATGGAGTATGCATCTACAAGCATAAGGAACATTTTACCCAAGAACGGGCCTGCATAGTCGACATGTATCCTAGACCACAGTTTGGAGGGCCAAGACCATAAACTTAGCGGCGCCTCCCTGAGTACATTGCTTAACGGCGAGCATTTATTACATCTGTGAATGCAGGACTCTAAGTCCGCATCGATACCGGGCCACCACACGTGAGATCTGACTATCGCCTTCATCATTACGATGCCTGGGTGGGTACTGTAGAGGTCATTGATGAAGGTGTCTCTGCCCTTCTTGGGGACCACTACTCGATTGCCCCACAGAAGGCAGTCTCTGCCTGTATAGACATTTCACTTTTGCACCGCTGGAACGGCTTTATCTTCTCCTGCATTTCCACTGGAACACTGGGCCAGCTCCCGTGAAGCACACAGCTTTTGATTAGAGATAATGGGCCCAATATTGGTCATGACTTGCATCAATTTTTTTTGGAGCAAGTTGTTTTTTCTGGCGGAAGTTAGAAAATGCCATATTCCCCCCAAAATTTGCTCCAGAGTAAGTCAGTTAGATACGATTTTTTTTAGGTCAAAAGGGGGCGTTCCCAGACACTTATGCCACTTTGGCCAGCATAAACGTACTCCAGATCTAAGAGTATGTGGCCAGCTCTGAAAAACCCTATGAGCAGTTAAGAAAAAGCAGTGCACATTCAACAGACATTAGGGCAGGGAAGGGGAACCAGAGAGGACCTCAACAAACAAGCAGCAAACATTAAGGAGAAGCTCAAACTAAATACAATAAAAAAAAGAATCCTACCTTCTCTTTAAAGCCTACCAAGGAAAGGCAGCCGGCCAGCCTGTGTGTGAGGCCATTCGGCCTGGGATAGGGGAGGGTAGTTGCAGCTGCTGGAGCCAAGTTTTCTTTCTATCTCTGTCTAGCGCGCATGTCGGGGCCGGCATCACTGCGCATGCGTGAAGGTGCCAGCAGTGTTTTCGGCGCGGGCGTTTGGCTCCGCCCCCCACTTCCACATCGGCACCACGCCAGGACTCCACGCAGCGGCCAGGATGGGGCGGGTTTTTGCCGGCACCGTTTCGAGCGCGCAAAGTCGGCATGCTTGAGGTCAGTGCGCCGACAAAACTTATTGGGGGAAAATCTAGCCCATCAAGGGGTCCTGGCTCGTCCAGGTTTTGATCTGCCGGGCAGTGACGGTGATTGCTCACTCTCAAATGCTTCCATAACCATGGCTAAATCTGTGGGCTGCGCCATTTCCACCCCCGTGGTGGGCAATGGCAGTCTACTGAGAGCATCGGCGCAGTTTTCTGTGCCTGGCCTGTGGCGGATGGCGTAGTTGTACGTGGACAACGTGAGCGCCCATCTCTGGATGCGGGCCGATCGTTGGTATTTATTCCTTTACTCTCGGAAAACAGGGATACGAGTGGCTTATGGTCAGTTTTGAATTCGAATTTTAGCCCAAACAGGTATTGATGCATTTTCTTTACCCCATTGACACACGCTAACGCTTCTTTCTCAATCATGCTGTAGGTTCTCTCAGCCTTTGACAGACTCCTGGATGCATAAGCAACCGGTTGCAGTTTCCCAAAATCATTACCTAGTTACAATACACACCCGATGCCATATGACGACGCATCACATGCTAGTACCAAACGCTTACATGGATCATACAACACAAACAATTTGAGCGAGCATAATAATTTTCTCGCTTTCACAAAGGCATTTTCTTGGCTTTTGCCCCAAACCCATTTGTCCCCTTTTCATAGTAAGACATGCAGTGGTTCTAACAGTGTGCTGAGACCCGGTAAGAAGTTACCAAAGTAGTTCAGGAGTTCCAGAAATGACCGCAGCTCCGTCACATTCTGTGGCCTCGGTGCATTCTCGATTGCCTCCATCTTCGCGTTGGTGGGCCTGATGCCGTCCGCCGCAATCCTCCTTCCCAAGAACTCCACTTCAGGTGCCAGAAAAATGCACTTTGAGCATTTTAACCTGAGCCCCATGCAGTTGAGTCGACTAAGAGCCTCTCCAGGTTCTGCAGATGCTCGGCTTTGTTCCGACTGTGACCAAGGTGTCGTCTTGGAAGACTACGGTGTGCGGGACCGACTTCAGTAAACTTTTCATGTTTCTCTGGAATACGCCGCCGCTGATCGAATTCCAAACGGGCATCGGTTATAAACAAAGAGACCTTTGTGCGTGTTGATGCAGGTGACGCCCTTCAATGATTCCTTCAGTTCCTGCGTCATGTAGGCTGAAGTCAGATCCAGCTTCGTGAACGTCTTTCCGCCCGCCAGCGTTGCAAAGAGGTAGTCGGCCTTTGGTAGTGGGTATTGGTCGTGCAGGGAGAAATGATTGATAGTTACTTTGTATTCGCCACAGATTCTGACGGTGCCATCTCCCTTGAGGACAGGAATGATTGGGCTGGCCAACTCGTTGAACTCAATCAGTGAAATGATGCCCTCTCTTTGCAGCCGGTCTAGCTCGATCTCCATCCTTTCTCTCATCTGCTCTCGCCTTGTGATGGATGGGTCGTGCCCCCAGAATGAGGTGGATCTTCACTTTTGCTCCTTGGAATTTCCCGATGTCTGGTTTGAACAGCGAAGGAAACATGTTTAAGACCTGGGCACACAAAGTGTCGTCAGCGGGCGATAGCGCTCGGATGTCGTCCCAGTTCCAGTGTATTTTTCCCAGTCAGCTCCTGCCGAGCAGCGTGGGACCATCGCCCGGTACCACCCAGAGTGGTAGCTTGTGCACCGCTCCATCATAGGAGACCTTTACGGTAGCACTGCCAATTACGGGAATCCGTTCTTTCGTGTAAGTTCTTAGTTTCGCACAAATTGGAGTTAAGACTGGCCTTGAGGCCTTGTTGCACCACAGTCTTTTGAAAGTCTTTTTGCTCATGATGGACTGGCCCACACCCGTGTCCAGTTCCATTGGCACCGCGAGTTCATTTAATTCAACATTCATCATTATCGGGGGACAATTCGTGGTAAATGTGTGCACCCCATGTACCTCTGCCTCCTTAGTTTGAGGCTCTGGTTCATCATGATCCTTCGTGGATCTGTCCTCCTCTGCAACATGGTGGTTTGCAGGTTTAACAGGATTAGCAGCTCGCCTGCACATACGTTGGAAGTGTCCCATTGTACCACAGCCCTTGCAAACATACCCTTTGAATCGGCATGAATGGAAACGATGATCACCCTCACAGCACCAACAAGGTGATAATGGCTTTGCATTATTCAACCTTGATGGTGGACTCGGAGACATCTGCGGATGTGCAGCTGCAGGCATGTGTGACCTGCCCCGTACATTGCGATTTGAAAACATCACCACTTTGTTCACAGTACTTGTAGCAGCACTTGTATGCTGAGAGATTTGCTTAATATTGTCACTGGTAGCAATGAACGCCTGGACTATCGCGGTGGCCTTACTCAAGGTTGGGGTCTCTACAGTCAAAAGTTTACGAAGTATGGTTTCGTGGCCAATGCCAAGTACGAAAAAAATCCCTGAGCATGTGCTCCAAATGTCTTTCAAATTCGCAATGTCCTGCAAGGCTTCTTAGCTCAGCGACATAACTAACCACTTCTTGGCCTTCAGACCTTTTGTAGGTGTAGAACAGGTACCTCACCATCTGAACGCTTTCCTTGAGGTTCAAATGCTCTCGGACCAGTGTGCATAAGTCATCCTAAGATTTCTCCGTGGGTTTCGCTGGAGTCAGCAGATTCTTCATGAGGCCATACGTTGGTGCCCCACAGACAGTGAGGAGGATCGCCCTTCGTTTGACAGTGTTCTCTTCCCCATCTAGCTTGTTGGCCACGAAGTATTGGTCGAGAAGCTCCACAAAAGTTTCCCAATCATCTCCCTCCGAGAATTTCTCCAGGATGCCCACTGTTCTCTGAATCTTTGGGTTTGCTATCTGTATCTTGTCGCCAGTTGTTATTTATGGAGAAAGACTCAGACGGAACACTGTGAGCTCAAAGTAAGGTGTGACCTTAGTCTTTCATTGCAGGTCTCCAGAATGCCTCTCCAACCTGTGAGGCCTCCTTAAATACCTGTGCTCCCAAACGATTATGGGATCCCTTGGAACTCCAGGGAATGAGCCCTCTGGTGGCTATACAGAGTAAATACAAGTTTACATATATGACATGGACCATATACAGTAGACACCTCAAATCGCTGGAGAAATACCAACGATGTCTCCGCAAGATCCTGCAAATCCCCTGGGAGGACAGATGCACCAACATTAGTATTCTCCATTAGGCCAACATCCCCAGCATCGAAACACTGACCACACTCAACCAGCTCTGTTGGGCGGGCCACATTGTTCGCATACCTGACACAAGACTCCCAAAGCAAGCACTCTACTCGGAACTCTTACACGGCAAGCGAGCCCCAGCTGGGCAATATTTCAAGGACGCCCGCAAAGTCTCGTTGATAAAGTGCAACATCCCCACTGACACCTGGGAGTCCCTGGCCAAAGACCGTCCTAAGTGGAAGAATAGAATCCGGGAGGGAGCTGAGCATCTCGTCGCTGAGAGCATGCAGAAAACAAGCGCAGACAGTGGAAGGAGCGTGCGGCAAACCAGACATCCCACACACCCTTTCCTCCAACAACTGTCTGTCCCACCTGTGACAAAGACTGTAATTCCCGTTGTAGTGTCTCTGCACCTTGTTGCAAACTCACACGAGGCATGTATATATCAGACACGGTCACTCTGTGACCTTCACTTTATTGCCAGGACCAAGGAGTGCTGACCCTGGGTGGGACCTCCCCTTTTATACCTGGAAACCCAGGTGAGGAGTGTCTCCCGCAAGCTCACCCCGTGGTCAGGGTGTGCATTTCAAGGGTACAGATACAGTGTGCATGAGTTACAGTTACATAACTATTGTCATTGAAAGATGGTGAAATACATGACATCACCTCCCCGCTTAAGTCTTTTAGTTTCAGAGGTTAAGGCTATCGGGTGGTCGACGCTCTCTCATGGAGCGTCGCAGTTGTGGCTCTGGTGGCTGAGCCTCGGCACGCGTCTCTGTCACTTGAGGTGATTCCGGCCTTTCCAGGCTGGTCGCCGGGATTGTACATGCTGAGGGCTGTCTTTGTTGCTCATGCGCTGGCAGAGGTGTGGGTGCTATCTCATCATGCCCTACTTCCGGTTCCTCCCTATCTATGCTGAACTTTGTCTTTACTTGGTCCAAGTGTTTGCTGCATATCTGCCCATTGTTTAGTCTGACCACCATGACCCTGTTTCCTTCTTTGCTGATTACAGTGCCCTCAAGCCATTTGGGTCCCAAAGCATGGTTAAGAACAAATACCGGGTCATCTATTTCTATACACCTCCCCCTTGAGCCTTGAGTTCGGTTTGGGATTGGCGCTTGCCCTCAACAATGTCTGCCAGGTCTGGGTGAATGAGGGACAGCCATGTCTTGAGCTTGCGTTTCATGAGGAGTTCCGCTGGCGGGACTCCCGTGAGCGAGTGCACCCGGGACATGTAGGCCAGCAGGAGGCGCGATAGGCGGTACTGAAGGGAGGGTTCTTGGATGCGTAGCATGCCTTGCTTTATAACTTGGACCGCCCGTTCCGCCTGGCCATTGGAAGCCAGCTTGAACGGCGCTGTTCGGACGTGCTTGATCCCATTGCCCGACAAAAACTCCTGCAATTCATGGCTGGTAAAACATGGGCCATTGTCGCTGACCAGAATGTCCGGTAAGCCGTGGGTCGCGAAAACCGTACGCAGACTCCACGGTGATGGATGGCGTGCACGAGTTCAATATGATGCACTCGATCCACTTTGAGTATGCATCGACAACGATCAGGAACATTTTCCCCATGAACGGGCCTGCATAGTCTACGTGAATGCGAGACCATGGCCTGGTGGGCCAGGGCCACGGGCTGAGTGGGACCTCCCTGGGGGCATTGCCTAGCTGGGCACACATCGTGCACCTGCGAACCCAGTGTTCCAGGTCTGAGTCAATCCCCGGCCACCATACATGTGACCGGGCAATGGCCTTCATTAACACGATGCCAGGGTGCTCGCTGTGGAGTTCCCTGATGGACGCTTCCCTTCCTTTCTGGGGCATGACTACCCGGCTGCCCCATAACAGGCTGAAACGGCCTGACTTCCTCAGGGCATGCCCTGTGTGCGGGCGCCCAATTCCCAGTCAGGATACATTTCTTTATCATGGATAGGAGGGGGTCCCTGTTGGTCCAGAGTTTGATCTGTCGGGCTGTGATGGGGGAGCCCGCAGTGTCAAAAGCCTCAACGGCCATGACCATCTGGGCGCTCTGCTCAGACACCCCCTCGATGGTGGCCAGTGGGAGCCTGCTGAGTGCATCAGCAGATACCTGACGGTGCCGTATGGTGTTGTCATACGCAGCCAGCGTGAGAGCCCATCGCTGTATGTGAGCTGACGCGTTAGCGTTGACAGCCTTGCTGTCGGACAACAGGGATGTTAACGGCTTGTGGTCCGTCTCTAGCTCGAACTGTCTACCGAAAAGGTACTGGTGCATCTTTTTCACACTGTACACACACGCGAGTGCCTCCTTCTCGACCATGCCGTATCCACACTCTGCCTGGGAGAGCGACCTGGAGGCGTAAGCCACCGGTTGAAGTCGGCCGTCATCGTTACCCTGCTGCAACACACACCCAACCTTGTAGGATGACGCATCGCATGTTAAAACAAGTTTTTTTTAACAGGGGTCATACAAAGTCAACAGTTTGTTGGAACACAGCAGGTTCCTCGCCTTATTGAAAGCCCGTTTTTGACAACCCCTCCAAAACCATTCACACCCTTTACAGAGGAGCATGTGTAACGGCTCCAACAATGTGCTTACGTTTGGCAGAAAGTTCCCAAAATAGTTCAAAAGTCCCAGGAATGATCACAACTCCGACGTGTTGCCGGGCCTGGGTGCCCGGCGAATCACCTCAGTTTTTGATTCAGTGGGCCGGATCCCGTCTGCGGCAACCCTCCTGCCCAGGAACGCGACCTCTGGGGCCAAAAACACGCACTTGGCCTTTTTCAGCCACAAGCCTACCCGATCCAATCGGCGTAGCACCTCCTCCAGGTTGTGGAGGTGTTCCTCAGTGACTCAACCAGTTATAAGGTTGTCGTCTTGGAATACGACCGTTCCAGGGATGGATTTGAGCAAGCTTTCCATGTTTTGCTGAAAGATAGCCGCTGCCGAACGAATGCCAAACAGACACCTGTTGTAGAGAAATAATCCTTTGTGCGTCGTGATGGTGGTCAGAAGCTTGGAATCTTCAGCCAGTTCCTGAGTCATGTAGGCCGAAGTGAGGTCCAGCTTTGTGAACAGCTTGCCACCTGCCAGCGTGGCAAAGAGGTCCTCCACTCTCAGAAGCAGGTATTGGGCTTGCAGCGACACTGGGTTGATGGTGGCTTTGTAGTCGCCACAAATCCTAACCAAGCCATTTGCTTTGAGGACGGGAACGATGGGATTTGTCCAGTCGCTGAATTCAACGGCCGAAATTATGCCCTCTATGAGCAGCCTGTCCAGTTCACTTTCAATTTTCTCACGCATCACGTACGGCACCGCTCTGGCTTTGTGGTGCACTGGTCTGGCGTTCGGAGTGATGCGTAATAATACTTTAGTGCCCTTGAACATTCCGACACCGGGTTGAAAGAGTGATTCGAACTTTTGCAATACCTGCGAGCATGAACTTCGCTCCACGGATGAAATGGTGTGCACATCCCCCCATTTCCAATTCATCTCAGCTAGCCAGCTCCTCCCCAAAAGCGCAGGGCAATTTGCCGGAACAATCCAGAGTGGCAGCCGGTTCTGTAATCCATTATGTGTTACCACCAAGTTTGCACTGCCCAGTACTGGGATGATCTCTTTGGTGTACGTACATAGCTGCGTCTCAATGCGTTCCAGTTTGGGCATGCTAGCTCTGTGTGGCCATAGTCTCTCAAAGTGACTGGCTAGCTCCCGTATCCAGCTCCATGTGCACCGGGATGCCATTCAGTAAGACTTTCACCATCATGGGTGGCGTTTTAGTGTATGAGCTGTGGACGTCAGCCAATGAACTCTCTGAACTTTAGCATCCATGGTTGTTCCCCAGGCCTCATCCTGCATTGCAGACCCCTCGTCTGGTTCCTCTGTCTCGTAGACGAGCCTCGCTACTGCCTTTTTGCACATCCTGGCCAAGTGTCCACTGACATTGCAAATCCTACAGGTATAAAAAGCTGGAACCTGCAGCTTTTGGCAATGTGTCTACCCCCACATCTCCAGAATGAGTTGAGATTGCTGTTAACAAAAGGACTATTCCAGGCATTCCTCTCTGATGGCCCGTTTGGCTGTTTCTAAGCACTCTGATGGAGGGTGTTAATTGTCCCATCACAGGATGCATTGTTCCTCGTGATGGCGTGAATTGCCGATCCCCTTTCCATTGTCTCTGTTGCGGGCCCACCCTGGGTGGTGTCGAATTGCCCTTGCCTGACTGGGCGGTGTCGAATTGCCCTTGCCTGCCTGCGGGGTTCTGTATCACTTTTACAACATTAATTCCCTGGTTCATCGCAACGTTAAAACCAGGGCTGCGTGCGTAAATTAGCTTGGTCTCCTCTTCCCCTGCCATAAAGGTCTGAGCTATCAACGCCGCCCCTTCTAAAGTCAAGTCCTTAGTCTTTATGAGCTTCCTGAAAATGCTGGCATGATTAATGCCAGCATGATTAATGCCCTGCAGGCATCGGAGAACTTAGAGACTGGCCAAATGCCGCAGTTCCGCCACAAAGACCGAGACGTTTTGACCCTCCCGACGCCGGTGAGAGTAGAGCCGGTGCCGGGCCATGTGTACGCTGCTTATCGGCTTGAGATGCTCACTGATCAGCTGGCTGAGCTCTTCGAAGGACTTGTCCGCTGGCTTTTCGGGTGCGAGCAGGTCTTTCATCAACGCATAGGTCTGTGGTCCGCAGCTGGTCAGTAGATGCGTTCTCCGCTTGTCAGCCGCTGTCTCTTCCAGCCAGTCCTTTGTGACAAAGCTCTGCGGGAGTCTTTCCACAAAGTCGTCCCAGTCCTCACCCACACAGTAGTGGTCCTCTGTGCCACCGGTGGCCATCCTCGTGGTTTGGTGATTCCCGTTTCTCGTCGCCAAATGTAGTGTCTCTGCACCTTGTTACAAACTCACACGAGGCATGTATATATCAGATATGGTCACTGTGACCTTCACTTTATTCTCAGGACCAAGGAGTGCGGACCCTGGGTGGGACCTCCCCTTTTATACCTGGAAACCCAGGTGAGGAGTGTCTCCCGCAAGCTCAGCCCCTGTGGTCAGGGTGTGCATTTCAAGGGTACAGGTACAGTGTGCATGAGTTACAGTGACACAACTATTGTCATTGCAAGATGGTAAAATACATGACACCCGTATTGGATTGTTAAGTCACCTGAGAACTCACTTTGAGTGGAATCAAGTCTTCCTCGATTTCGTGGGACTGCCTATGATGATGATGATGACACATGGATATGGTTAGATTGGATTCTCGTTCATTATGTATTGCTTTCTGTGTAGCCTCTTAATGTCAGTTTCTGCTTACCAAGTCAAACAGAGAGTGATGGCTGCATCTACTTGGATACAGCTGCTGCCTCATTTAAACTTGAGGGACGGATTTGCAGTACATTTAGCCATCCTTACATTAGCATTAGAGATACACAAATCATTGTATAGCATACAATAAGGGTTTGAAGAATTTTACATTTATTTCAGTCTTCTGTGTGATTGAAGCTTATTATTTTGAAACATTTCAACCTGCAACCTGAACCGTTTATCAACTGCGAGGAGACCTGCCAAGTCCTGAGTGATGATCACTTATTTTAGTTGATAATCGTCACGTATTCTTTTATACGGATTTCTTAAAAATAAAGAGCTGCATTTCTAAAAATGATTTTGCAATCTGTCAGTTGCTTCCGACGAGGCTTCAAGGGTCTACCTGTTCCAGTGGATATTATGACATTATCACACCAACTCAATCAACACCACCAGAAACTGATAAATTGGTCATCTATCTCATTGCTGCTTGGGGGATCTTACATATGCAAAAAAAGGAATCATGTTTGTATTCCAAAATAATGGGTCTATGCAGGGGCAGTGTAAGGACCATGAAATGGCTGCACACCTCACCTGATGGTCAATGCAGGGTTGGTGTAAGGACCGTGAAATGGCTGCATACCTCACCTGATGGTCTATGCAGGGGTGGTGTAAGGACCGTGAAATGGCTGCACACCTCACCTGATGGTCTATGCAGGGGTGGTGTAAGGACCGTGAAATGGCTGCACACCTCACCTGATGGTCTATGCAGGGGTGGTGTCAGGACCATGCATTTCTGCATATGTCACCAGACGGTTAAAAATCAAATGGGAGTTCACAGAATATGGACAGACTTCAAAATGAACCCAGCTCATTGCCATTATTCTCTGTAAAAGACACCATCTATCATGAAGGTAAATCTTTGTCACAACACAGGATCAGTGTATCTGAATCCAAAAATAGGTCAAATTTGAACCTATTCAGATACCTTCCTGATACGTGTACAATTCGTAAATTTGAAATAGTGGGGAATCACTGTGCAGAGCAGTACATAGTGTAAGTGATGTCAATATATAAATCGATTTATTTTACAATGTGCTTGTTATGCATGAGCATCAAAACAATGGACAGATTGTTAACCAATGAGTTCCCTTAGCTCCCTGTCATTGTAATCGCATAAGCTGATATCAAGACACAAAGGAGATGAAAATGGATGGAGTATGAAAACCATCCTATATTACTTTAATACAGATATCAATTAAATCAGCTGCCTACATAAGAAAATAATAGGAGGAGTAGGCCATTCGGCCCTTTGAACCTGCTCCGCTATTCAATAAGATCATAGCTGATCTTCTACCTCCACTCCACTATCCCCATATCCCTTATTATCCAATCCCCACCTGCCGAGACCCCACACCATCCCTCTACCTGTCCACCGCTTGCTCTTTCTATAAGACCCTCCTTAAAACCTACCTCTGATCAAGCTTTTAGTCACCCCTCCTCCTAATATCTTGTTCTTTGACTTGCCATACTTTTTTTTGATGATATCTCTGTCAAGCACTTACGACATTTTTCTACATTAAAGGTGCTATATAAATGCAAGTTGTTATTGAATACCTTTCTGTTTATAACGTTCGTACCAAACAGAAATACCAGCTAAGGGACCTCAGATAGCCTTGTGCATCTTTCTTACCAGCGTGACAGATTGCAAATGCAGAAATCTTTTGAAATTAACTGCAGACAGAATCAAATCCCATGACTTATTAAATTTGTGTCTTTTATCTGCTCAGCGCCTAAGCAAAGTGCAATTAACTACTGCACCGTGTAAGGAGTAACACCCAGCTCCTTTCATTTCACTACAAGACCTGTTTTTGGTGATTTAAAATAAGATGTAACAACTCCCTCGAGAGTTTTTATTTGTATATCCACATCATAATGTAGATTTTCCGATGAACCTTATCAATTACAAAGTGTTTGCCAGCAACCAACAATGCCCTTTGCAGTTCTTAGCTTTGAACTGTGATATTTACAAATGTAGTAATCCTTCATCTGAGTGGAAGAGAAAAAGCAATACAAAAAGACTGAAAATACTTACCCCCGATCTTCAGCCCTATGAAGCAGAAAATCTTCCCCTTTCCTTTATTGTTAGTTATAGCAGACATGCATTATCGAACAAACCCCAGCACCTAAAACATTCCCCCCATCCTCAATCACTCAGAATCGACAACACACCCCTTCCTGAATCATTCAGCACATACAACATTCTCCTGTTCTAAATTACTGAACCTGCACAGCATTCCCTAATTCTGAATCGCTCAACATTTTATCATCTCCTCATGACCCACTCACCAGTGCACAAAGGTACTGTGTGATGTATGTACATAAGGTCTGCCCACCACCAGGGGGCTCTACCGTCGGAGGTCCTAGGGTCATAGGTACACTCGTGCTGGGCCCGGTATATAATCTGAACTTCACCTTTGTATCTTCATTTCTGGAAGCCATTAAAGACTGACCAGGTTACACCTAGGTCACTGGCTCACAGTACGGAGTTCATTGTATCATTTCATACACCACAACTGGCGACGAGGCAAATATGAACCCACGCAAAAGTATGACGAGCACAGCACAATAGAGTACTGTTGGAATTTGAGAGAGATTCAATGAAGGAGAGGACTGGGGAGATTTCACGGATCGTCTTGACCAGTATTTCATGGCAAACGACCTAAACAAAGACGAGGATGCAGAGAAGTGCAGGACAGTTCTTCTCACCGTCTGTGGCCCCACGATTTATGCACTCATTAAGAATCTGCTCTCACCCACTCTTCCTACAGAAAAGGATTACAAAGAACTGTGTGCTCTAGTTCAGGAACACCTTAAACCCACGAAAGGAATCCTCATATCCAGATATCGCTTCTATACACACGTTCGTCCAGAACGTAGTGGCATTTCTTGCCGACCTGAGACGTCTTGCAGGGTCTTGCAAATTTGGGTCTGCGTTGGAAGACATGCTGCGTGACTTTTTCATGAGCGGGATCAACCACAAGGCGATCTTAAGTAAGCTGCTGGCTGCAGAGACGCCGGACCTCAGCAAGGTCATCACCATCGCCCAGGCTTGCATGTCCACGCAGAAAAGCATGAAGCAGATATCGCGACAATACAGGAACTCCATGGCAAGTATGGTGTACAAAATTGTATCGACGGTAGGCAGAGTTGCACATGGCAGGGCCTACTCGACTGCATCTGGAAGACCGGGAGCCACTCGAAGCTCGTCATCGAGGGCCTACTCGACTGCATATGCGAGAACGGGAGCCGCTCAAAGCCCGCCATTGGGCGCAAATCTGAGCTCAACGTGTTGGCGTTGCGGGGGCAATCACCGACCCCATCAGTGCCGCTTCAGGCAATATGTTATGCAGAGGGTGTGTGAAAATGGGGCATCTTCAGCAGACGTGTCCACAGCAGAGCAAGCGAGCTGCGACACATCACGTGGATGATGATCAATTCAGCGTGGATCTGGCGATGCAGCCCAAGACATTTGAGAGCTCCAAGGAGGAAGTGTATAGCGTAAGTGCGTTCCAAACAAAGAGCCAACCGATAATGATGGAGGTAAAATTAAACGGCGTGCCGGTATCCATGGAATTAGACACGGATGCGAGTCAATCGATAATGAGCCAAAGGACTTTCGAAAAGCTGTGGGACACCAAGGCAGAGAGACCCAAGCCGAGTCCGATAAATGCGAAGTTGCGTACCTACACCAAAGAGCTCATACCAGTGATCGGTAGTGCAGCAGTAAGAGTGTCCTATGAGGGAACGGTTCATGATCTACCGTTATGGATTATCCCGGGCAATAGCCCATCGTTAATAAGCAGGAGTTGGCTCGAGAAAATAAAATGGAAATGGTACGATATCAAAGCTTTGTCACCAGCGAATGATGATTTGTCTGCTCAAGTGCTGAGCAAATTTCTCTCACTGTTTGAACCGGGAATTGGCAGCTTCAAGGGAGCCAAGGTGCAGGTTCATCTAGGCCCAGACGCAAGGCCCATCCATCACAATGCCAGGGCGGTCCCGCACATGATGAGAGAAAAGGTCTAGCTCGAATTGGACAGGCTACAATGCGAGGGGGTCATCTCAGCGGTCGAATTTAATGAATGGGCCAGCCCCATTGTTTCGGTGTTAAAGAGCGACGGCACGGTCAGGATTTGTGGAGACGATAAGGTCACGATCAACCGAGTTTCGAAATAAGATCAGTATCCGCTACCGAAAGCTGATGACCTGCTTGCAACACTAGCCAGGGGAAAATAGTTCACCAAATTGGATCTAACGTCGGCCTACATGACACAGGAACTGGTTGAATCATCAAAGAAACTTACGTGCATCAACACGCACAAAGGACTGTTTATTTACAACAGGTGTCCTTTTGGCATTCGTTCGGCGGCAGCCATATTTCAGAGAAACATGGAGACCCTATCGAAATCTGTCCCCAGGACCGTGGTATTCCAAGACGACATCCTAGTCACAGGTCGTGACACCGCCGAGCACCTGCACAATCTGGAAGAGGTTCTGCTTCGTCTGGACAAAGTGGGACTCGGGCTGAAACATTCGAAATGCGTTTTCATGGCACCAGAGGTCGAATTCCTTGGACGAAAGATTGCTGCAGGCAGAATCAGGCCTACAGACGCGAAAACAGAGGCCATCAAAAATGCGGCGAGGCCCCAGAATGTGACGGAGCTGTGTTCGTTCCTGGGTCTTCTCAACTGCTTCAGTAACTTCTTACCCAAATTGAGCAAGTATTAGAGCCTTTGCACAAGCTGCTCAGGAAAGGAGACAATTGGGTGTGGGGTGAACTTCAAGACAGAGCCTTTGAGAAGGCTAGAAATCTGTTGTGTTCCCACAAGCTACTGGTACTGTATGACCCATGCAAGCACCTAGTTTTGACCCGTGATACGTCGTCCTATGGGGTCAGCTGCATACTCCAGCAAGCCAATGAGTCGGGAAAACTACAACCAGTTGCATACGCGTCTCGAAGCCTGTCCAAGACGGAAAGAGCCGACGGCACGGTAGAGAAAGAGGCTTTAAGCATGTATTTATGGGTTAAAAAAAATGCACCAGTACCTGTTTTGGCTTCGCTTCGAGCTGGAAACCGATCACAAGCGGCTTATATCGTTGTTCTCTGAACATAAAGTTATCAATACCAACGCGTCGTCCCGCATCCAGAGGTGGGCGCTGACATTATCTGCCTATGATTATGTCATTCGTCATAGACCAGGCACAGTCAACTGCACTGATGCATTGAGCCAGTTACCGTTGCCCACACTGGAGGTGGAAACGCCAATGCCCGCAGAGCTACTCATGGTCATGGATGCCTTTGAGAGTGAAGGGTCGTCCGTCACTGCTCAACAAGTTAAGACCTGGACCAGCCAGGATCCGACCCTATCAGTTGTAAAACTGTGTGTTCTTAACGGGGACTGGTCGACCATCCCCAAGGAAATGGGTGATGAAACCAAACCATACAGCCGTCGCAAAGATGAGCTTTCCATCCAGTCCGACTGTTTACTGTGGGGTAATCGTGTTGTAATGCCCAAGAAGGACAGGGTGAGATTTGTACAGGAGTTATATAGTACGCATCCCAGTATTGTCATGATGAAGGCCATCGCCAGGTCCCATGTTTGGTGGCCTGGCATTGATTCAGACTTAGAGTCATGTGTGCATCAGTGCAGCACTTGCATGCAGTTAAGCAATGCCCCAAAGGAAGCTCCGCTCAGTCTGTGGTCATGGCCATCCAAACCGGGGTCTAGAATCCACATCGGCTTTGCGGGCCCCTTCCTAGGTAAAATGTTTTTTGTGGTGGTGGATGCATACTCCAAATGGATAGAATGTGTGATCATGTCATCCAACACTTCCACTGCCACCATTGAGGACCGGAGAGCCATGTTTGCCACACATGGTCTGCCAGACATCGTTATCAGCGACAACGGACCATGTTTCACGAGCCTGGAGTTTCAAGAGTTCATGAAACACAACAGCATAAAACACATGAGGTCAGCCCCATTCAAACCCACGTCCAATGGTCAAACGGAGCGGGCAGCTGAAATCATCAAGCAGAGCCTGAAACGCATAACTCACGGTTCCTTGCATACATGCCTGTCACGCATACTGCTCAGTTACAGGACAAGGCCACACACGCTCACTGGGGTCCCACCTGTGGAACTATTGATGGAGAGGCCTCAAAACCAGGTGCTCTCTAGTCCATCCTGACGTTAACGAGCATGTCGAAACCCGACGCCAACAGTGGTATCACGACTGATCTGCAGTGTCACGCGACATATCTGTAAATGACCCAGTGTATATACTTAACCATGGTCAAGGGCCATGTTATGGATAAGGAGGGCAACTGGGTGTATATGATTAAGCTCAAGAATGGGCAGATGTGCAGGAAACACATTGATCAAATCACACTGATGAACCGGAACAGTTGGAAGAAGACACCGCGAGCTTAGACGACCAACCAACTCAGGACCAGCCATCAGAAGAACCCACTGTGGTCAACACCCAGCCCCAAGTCGTGAGAAACTTAGAAAGCACGGGGATTGTACTGAGACGGTCAACCAGGGAGCGAAGGGCTCCGGACCGTCTGAACTTGTAATATGGACTTGTGCCAAGAACTGGGGGGTGGGGGCGGGGGGGGGGGGGGAGGGGGAGGGGATGATGTAATGTATGCGTTATGCATGGATAAAGAGTCAGACTGAACACTGAGCTTAAAGTAAAGTGTGACCTTGATCTTTTATTACAGGTCTCTAGAGTGCCTCTCCAACCTGTGAGGCCTCCTTAAATACCGTGCTCGCAAGGGATTATGGGTCCCTTGGGACTCCAAGGGATGAGCTCTCTGATGGCTGTACAGAGTAAATACAAGTTTACATATACAACAGCACTCCCCCTCCTGCCTCCTCCCCCCCAAGTCAATAGTGTAACTACTTACAATGTGAGTCGATCTGCGGCCCTTCTTGCCCTGGTTGATCATCTCGGTGTGAAAGCTGGTATTGTTGAATCATTTGTTGGGCCCTCGCTGGACTGCTGCGCAGCTGGCCTTGCTGGGCTGCCTGGTGTGTTGGGTCCTGCTGGGCTGCTGTCGATGGTGGGTTCTGCTTCGTGGTCAACCACAGTGCCGGTTGCGCCTGGTGTATATGTTGGGGAATCAAAAAAGGCAGGGGCCAAGGTGGGATAGTCCGTGAATCTGAGTTTGATTTGGTCCAAGTGTTTCCGGTGAATGAGTCCATTTCAAAGTTTGACCCGAAACACCCTGCTCCCCTCTTTGGCCACAACAGTGCCGGGAAGCCACTTGGGACCTTGTCCATGATTCAGTACAAATACAGGATCATTGATTTCAATCTCGCATGACACATTTGCGCTATCATGGTATGTACTTTGTTGAAGCCGCCTGCTCTCTACCTGTTCATGTAGATCAGGGTGAACTAACGAAAGCCTTGTCTTGAGTGCTCGTTTCTTGAGCAGTTCAGCAGGTGGGATCCCAGTGAGCAAGTGGGGTCTCGTGCGGTAGCCGAGCAGGACTCTGGATAAGTGAGTCTGCAGCGAGCCTCCCCGAGTTACCCTCTTCAAGCCTTACTTGATAGTTTGCACTGCTCTCTCTGCCTGATGATTGGACGCTGGTTTAAACGGGGTAGATGTGACATGTTTGATCCCGTTACAGGTCATGAATTCTTTGAACTCAGCACGGGTAAAACATGGCCCTTTGTCACTCACCAGGACATGGGGTAGGTCGTGTGTGGCAAACATGGCCCGTAGGCTTTCAGTAGTGGCAGCGGACGTGCTGGCCAATATTATCTCACATTCAATCCACTTGGAGTACACATCTACAACCACAAGGAATATTTTACCCAAGAACGGGCCTGCATAGTCGACGTGTACCCTAGACCACAGTTTGGAGGGCCAAGACCATAAATTTAGCAGCGCCTCCCTGGGTACATTGCTTAACTGCGAGCATGTATTATATCTGTGAATGGAGGACCAAGTCCGTGTCGATACCGGGCCCCCACACGTGGGATCTGGCTATCACTTTCATTATTACGATGCCTGGGTGGGTACTGTGGAGGTCATTGATGAAGGTGTCTCTGCCCTTCTTGGGAACCACTACACGATTGCCTCACAGAAGGCAGTCTGCCTGTATAGACATTTCACCTTTGCGTCACTGGAACGGCTTTATCTCTTCCTGCATTTCCACTGGGACACTGGACCAGCTCCCGTGAAGCACACAGCTTTTGACTAGGGATAATAAGGGGTCCTGGCTCATCCAGGTTTTGATCTGCCGGGCAGTGATGGGTGATTGCTCACTCTCAAATGCTTCCATAACCATGGCTAAATCTGCGGGCTGCGCCATTTCCACCCCAGTGGTGGGCAATGGCAGTCTACTGAGAGCATCGGCACAGTTTTCTTTGTCTGGCCTGTGGCGGATGGCAGTCGTATGCTGACAACGTGAGCGCGCATCTCTGGATGCAGGCCGTGTATTGGTATTTATCCCTTTACTCTCGGAAAACCGGGATATGAGTGGCTTATGGTCAGTTTCCAATTCGAACTTTAGCCCAAACAGGTATTGATGCATTTTCTTTACCCCATAGACACACGCTAATGCTTCTTTCTCAACCGGGAGAGCTGTCGGCTCTGAGCCTTAGACAGACTCCTGGATGCATAAGCAACCGGTTGCAGTTTCCCGAAATCATTAGCTTGTTGCAATACACACCCGACGCCATATCACGACGCATAACATGCTAGTACCAAACACTGACATGGATCATACAACACAAGCAATTTGTTTGAGCATAACAATTTTCTCGCTTTTACAAAGGCATTTTCTTGGCTTTTGCCCCAAACCCATTCGTCCCCTTTTCGTAGTAAGACATGTAGTGGTTCTAGCAATGTGCTGAGACCCGGTAAGAAGTTACCAAAGTAGTTTAAGAGTCCCAGAAATGACCGCAGCTCCGTCATGTTCTGTGGCCTCGGTGCGTTCTCGATTGCCTCCGTCTTCGCGTTGGTGGGCCTGATGCCTCCGCTTCAATCCTACTTCCCAAGAACTCCACTTCAGGCACCAGGAAAATGCACTTTGAGCGTTTTAACCCGAGCCCCACGCGGTTGAGTTGACTAAGTACCTCCTCCAGGTTCTGCAGATGCTCGGCTGTGTTCCAACCTGTGACAAAGATGCTGTCCTGGAAGACCACGATGTGCGGGACCGACTTCGGTAAGCTTTCCATGTTTCTCTGGAACATTGCTGCCACTGATCAAATTCCAAACGGGCATCGGTTATAAATAAAAAGACCTTTGTGCGTGTGGAAGCAGGTGAGGCCCTTCGATGATTTCTCCAGTTCCTGCGTCATGTGGACTGAAATCAGATCCAGTTTCGTGAACGTCTTTCCTCCCGCCAGCATTGCAAAGAGGTCGTCGGTCTTTGGCAGTGGATATTGGTCCTGCAGGGAGAAACGATTGATAATTACTTTGTAGTCGCCAAAGATTCTGAAGGTGCTGTCTCCCTTGAGGACAGGAATGATCAGGCTGGTCCACTCGTTGAACTCGATCGGTGAAATGATGCCCTCTCTTTGCAGCCGGTCTAGCTCGATCTCTACATTTTCTCTCATCATGTATGGTACTGTTCTCGCCTTATGATGGATGGGTCGCGACCCCGGAATTAGGTGGATCTTCACTTTTGCTCCTTGGAATTTCCCGATGCCTGGTTCGAACAGCGAAGGGAACTTGTTTAAGACCTGGACACACGAAGTGTCATCAGCAGGCAATAGCGCTCTGACGTCGTCCCAATTCAAGAGTATCTTTCCCAGTCAGCTCCTGCCGAGCAGCGTGGGACCATCGCCCGGTACCACCCAGAGTGGTAGCTTGTGCACTGCTCCATCGAAGGAGACTTTTACGGTAGCACTGCCAATTAAGGGAATCAGTTCTTTCGTGCAAGTTCTTTGTTTTGTACAAATTGGAATTAAGACTGGCTTTGAGGCCTTGTTGCACCACAGTCTTTCGAAAGTCTTTTTGCCCATGATGGACTGGCTCGCACCCGTGTCCAGTTCCATTGGTACCGGGAGTCCATTTAGTTCAACATTCAGCATTATCAGGGGACAATTCGTGGTGAATGTGTGCACCCCATGTACCTCTGCCTCCTCGGTCTGAGGCTCTGGTTCGTCATGATCCTCTGTGGATCTGTCCTCTTCTGCATAATGGTGGTTTGCACGTTTAACAGAATTAGCAGCTCGCCTGCACATACGTTGGAGGGGTCCCATTGTTCCACAGCACTTGCAAACATATCCTTTGAATTGGCATGAATGGAAACGATGATCACCCCCGCAGTGCGAATGAGATGTTAATGGCCTTGCACTCATCACCCTTGATGGTGGACTCAGACATCCGCGGACCTGCAGCTGCAGGTATGTGTGACCTGCCCTATACATTGTTCGAAAACAACATCACTTTGTTCACAGTACTTGTAGCAGCACTTGTGTGCTGAGAGATTTGCTTAATATTGTCACTGGTGGCAATGAACGCCTGGGCTATCGCTATGGCCTTACTCAAGGTTGGGGTCTCGGCAGTCAAAGGTTTGCTAACTATGGTTTCGTGGCCAATGCCAAGTACGAAAAAGTCTCTGAGCATGTGCTCCAAATTCGCAATGTCCTGCAAGGCGTCTTAGCGTGGCGACGTAACTCGGCACTTCCTGGCCTTCAGACCTTTTGTAGGTGTAGAACCGGTATCTCGCCATCAGAATGCTTTCCTTCGGGTTCAAATGCTCTTGGACCAGTATGCATTAATCGTCGTACGATTTCTCCGTGGATTTCGCTGGACTGAGCAGATTCTTCATGAGGCCATACGTTGGTGCCCCACAGACGCTGAGGAGGATCGCCCTTCGTTTGGCAGCGTTCTCTTCCCCATCTAGCTCATTGGCCACGAAGTATTGGTTGAGTCGCTCCACAAAAGTTTCCCAATCATTTCCCTCCGAGAATTTCTGCAGGATGCCCACTGTTCTCTGCATCTTTGGGTCCGTTATCTGTATCTCGTCGCCAGTTGTTATGTATTGAGAAAGAATCAGACTGAACACTGTGAGCTCAAAGTAAAGTGTGACCTTGGACTTTTATTGCAGGTCTCCAGAGTGCCTCTCCAACCTGTGAGGCCTCCTTAAAGACCTGTGCTCCCAAGGGATTATGGGATCCCTTGGGACTCCACGGGATGAGCCCTCTGGTGGTTGTACAGAGTAAATACAAGTTTACATTCATAACAGTATGTACATGATGTTGAGTATCTGTAAAGCATGCACTCCCAATGTTCTGCCACCAGGGACCTCATCCCCTGAAGTCCCAAGTGATCCCAGCATGCCTTGGGAGCACTATATATAAGCTGGCCCCAAAGGCCTGTTACTCACTCTGGTGTGTCTTATTAAAGAGTGAGGTCACTGTTACTTTAACCTCCCTGTGTTAGGAACACAATAACTGGCGACGCGAATACGAATCCAACGCAAAGATGCAGCAAACTGTGGGCATCCTGGAGAAGTTCTCGGAGGGTGAGGACTGGGATGCCGATGTCGAACGGCTAGACAGGTACTTTGTAGCCAACGATCTGGACGGAGAAGGAAGCGCTGCTAAAAGGAGAGCGGTCCTCCTCACAGTCTGCGGGGCACCAACCTACAACCTCATGAAGAATCTTCTGGCTCCGGTGAAACCCACAGATAAGTCGTATGAGGAGCTGTGTACACTGGTTCGGGAGCATCTTAACCGAGGGAGAGCGTGCTGATGGCGAGGTATCAGTTCTACACGTGCCAGCGATCTGAAGGTCAGAAAGTGGAGAGCTACATCGCCGAGCTAAGGCGACTTGCAGGACAATGTGAGTTTGATTGCTAACTGGAGCAAATGCTCAGAGACTTTTTTGTACTGGGCATTGGCCACGACACCATCTTACGAAAACTTTTGACTGCAGAGACATCGACCCTCAGTAAGGCCATTGCGATAGCACCGGCGTTTATGTCAACCAGTGATAACACCAAACAAATCTCTCAGCACACAAGTGCTAGCAATGTTCATAAATTAACTGGAACTTTGTTTGCGAGCAGAAATGTACAGGGCAGAACCCACAAGTTTGCAACTGTCAGCAGGCCTCAGATGACCCAGATTGACTCAAGAGCCCCCAACAAAGGATGAATGCAAGGCAATTCACATCTTGTTGGCATTGTGGAGGCTCCCATTCAGCCTATTGATGCTGCTTCAAAGGGTATGTTTACAAGAGCTGTGGAACAATGCGGCACCTCCAACGTGGCAGAGGAAGATCGGTCCATGGTGAATCAAAGCAATTTCGAGCCTCAGAGAGAGGAGGCAGATGCTGAAGTACATGGGGTGTACACATTTGAGACGAAATGTCCACCTATAATGCTAAACGTAAAATTGAATGACTTACCCGTAGCCATGGAACTGGACACTGTAAAAAGATGTTTGAGAGACTGTGGTGCAACAAGGCATTCAGACCAGCCCTGAGCCCCATCCACACGAAACTGAGAACGTATACCAAAGAGCTCATCACTGTCCTGGGCAGCGCCATGGTCAAGTTCACCTACAAGGGCATGGTGCATGAACTGTCACTCTGGATTGTCCCGGGCGATGGCCCCACACTGCTTGGAAGGAGCTGGCTGGGCAAAATTTGCTGGAACTGGGATGACATCCGAGCGCTATCACATGTCGATGAGGCCTCATGTACCCAGGTTCTTAACAAATTACCTTCCCTTTTTGAGGCAGGCATTGGAAACTTTTCCAGGGCAAAAGTGCGGTCCACTTGGTCCCAGAGGCACGACCCATTCACCACAAGGCACGAGCTGTACCTCACATGATGAGGGAGAGAGTGGAAATCGAGCTGGACAGGCTGCAACGCGAGAGCATCATCTTCAGCGAGTGGGCCAGCCCGATTGTTCCAGTACTCAAAAGTGATGGCACGGTCAGGATTTGCGGCGATTATAAAGTAACTATTAATCGTTTCTCGCTCCAGGATCAATACCCGCTACCTGAGGCAGATGACCTATTTACGACACTGGCAGGAGGCAAGACGTTCACCAAGCTCGACCTGACTTTGGCCTACATGACGCAGGAGCTGCAGGAGTCTTCGAAGGGCCTCACCTGCATCAACGCACACAAGGGACTGTTCATCTACAACAGATGCCCGCTTGGAATTCGGTCGACTGCAGCGATCTTCCAGAGAAACATGGAGAGCCTACTCAAGTCGGTACCACACACGGTGGTCTTTCAGGACCCCACCGAGCACCAACAAAACCTGGAGGCGGTCCTCCAGCGACTGGATCACATAGGGCTGCGGCTGAAGAGGTCAAATGCGTCTTCATGGCAACAAAAGTGGACTTTTTGGGAAGAAAGATCACAGCGGACGGCATTCGGCCCACAGATGCCAAGACAGAGGCTATCAGGAACACGCCCAGGCCACAGAACATCATGGAGCTGCGGTCTTTCCTGGGACTCCTCAACTCTTTTGGTAAATTCCGACTGGGGTTAAGCACCCTCTTAGAGCCCCTACACGTGTTATTGCGCAAAGGTGAGAACTGGGTATGGGGAAAAAAAACAAGTAATTGCTTTTGAGAAAGCCAGAAACATTTTATGCTCCAACAAGCTGCTTGTATTGTATAACCCATGTAAAAGACTTGTGCTAGCATGTGACATGTTGTCATATGGAGTCGGGTGTGTATTACAACAAGCTAATGTTGCGGGGAAGTTGCAACCTGGCGCCTATGCTTCCAGAAGCTTGTTTAAGGCCGAGAGGGCCTACAGCATGATTGAGAATGAGGCATTAGCGTGTGTGTTCGGGGTAAAGAAAATGCATCAGTACCTGTGTGACCTCAAATTTGATCGGGAAACCAATCACAAGCCCCTCACATCCCTGTTCGCTGAAAACAAGGGAATAAATACTAATGCCTCAGCCCACATACAAAGGTGGGCACTCGCGCTATCAGCGTATAACTATACCATCCGCCACAGGCCAGGCACCGAGAACTGTGTGGATGCTCTCAGTCGGATACCATTGCCCACCACGGGGGTGGAAATGGCGCATCCTGCAAACTTGTTGATGGTCAAAAAACTGTGTACTGCATGGGAACTGGGCCAGCATCCCCGTTGAAATGCAAAAGTTAATCAAGCCGTTCCAGCGGCGAAAGGATGAGTTGTCCATTCAGGCAGACTGCCTGTTGTTGGGTAACCGCGTACTCCTACCAAAAAAGGGCAGGGAGACATTCATCTCGGATCTCCACAGCTCACACCCGGGTATAGTAATGATGAAAGCGATAGTCAGATCCTACGTGTGGTGGCCCGGTATTGACTCTGACTTAGAGTCCTATGTATGGCAATGCAGTGTATGTGCTCAGTTGAGCAACGCGCCCAGAGAGGCACCATTAAGTTTGTGGTCCTGGCCCTCCAGACCATGGTCAAGGATCCTTGTTGACTATGCGGGCCCGTTTCTCGGTAAAATGTTCCTGGTGGTGGAGGATGCTTCTCCAAAATGGATTGATTGTGAAATAATGTCTGGAAGCACCGCCACCATTGAGAGCCTGAGGGCCATGTTTGCCACCCACGGCCTGCCTGACATACTGGTCAGTGACAACGGGCCATGTTTCACCAGTGCCGAATTGAAAGAATTCATGACTCGTAATGGGATCAAACATGTCACCTCGGCCCTATTTAAACCAGCCTCCAATGGGCAGGCAGAGTGGGCAGTACAAACCATCAAACAGAGCCTTAAATGAGTCACAGAAGGCTCACTCCAAGCCCGCCTGTCCCGAGTACTGCTCAGCTACCGCACAAGACCCCACTCACTCACAGTGGTGCCCCCAGCTGAGCTTCTCATGAAAAGGACACAAAACCAGACTCTCGCTGGTTCACCCCAATCTGCATGATCAGGTAGAGAGCAGGCGGCAGCAACAAAATGTAAACGATGGTCACGCCACTGTGTCACGGGAAATTGATCTGAATGACTGTGTATGTGCTAAACTATGGACATGGTCCCAAGTGGATCACGGGCACGGTGATAGCTAAAGAAGGAAATTGGGTGTTTGTAGTCAAACTAGACAATGGACAAATTTGCAGAAAGCACCTGGACCAAACGAGGCTGCGGTTCACAACTGCCCTGAATAACCCACAGCAGACACCACCCTTTTTGAGCCCACAACACACACCCAAAGGATCAACGACACCACACCGGATCAGGAAATCAAACCCATCATGTCCAACAGCCCAGCAAGGCCAGGCTCACCTCGCAGCCCTGTAGGGCCAACAACACGCCAGCCCAGCAAGGGCACGGCCAACACACCAGAACTGACATTTGTACCGAGGCGGTCCACCAGGGAAAGAAAGGCTCCCGACCACCTCACCTTGTAAATAGTTTTCACTTTGACTTTGGCTGGCGGGGGGGGGGGGGTGGAGTGATGTTGTGTATCCATAAAGCATGCACTCCCATGTTCCGCCACCAGGGAGCTCATCCCCTGAAGTCCCAAGGGATCCCAGCATCCCTTGGGAGCACTGTATATAAGCCGGCCCCCTAAGGCCTGTTCCTCTTTCTGGAGTGTCTTATTAAAGACTGAGGTCACTGTTACTTTAACCTCCCTGTGTGCAGCCTCATCTGTGGTAGGAACACAATACATAACCGCAAATAGGGGGCACTACCGTCGGAGGTCCTAGGGTCATAGGTACACTCGTGTTGGGCCCGGTATCAAACCTGAAATTCATCTTTGTATCTTCACTTCTGGAAGCCATTAAAGACTGACCAGGTTACAGCTAGTCACTGGCTCACAATACGGAGTTTATTGTATCATTTCATGCACCACATACTGCCCCTCGAGCTCCCCCAGTTCACATAACACAGTCTTCCGGTCATGTATTCAACCAGCATTGTAACCCATGTATAAACTGACCTAAGTTGTACACCGTGAGAACACTGACCACTAGGTGGGAGACACTCCTCACCTGGACCTTCACGTATAAAAGGGGAAGCTCCACCCACCTTCATCACTTGAGTGCTAAGGAATAAAGGACAGGTCACACACTGACCACCTCTCAAGCATGGGCCTCGTGTGCATTTATACTGTGTAGTAAGGACGTATCAATGGCGACAAGAAACTGGGATTTAAGCCACGCGAGCATGGCCACTAGCAGAACAGACGAGAGGTACTGTGTTAAGGAATGGTTGGGACAGAGATTCAACATTGTTAAAGCAGCACACAGTTCTCCAGGCAGACAAGGGCAGTCAGGCATGCCCCAACATGCAGTCGAACCCAGAGGGGGAGTTTGACAGAGACAATGGCAAGCTGAACAGCGATTCACGCCATTGCAAGGGACAATGTGGCCAGTAATGGGGCCATCAACACCTGTTAATGGTGCACTCAAGGACAATAACAGGGGCAGTCAGGGACGATCGACTGGCAAGGGACCTTTTGTTTCAAACCGCAACTCATGTTGGAGACGTGGAGGCATACATTCAGCCGGAGTTTGCAGAGATGAGCAAAATACCTGCAGAAATTGCAGAAATGGACACTGGGGAAAATCGCTGGAAGCTGAAGTTCAGCGAGTTCATGTGGAGCACGTATACAGTTCATACACCAGGACGCCACCGATAATGATGAAAGTGCTCCTCAATGGCATCCCAGTATCAATGGAGTTAGACACGGGTGCCAGCCAGTCCCTGATGGATATCAAACAGTTCGAAAAGTTGTGGACATCCAAGGCCAGGAGGCTAAAATTATCGCCGATTGACACACTGCTACGGACTTACACAAAGCAGGTCATTCCGGTGCTAGGCAGCGCCACGGTAGTCGTGACCCACAAAGATTCGGAGAACAGGTTGCCACTCTGGATTGTCCCAGGGGACGGTCCCGCACTACTGGGGAGGAGTTGGCTTGCTGTCATGAACTGGAAATGGGGCGATGTCAATGCAATTTCCTCTGTGGAGCGAGTATCATATGCTCACAGATCCTGGACAATTTGACTCATTATTTCAACCCGGCATTGGCACTTTCATGGGGGCCAAGTTAGTGATTCACATAAACCCGGACGCCAGACCAGTAATCACAAGGCCAGAGCGGTGCCGTACGTGATGCGGGAAAAGATAGAAGGCGAATTGGACCGCCTGTTGAGGGAAGGCATCATCTCGCCAGTCGAATTCAGTGACTGGGCGAGCCCGATTGTGCCGGTGCTCAAGGCGGATGGGTCAGTCAGGATATGTGGCGAATACAAGGCCACCATCAATCGGGTATCACTCCAAGACCAGTACCCGCTACCGAGAGCGGACGACCTCTTTGCGACGCTATCCGGTGGCAAACTTTTTTCAAAATTGGACCTGACCTCAGCTTACATGACCCAGGAGCTGGCGAGTGAGTCGAAGAAGCTGACCACCATCACGACACGCAAGGGGTTGTTTGAGTACAACAGATGTCCGTTCGGGATTCGCTCGGCCGCCACGATCTTCCAACGAAATATGGAAAGCCTCAAGTCGATTCCAGGGACGGTGGTTTTTCAGGACGACATCCTCATTACGGGTTACGATACTGAAGAACACCTCCACAACCTGGAGGAGGTGCTACGCAGACTGGACCGGGTAGGTCTGCGACTGAAAAAGGCAAAGTGCGTCTTCCTAGCTCCAGAGGTAGAATTCCTGGGGATGAGGGTAGCAGCCCTACTGCATCCAAGACGGAAGCGATCCAGAGAGCACCCAGACCTCGTAACACGATGGAGCTGCGTTCGTTCCTGGGGCTCTTGAACTATTTTGGTAACTTTCTTCCCAAATTGAGCACGCTGCTAGAGCCGCTACACGTGCTCCTACGCAAAGGTCGCGAATGGGTCTGGGGGGACAGCCAGGAAAGGGCTTTTAATAGAGCACGCAATTTGTTATGTTCCAACAATCTGCAAACGCTATATGACCCATGCAAGAAACTTGTGTTAACGTGCGATGCGTCGTCCTATGGTGTCGGGTGTGTGTTGCAGCATGTCAATGCCAAGGGTCAGTTACAGCCGGTAGCTTATGCCTCCAGGAGTCTGTCCCAGGCAGAAAGGGGCTACGGGATGGTATATGCGGTAAAGAAAATGCACCAGTACCTGTTTGGCAGGAAATTTGAGCTGGAGACAGATCACAAACTCCTAACGTCCCTTTTGGCCGACAACAAGGCCATAAATGCAAACGCATCGGCCTGTATACAGAGGTGGGCACTCACATTAGCTGCCTATGACTACACAATTCAGCACAGACCGGGCACCGAAAACTGCGCCGATGCACTCAGCAGGCTCCCACTAGCCACCACTGAGGGGGCTACCGAGCATGGTGCTGAGATGGTCATGGCTGTTGAAGCTTTCGGAAGCGAGGGCTCACCCGTGACAGCCCGTCAGATTAAAGTCTGGACAAATAGAGACCCGCTATTGTCTCTAGTCAAGAAATGTGTCCTGAATGGGGACTGGGCAGCCACGTACAGGGCATGCCCTGAGAAATTTAAACCATTTCATAGGCGCAAGAATGAACTCTCGATTCGGGCCGATTGCCTACTGTGGGGAAACCGCGTAGTCATGCCCCAGATGGGCAGAGAGGTGTTCATCAGAGAACTCCACAATGGGCACCCGGGCATTGTCACGATGAAGGCAATTGCCAGGTCACACGTTTGGTGGCCAGGGATAGACGCAGATCTAGAACTTTGTGTTCGCAGGTGCAACACGTGTGCCCAGCTGGGCCATGCGCCCAGGGAAGCCCCCCTTAGCCCCTGGCCATGGCCCGCCAAGCCTTGGTCACGCATCCATGTGGACTACGCAGGTCCTTTCATGGGGAAAATGTTTTTGGTTGTAGTAGACGCCAACTCCAAATGGATCGAGTGTGACATTTTAAATTCAAGCACTGAATTCCAGGACTTCATGGCAGGCAATGGAATTAACCATGTTAGAACGGCACCGTTCAAGCCGGCCTCAAACGGCCAGGCAGAACGAGCAGTGCAGATAATCAAACAGGGGATGCTCAGATTCCAAAGGGGTTCCCTACAAACCCGCTTATCACGCCTCCTGTTGGCCTATAGATCCCGACCACACTCGCTCACAGGGGTTCCACCCGCAGAGCTACTAATGAAAAGGACGCTCAAAACCCGATTATCCCTTATACACCCCACCATGAAAGAAATTGTCGAGAGCAGGCGCCAGTCACAATATCACTGCCATGACAGGAATGCGAGGGCGCGATGTATTGATGCAAATAATCCTGTTTTTGTCCTCAACTACGCTGCAGGGCCCAAATGGCTCACAGGCACTGTGGTTGCCAAAGAGGGAAATAGGATTCTGGTAGTTAAACTTACCAATGGACAAATCTGCCGCAAACATGTGGATCAAACAAAAAGGAGGTTCAGCAACCCATAGAAGAAGCAGAGGAAGAACACGATATAGAGTTCACTCCACCACAGGTGACCGAACACCAGAACCAAAGGGAGGAGAGCCCAGTCACTGTGGGCAGTCCAGACAGGCCTGAGGCACTGCAAACAGCAGACACTCAGGCCAGCGCCCAACAACCGGAGCCCCAACTCAGGCGCTCTACAAGGGAGCGTAAACCACCAGAGAGACTCAACCTGTGATCCCAATAAGACTTTGGGGGGGGGGGGGGGGGGAGGTGATGTCATGTATTCAACCAGCATTGTAACCCATGTATAAACTGACCTAAGTTGTACAACGTGAGAACACTGACCACTAGGTGGGAGACACTCCTAACCTGGACCTTCAGGTATAAAAGGGGAAGCTCCACCCACCTTCAGCACTTGAGTGCTAAGGAATAAAGGACAGGTCACAGACTGACCTTCTCTCAAGCATGGGCCTCGTGTGCATTTATACTGTGTAGTAAGGACGTATCACTTTCTGTAATACCCTCACTCCAGTTCAGAGAGACGCGCTTTTGCCTCCCCAGCTCCTTCACACACACAACCCTGCTTCTATTGTTCTCTGGGAATTGAGGGTGAATTTTCTTGCGATTTACGGTGCTTTAGTGGCACAGGAACAATATTGGCAACGTTTCCAGCCTGGTGATTCGCGGGGAAGCTGCTTCTGGTGTTTGTGTTCTTTTAAAAGTCTTCGGCTGTTTCCTCATGATTCTGCAACCGATCCATGACCCGCCCCTTGTCACCACTGGCTTCATGTCACTGGGAGCCAGTGGCACTGTGGATGGGAGTTTCCTGGACTTGCCCCTTACTGGCGCACACGGTTAAGTTATGCCTGTTTCAATGTCATGAAGCAGCTGTCAGGATCAGTTGTTAAAATGGTGGAAGTAAGGTGTTCCTGAAATAGAAAATGGAAGCAGAAAAGTTTGAGAACTCTTCTGGCAGTCCATCAAATCACTATAGTGTATTATTGGGGAATTGGCTGCACCAAGTGGAAAATTAAAGATACCCTTCAGCCAGCCAGCTTTCAGATGTAACTGGATTTATGTGACAGAGCTGAAATCAACAGGTTGATCGTATAAAATGGATTCTGCAGCTTTAAGGCATTAAAAAAAAACCTGTCTGAACACAGACCCTGGACAATCTAATTGTAAGCACTTTGAAACTTCAATCCAATCGCTCTCCAATACCTTCTGGCAACCAGTTAAGAAGCGGCATTAGGAGAGTCCCAAGAGGAGGAGGCTACCTATCCAATGCACTGGCTGTGAAAAACATATGAAGGAAGTTAAAAATATAGAGGACAATGGGGAAATTTGAAGAAACATTTGTCAACAAAAAGATCAAACAGAACATTGGCTTTGCATTGTACTGTTAATCTCCAATATTTCACATCAGCCATTTCGAAAATCATGTTGAACATTGTTATCAAAATTATTACAATCCTCAAGATGTGGACAATAATCCTATTCTATTCTCTATAGAGGAAAGAATAGCTTGTAGAGTACTGTTTTAAAGGTTTGAAAATTGAATTGGCCCACAATCAGTTAAATTGCCAGTGCTACATTATCAGTTATGTGACAACACTCTAATTTAGCCTTTGAGAGACAGATTTCTGCCACTCAACTCAGCTCAGTTTGCAACGTGTCCCTTAAGACTTGGAGTGCACAACTCGAAAGAACAATATTACCATTGCCCTTCATTGACTCCTTGCTGAAAGAATCCGAAGCAACATGCCCAAGATTGTTTGATTCGAAGTCAGAATATCTTCAGCATTGCTGTGATCTTGGGTAAGACGTTTTAGTGAGATATTGTCATTCCAGTTCTGATTAACCTCCATGCCTAGCCCGTCAATCCGATCCTGTTTCATGGTCTCACTTACCTCCAGAATGCTCCATGGCACAGAGCTCATTGTTAAAAAAATTACACTTGCTGTCCATCAGAACCATCAAATGGGTACTGCTCCACTGACCTAACCATCCACTTCCACCATCAATCACTAAGCATAGGTTATATCTGAGTCAATTGTTGCTGTGTCTAACTTTATTCAACATTATCTAGTTTTTGGTCATCAGCTAAATAGTATTTCAGAGGATTGTGCTGAAACATTAGACCATGATGGAGCTGCAACTGACATAAAAGAGCAAGCAGCCCAGTGCCAGCACACAGCAGACCGAGGAGGGAGCACCACACTGGCAGCAGAGCATACAAATGCGAGCAGCGAGCCACCACAGGGAGCAGCACGAGCAGGTAAGTGAGAGAAAGAAGAACAGGGCAACTACATTCGATGTCACAGGAAGGCAGGGAAGTGATTGGTTGGTGAGTTTTTCTCTCTCTTTTCTTGCTTTAAATTAAGGGCCTTAGATTAGGGGCCAGGATTAATAACTAAAAGCTAAATCTAATTAATTAAATACATTAGAGATGGCATGATAGGTGATGTATTTCTGCTGTTGCATGTGGGAGCTGATTGTCCCCACTGAGGTCCATCGCGACCACATCTGCAGCAAGGATCTGCAGCTCGAGGAACTTCGGCTCCGTGTTGATGAGCTGGAATCCAAGCGGCAGACACTATGACACATCAAGGAGTGGGAGAGTTACCTGGACGCCGTGATCCAGGAGCTAGTCACAGCAATTAGAGTAATTAATTCAAATTCAATCCGTGGTCAGGGACAGGAGGGTGTGACTACGAGTGAGGAAGGTATGTGTCCTTTGCAGTCAGAATCAGGTGAATTTATAATGGGGAACAAAGAAATGGCAGACCAATTGAACAAATACTTTGGATCTGTCTTCACGAAGGAAGACACAAATAACCTTCCGGAAATACTAGGGGTTCGAGGGTCTAGCGAAAAGGAGGAATTGAAGGAAATCCTTATTAGTCAGGAAATTGTGTTAGGGAAATTGATGGGATTGAAGGCCGATAAATCCCTGGGGCCTGATAGGCTGCATCCCAGAGTACTTAAGGAAGTGGCCCTGGAAATAGTGGATGCATTGGTGATCATTTTCCAACATTCTATTGACTCTGGATCAGTTCCTATGGACTGGAGGGTAGCTAATGTAACACTACTTTTTAAAAAAGGAGGGAGAGAGAAAACAGGGAATTATAGATCGGTTAGCCGGATATCGGTGGTGGGGAAAATGTTGGAATCAATTATTAAAGATGAAATAGCAGCGCATTTGGAAAGCAATGACAGGATCGGTCCTAGTCAGCATGGATTTATGAAAGGGAAATCATGCTTGACAAATCTCCTAGAATTTTTTGAGAATGTAACTAGTAGAGTGGACAAGGGAGAACCAGTGGATGTGATGTATTTGAACTTTGAAAAGGCTTTTGACAAGGTCCCACACAAGAGATTAGAATGCAAAATTAAAGCACATGGTATTTGGGGTAATGTACTGACGTGGATAGAGAACTGGTTGGCAGACAGGAAGCAGAGAGTCGGAATAAATGGGTCTTTTTCAGAATGGCAGGCAGTGACCAGTGGGGTGGCCGCAGGGTTCAGTGCTGTGACCCCAGCTATTTACAATATATATCAATGATTTAAATGAAGGAATTGAATGTAATATCTCCAAGTTTGCAGATGACACTAAGCTGGGTGGCGGTGTGAGCTGTGAGGAGGATGCTAAGAGGCTGCAGGGTGACTTGGATAGGTTAGGTGAGTGGGCAAATGCATGGCAGATGCAATACAATGTGGATAAATGTGAGGTTATCCACTTTGGTGGCAAAAACAGGAAGACAGATTATCTGAATGGTGACAGATTAGGAAAAGGGGAGGTGCAACGAGACCTGGGTGTCATGGTACATCAGTCATTGAAAGTTGGCATACAGGTGCAGCAGGCGGTGAAGAAGGTAAATGGCATGTTGGCCTTCATAGCTAGAGGATTTGAGTATAGGAGCAGGGAGGTCTTACTGCAGTTGTACAGAGCCTTGGTGAGGCCACACCTGGAATATTGTGTTCAGTTTTGGTCTCCTAATCTGAGGAAGGACGTTCTTGCTATTGAGGGAGTACAGCGAAGGTTCACCAGATTGATTCCTGGGATGGCAGGACTGATATATATGAGGAGAGACTGGATCAACTGGGCTTGTATCCACTGGAGTTTAGAAGAATGAGAGGGGATCTCATAGAAACATCTAAAATTCTGACAGGATTGGACAGGTAAGAGGCAGGAAGAATGTTCCTGTTGCTGTGGAGTTCCAGAACCAGGGACCACAGTCTAAGAATAAGAGGTAAGCCATTTAGGACCGAGATGAGGAGAAACTTCTCTACCGCAGAAAGTTGTTGAGGCCAGTTCGTTAGATATATTCAAAAGAGAGTTAGATATGGCCCTTATGGCCAAAGGGATCATGGGGTATGGAGAGAAAGCAGGAAAGGGGTACTGAGGTGAATGATCAGCCATGATCTTTATTGAATGGCGGTGCAGGTTCGAAGGGCCGAATGGCCTGCTTCTGCACCTAATTTCTATGTTTTTATGGGGACTCAGGATGGAGTGATGGAGAAGCCTCGACCTCTTGTCCAACAGGTTCGAGGCTCTTACTCCCAGTGTGGAAGAGAGCAGGGACTGCAGGGAGGATGAGCAAACTGACCACAGCACCGTGGTACAGGGGGCCAGTCAAGTGGAGGAGTAAAATGAAAACGTTGTAGTGGGTAGAGGATAGTATCATTAGGGGGATAGATACGGTTCTCTGCAGCCGAGAGTGAGAGTCCTGAAGGCTGTGTTGCCTGCCAAGGTTAAGGACATCTCCATAGGGCTGGAGAGGAACTTGGAGTGGGAGGGGGAAGATCCAGTTGTCGTGGTCCACGTGGGTACCAACGACATAGATAGGACAAAGAAAGAGCTCCTGCTGAGAGAGTATGAGCAGCTAGGGGCCAAATTAAAAAGCAGAACCACAAAGGTAATAATCTCTGGATTACTACCCGAGCCATGAGCAAATTTGCATAAGGTAAATAAGATCAGAGAGTTAAACATGTGGCTCAAAGACTGGTGTGGGAGAAATGGGTTTTGGTTCCTGGGACACTGGCACCAGTACTGGGGTAAGAGGGAGCTGCTCCATTCGGACAGGCTCCACTGAGACCGTGCTGGGACTAGGGTCCTGGCGAATCAAATAACTAGGGCTGTAGAGAATGCTTTAAACTAATTAGTGGGGAGGCGGGGGTGGGGGGTGGGGTTGTGATGGAGGGGGAGGATTCAGGTGAGCAAAAATTTAAAAAGTCAAAGAATAAGGTGAAGGCAATAGAGCAGGGTAGCACTGGGGGAAATGAAAACCAGAGCGTGCCAGGAAGGGACAGAATGTATAAATATACCGGTGAATCAGAAAGTGGGGTCAAAGCAGGAAACAAAGGTAAAACAACAAATTTAAAAGCTCTTTATCTGAATGCACGTAGCATTCGTAACAAAATAGATGAGTTGACGGCACAAATATAGATACAAATGGGTATGATCTGATAGCCATTACAAAGACGTGGTTGCAAGATGACCTGGACTGAGAACTAATATTCAGGCGTATTTGACAATTTGGAAGGACAGACATAAAGGAAAAGGAGGTGGGGTAGCACTGTTAATAAAGGATGAGATCAGTGCATTAGTGAGAAACGATATTGGCTCAGAGGATCAAGATGATGAATCAGTTTGGGTGGAGATAAGGAATAATAAGGGGGAAAAGTAGCTGGTGGGCATGGTCCATAGGCCCCTAACAGTAGCTACACTGTTGGACGGGGTATAAGTGAAGAAATAATGAAGGCTTGGAATAAAGGAATGGCAATAATCATGGGCGATTTTAACCTTCATTTTGATTGGACAAAGCAAATTGGCCAGGGGAGCCTTGAGGAAGAGTTCATAGAGTGTGTCTGGGATAGTTTCCTTGAACAGTACACTGCGGAACCAACCAGGGAGCAGGCTATCTTCGATCTGGTACTGTGTAATGAGACAGGATTAATAAATGATCTCGTAGTAAAGCATCCTCTAGGAATGAGTGACCATAACATGGTTGAATTTCAAATTCAGTTGGAGGGTGAGAAAGTTATGACTCAAACCAATGTCCTAAGCTTAAATAAAGGAGACTACAAAGGTATGAGTGTAGAGTTGGCGAAAGTGGACTGGGAAAATGGATTAACGTATAGGATGGTTGATGAGCATTTAAGGAGATATTTCATAACTCGCAACAAAAATATATCCCAAAGAGAAGGAAAGGCTGCAAGAGAAGGGATAATCATCCGTGGCTAACTAAGGAAATAAGGGATAGTATCAAATTGAAAACGAGGGCATACAATGTGCCCAAGACTAGTGGGAGGCCAGAGGATTAGGAAACTTTTAAAAGCCAGCAGAGAATGACTAAAAAAATTATAAAGAGAGGGAAGATCGGTTATGAAAATAAATGAGCACGAAATATAAAAACAAATAGTTAGAGTTTCTACAGGTATGCAAAAAGGAAAAGAGTGGCTAAAGTAAATGTTAGTCCCCTACAGGATGAGACTGGGAAATTAATAATCGAGAACAGGGAAATGGCAGAGACGTTGAATAAATATTTTGTATCGGTCTTCATGGTCAAAGACACTAAAAACTTCCCAACAGTGGATAATCAAGGGGCTATAGAGAGGGAGGAACTTAATACAATCACTATCACTAATGAAGTAGTACTCAGTAAAATAATGGGACTAAAGGCGGACAAGTTCCCTGGACCCGATGGCTTACATCCTAGGGTCTTAAAGGAAGTGGCTGCAGAGATAGTGGATGCATCAGTTGTAATCTACCAAAATTCCCTGGATTGGAAAACCGCAAATGTAACACCCCTTTTTGAAAAAGGATGCACTTATTTGTACTGCAAAAATGGTGAACATGCTCCACCCTTTGTTTCTGATTTGTCCCTTTGGAGGATAAGCCACACCCTGAAGTTCCACAGGAATGTGAAACTGGAACCACCCATCCCAAGGTTACACTGACTTTGCAAATTGTAACTCAATCCACTTTGACTTCCTGAAGCGACAGGGGACAGAGCTCCCCAGAAGACAACAAGGGCCAGCCAAAGTCCTGTACCCCCATCCAAGTACATCCCTTCCCCAGTCGAAGTGCCATACCCCAGTCCAAGTGCATCCTCCCACCCCCCCAGCCACCATAGATGGGGCACTATGTACAAATTGTTAACAGGTTTATTGGGTATGAATTGAATTGTGACAGTGTCGTGACTTCCGGATATCATCCACTCCAACAATTCCCGTGTAGGGGGTTGGAAGAAGGTGATCCATCTTCCCCCCTCTCATGTCTCTCTCTCCCTCCACCCCCAGCGTCTCACTCTCTTTCCCCCCCCCCCCTTTTCCCCCCCAGCCTCTCTCGCTCGCTCTTGGCCCCACCCACGCTCTCGGACCCAGGCCTCCCCACTCTCGGCCCCAGGATGGCCCGGGAGGGGGGCGGGGAAAGAGAGTCGGAGCCTCAGGTCCTGCTTCTCAGCACCACATGCAAGGAATGATTCGGCCGAGGGGTGGTGAGGGGGGGGGGGGGGCGCAGCTTGACAGGGGTGGGGCTTGTCACCTGTCGGACAAAAAACTGCAGTACAGGCTGAGGGTGGGGAGGCGGGGGCTGGACAGATGCCTGTCTGCCAAAGAAAAGGTGCAGCACAAATAGTTACATTGTTTAAAAAAGGAGGCAGACAAAAAGCAGGAAACTATAGATCAGTTAGCCCAACATCTGTCATTGGAAAAATGCTGGTGTCTATCATTAAGGAAGCAGTAGCAGGACATTTGGAAAAGCATAATTCAATCAAGCAGAGTCAGCATGCTTTTATGAAAGGGAAATCATGTTTGACAAATTTACTAGAGTTCTTTGAGGATGTTACAAGCAGGGTGGATAAGGGGGATCCAGTGGATGTGGTGTATTTAGATTTCCAGAAGGCATTCGATAAGGTGCCACATAAAAGGTTACTGCACAAGATAAAAGTTCACAGGGTTGGGGGTAATATATTAGCATGGATAGAGGATTGGCCAACTAACAGAAAACAGAGAATCGGGATAAATGGTTTATTTTCCGGTTAGCAAACGGTAACTAGTGGGGTGCCACAGGGATATGTGCTGGGTCCTCAACTATTTACAATTTATATTAATGACTTGGATGAAGGGACCGAGTGTAATGTAGCCAAGTTTGCTGATGATGCAAAGATGGGTGGGAAAGCAAATTGTGAGGAGGACACAAACAATCTACAAAGGGATATAGACAGGCTCAATGAGTGGACAAAAATTTGGCAAATGGAGTCCAATGTGGGAAAATATGAGGTTCTCCACTTTGGCAGGAAAAATAGAAAAGCAAATTATAATTTAAATGGAGAAAAATTGCAAAGTGCTGCAGTCCAGAGGGACCTGGGGGTCCTTGTGCATGAAACACAAGAAGTTAGTATTCAGGTACAGCAAGTAATCAGGAAGGCAAATGGAATGTTGGCCTTTATTGCAAGGGGGATAGAGTATAAAAGCAGGGAAGTCCTGCTATTGATGAGGCCACACCTAGAGTACTGCGTAAGTTTTGGTCTCCCTATTTAAGGAAGGATATACTTGCACTGGAGGCTGTTCAGAGAAGGTTCAGATGGTTCATTCCGGAGATGAGGGATTGACTTATGAAGTAAAGTTGAGTAGGTTGGACCTACTTAAAAAAATGGACCTACTACTCAAAGGCGCTCAGAAGAATGAGGTGTGATCTTATCAAAACATATAAGATAATGAGGGGCCTCAACAAGGTGGATGCAGAGAGGATATTTCCACTCACAGGGGAAACTAAAACGAGGGGACATAGTCTCAGAATAAGTGGCCGCCCATTTAAAAGTGTGATGAGGAAGAATTTCTTCTCTCAGATGGTTGTGAATCTATGGAATTCTCTGTCCCAGAGAGCTTTGGAGGCCGGTTCACTGAATATATTTAGGGTGGAGAAAGACAGATTTTTGAGCAATAAAGGAATAAAGGGTTATGGGGAGCAGGCAGGGAAGTGGAGGGGAGTCCAGGATCAGATCAGCCATGATCTTATTGAATGGCGGAACAGACTCAAGGGGACAAATGGCC
The DNA here is from genome assembly GCF_044704955.1 of Pristiophorus japonicus. Classification (NCBI taxonomy): domain Eukaryota; kingdom Metazoa; phylum Chordata; class Chondrichthyes; family Pristiophoridae; genus Pristiophorus; species Pristiophorus japonicus. The sequence continues at coordinate 190,265,307 of NC_091980.1, read as the reverse complement.
TCGGTAGTGGGTAAAATGATGGAATCAATTACTAAGGATGTCATAGCAGTGCATTTGGAAAGAGGTGACATGATAGGTCCAAGTCAGCATGGATTTGTGAAAGGGAAATCATGCTCGACAAATCTTCTGGAATTTTTTGAGGATGTTTCCAGTAGAGTGGATAAGGGAGAACCAGTTGATGTGGTATATTTGGACTTTCAGAAGGCGTTCGACAAGGTCCCACACAAGAGATTGATGTGCAAAGTTAGAGCACATGGGATTGGGGGTAGTGTACTGACATGGATTGAGAACTGGTTGTCAGACAGGAAGTAAAGAGTAGGAGTAAATGGGTACTTTTCAGAATGGCAGGCAGTGACTAGTGGGGTACCGCAAGGTTCTGTGCTGGGGCCCCAGCTGTTTACACTGTACATTAATGATTTAGATGAGGGGATTAAATGTAGTATCTCCAAATTTGCGGATGACACTAAGTTGGGTGGCAGTGTGAGCTGCGAGGAGGATGCTGTGAGGCTGCAGAGCGACTTGGATAGGTTAGGTGAGTGGGCAAATGCATGGCAGATGAAGTATAATGTGGATAAATGTGAGGTTATCCACTTTGGTGGTAAAAACAGAGAGACAGACTATTATCTGAATGGTGACAGATTAGGAAAAGGGGAGGTGCAAAGAGACCTGGGTGTCATGGTACATCAGTCATTGAAGGTTGGCATGCAGGTGCAGCAGGCGGTTAAGAAAGCAAATGGCATGTTGGCCTTCATAGCAAGGGGATTTGAGTACAGGGGCAGGGAGGTGTTGCTACAGTTGTACAGGGCATTGGTGAGGCCACACCTGGAGTATTGTGTACAGTTTTGGTCTCCTAACCTGAGGAAGGACATTCTTGCTATTGAGGGAGTGCAGCGAAGGTTCACCAGACTGATTCCCGGGATGGCGGGACTGACCTATCAAGAAAGACTGGATCAACTGGGCTTGTATTCACTGGAGTTCAGAAGAATGAGAGGGGACCTCATAGAAACATTTAAAATTCTGACGGGGTTAGACAGGTTAGATGCAGGAAGAATGTTCCCAATGTTGGGGAAGTCCAGAACCAGAGGTCACAGTCTAAGGATAAGGGGTAAGCCATTTAGGACCGAGATGCGGAGGAACTTCTTCACCCAGAGAGTGGTGAACCTGTGGAATTCTCTACCACAGAAAGTTGTTGAGGCCAATTCACTAAATATATTCAAAAAGGAGTTAGATGAGGTCCTTACTACTAGGGGGATCAAGGGGTATGGCGAGAAAGCAGGAATGGGGTACTGAAGTTGAATGTTCAGCCATGAACTCATTGAATGGCGGTGCAGGCTAGAAGGGCCGAAAGCCTACTCCTGCACCTATTTTCTATGTTTCTATGTTTCTATGTTTCCTGCTCCTATTTCTTATGTTCTGATGATGGGGCTTTATTAACACACTTACCATCTACAGGATGCACTGCAGCAACTCGCCCAGGCTTCTTCGGCAGCACCTCCCAAACATAAACATAAGAACATAAGAATTAGGAACAGGAGTAGGCCATCTAGCCCCTCGAGCCTGCTCCGCCATTTAACAAGATCATGGCTGATCTGGCCATGGACTCAGCTCCACTTACCCGCCTGCTCGCCATAACCCTTAATTCCCTTATTGGTTAAAAATCTATCTGTGACTTGAATACATTCAATGAGCTAGCCTCAACTGCTTCCTTGGGCAGAGAATTCCACAGATTCACAACCCTATGGGAGAAGAAATTCCTTCTCAACTCGGTTTTAAATTGGCTCCCCCATATTTTGAGGCTGTGCCCCCTAGTTCGAGTCTCTCCTACCAGTGGAAACAACCTCTCTGCCTCTATCTTGTCTATCCCTTTCATTATTTTAAATGTGTCTATAAGATCATCGCTCATCCTTCTGAACTCCAACGAGTAAAGACCCAGTCTACTCAATCTATCATCATAAAGTAACCTCCTCATCTCCGGAATCAGCCAAGAGAATCGTCTCTGTACCCACTCCAAAGCTAGTATATCCTTCCTTAAGTAAGGTGACCAAAACTGCATGCAGTACTCCAGGTGCGGCCTCACCAATACCCTATACAGTTGCAGAAGGACCTCCCTGCTTTTGTACTCCATCCCTCTCGCAATGAAGGCCAACATTCCATTCGCCTTCCTGATTACCTGCTGCACCTGCAAACTAACTTTTTGGGATTCATGCACAAGGACCCCCAGGTCCCTCTGCACCGCAGCCTGTTGTAATTTCTCCCCATTCAAATAATATTCCCTTTTACTGTTTTTTTTCCCCCAAGATGGATGACCTCACACTTTCCAACATTGTATTCCATCTGCCAAACCTTAGCCTATTCGCTTAACCTATCTAAATCTCTTTGCAGCCTTTCTGTGTCCTGTACACAACTTGCTTTCCCACTAATCTTTGTGTCATCTGCAAATTTTCTTACACTACACTCTATCCCCTCTTCCAGGTCATCTATGTATATTGTAAACAGTTGTGGTCCCAGCACCGATCCCTGTGGCACACCACTAACCACCGATTTCCAACCCGAAAAGGACCCATTTATCCCGACTCTCTGCTTTCTGTTCGCCAGCCAATTCTCTATCCATGCTAATACATTTCCTCTGACTCTGCGTACCTTTATCTTCTGCAGTAACCTTTTGTGTGACACCTTATCGAATGGCTTTTGAAAATCTAAATACACCACATCCATCGGTACACCTCTATCCACCATGCTAGTTATATCCTCAAAGAATTCCAGTAAATTAGTTAAACATGATTTCCCCTTCATGAATCCATGCTGCGTCTGCTTGATTGCACTATTCCTATCCAGATGTCCCCCTATTTCTTCCTTAATGATAGTTTCAAGCATTTCCCCCACTACCGATGTTAAACTAACCGGTCTATAGTTACCTGCCTTTTGTCTGCCCCCCTTTTTAAACAGAGGCATTACATTAGCTGCTTTTCAATCCGCTGGTACCTCCCCAGAGTCCAGAGAATTTTGGTAGATTATAACGAATGCATCTGCTATAACTTCCGCCATCTCTTTTAATGCCCTGGGATGCATTTCATCAGGACCAGAGGACTTGTCTACCTTGAGTCCCATTAGCCTGTCCAGCACTACCCCCTTATGATAGTGATTGTCTCAAGGTCCTCCCTTCCCACATTCCTGTGACCAGCAAATTTTGGCATGGTTTTTGTGTGTTCCACTGTGAAGACCGAAGCAAAATAATTGTTTAAGGTCTCAGCCATTTCCACATTTCCCATTATTAAATCCCCCTTCTCATCTTCTAAGGGACCAACATTTACTTTAGTCACTCTTTTCCGTTTTATATATCTGTAAAAGTTTTTACTATCCATTTTTATATTTTGCGCAAGTTTGCCTTCGTAATCTATCTTTCCTTTCTTTATTGCTTTCTTAGTCATTCTTTGCTGTCGTTTAAAATTTTCCCACTCACCTTGGCCACCTTATACGCATTGGTTTTTAATTTGATACTCTCCTTTATTTCCTTGGTTATCCACGGCTGGTTATCCCTTCTCTTACCGCCCTTCTTTTTCACTGGAATATATTTTTGTTGAGCACTATGAAATAGCTCCTTAAAAGTCCTCCACTGTTCCTCAATTGTGCCACTGTTTAGTCTGTGTTTCCAGTCTACTTTAGCCAACTCTGTCCTCATCCCACTGTAGTCCCCTTTGTTTAAGCATAGTACGCTCGTTTGAGACACTACTTCCTCATCCTCAATCTGTATTACAAATTCAACCATACTGTGATCACTCATTCCGACAGGATCTTTTACTCGGAGATTGTTTATTATTCCTGTCTCATTACACAGGACCAGATCGAAGATAGCTTGCTCCCTTGCAGGTTCTGTAACATACTGTTCTGAGAAACAATCCCGTATGCATTCTATGAATTCCTCCTCCAGGCTACCCCGCGCGATTTGATTTGACCAATCGATATGTAGGTTAAGATTACCCATGATTACTGCCGTTCCCTTTTCACATGCCTCCATTATTCCCTTGATTATTGCCCTCCCCACCGTGAAGTTATTATTTGGGGGCCTATAAACTACACCCACCAGTGACTTTTTCCCCTTACTATCTCTAATCTCCACCCACAATGATTCAACATTTTGTTCATTAGAGCCAATATCGTCTCACAACTGCCCTGATATCATCTTTTATTAACAGAGCTACCCCACCTCCTTTCCCTTCTTGTCTATCTTTCCGAACCGTCAGATACCCCTGTATGTTTAATTCCCAGTCTTGGCCACCCTGCAACCACGTTTCTGTAATGGCCACCAAATCATACCCATTTGTAATGATTTGTGCCGTCAACTCATTTACTTTATTTCGAATGCTGCGCGCATTCAGGTAGAGTGTTTTAATACTGGTTTTTAAAACATGATTTTTTAGTTTTGACCCCTCCTGCATCCTCTTTATATTCAGTGGCCCTTTTTGTTTTTTGCCTTTGGTTTCTCTGCCCTCCACTTTTACTTATCTCCTTTCTGTCTTTTGCTTTTGTCTCCTTTTTGTTTCCCTCTGTCTCCCTGCATTGGTTCCCATCCCACTGCCATATTAGTTTAACTTCTCCCCAACAGCATGAGCAAACATTCCCCCTAGGACATTGGTTACGGTCCTGCCCAGGTGCAGACCGTCCAGTTTGTACTGGTCCCACCTCCCCCAGAACCGGTTCCAATGCCCCAGGAATTTGAATCCCTCCCTGCTGCACCACTGCTCAAGCCACGTGTTCATCTGCACTATCCTGCGATTCCTACTCTGACTAGCACGTGGCACTGGTAGCAATCCCGAGATTACTACTTTTGAGGTCCTACTTTTTAATTTAGCTCCTAGCTCCTTAAATTCGTCTTGTACGCACGACCTCTACCCCTAGAAGGTCCAGGGCGGCAGGCACATGGGAACAACACCACCTCCACGTTTCACTCCAAGTCACACACCTTCCTGACTTCGAAGTTTATCGCCATTCCTTCATCGTCGCTGGGTCAAAATCCTGGAACTCCCTCTCTAACAGCACTGTGGGAGTACCCTCACAAGGACTGTTGCGGTTCAAGAAAGCGGCTCACCACCACCTTTCCAAGGGCAATTAGCGATGGGCAATAAATGCTGGCCTTGCCAGTGATGCCCACATGCCATGAAGGAATTTTTTTTTAAAAACTGTCCATGAGACATTGTAAAAATAGCTAAGTCTCATTCTTGGGCTGAAAATGACAGCAGTGAAGACAATTGCTGTGCCACTTCCTCCTTTGTTGAAAAGCCATGCTGGTATATCCGAAATGTTGGCCCTGAAATTGAGGTTGGAGGCTTCTCACGGACAGTTGCCTCCAGCCACAAAAATATTTACAAATGTACCTGGTGGTCCCGGAGGAACAAACTCTTGTGCTACGAGGCCTCGATATGCAGCCCAGCGCAGAGGCCCACTCATTCCAGGAGTTTATGCACATCCTGGGATCACATGGGCTGGATTAGCCAATGAAATGGTGTATCCCCATTCACAGTAATGGTGAATACCGTTGGTACGGAGATCACCATTTCTATGAATGGGGATACACCAAAAACACAAACATTTTAAATAAATAAGAAAAACACTTCACATATTTAAAATTAATTGTAATTGTTTTAGACAACAATTTATTTTTTAGAAATTCGTTTTATGTTTTAATCGGGGTAAAAATAAACTTACCTTAATGGACAGGGTTTTTATTACAAAAATTGTTGATAACATTTTATTTTTCTATGTTTTAAAACTCTTACGCTGGTAAAATTAGGCCTTACGCCTTCTTTAATCAGGCGTAAGAGTTTTAAAGACATTGACTGGGCAAATTGCCCAAATCTCTGCCTGCGAAGGCCCTTTTCCCGGGGATGTACTGGATCTGTCAAAAGACATTTTGGCAGTTCGCAAGCGTCGGATTTTGGTGCATGTGCTTTGCGCGCCCAAACTTGGAACTTGCGGGGCCTCTTCCGGCGTGTGCGCACATCGTACGCACCCGGAGAGCTCGCAATTTCAGGGCCGTTAATTTGGATGATTCCTCATTTTTACCATCTACTAATTAAACCAGAGTCACAAATTATACAAATCAACCTCAGATATCCAAGCTCAGATTCAGTCACAATATTTGCAATATTTTGACATAATTGGGCCTTTCATGGCAGAAATGTAATTCCTTCTTGTCTTCCATTCCTGGTAGTTGTTACTTCCAGTGCCCTTTGGCGCTCCATCATTGCAAGAAAGGGCATGGCCTTCTCTAAAGCATGTCCTATTACTAACTTAAATGCCAAGCTTTGCTTCTGCTCCTTTTCTTCTACTTTTTATTGATTCTTTAACAGTAAGCAACACTGTAATTTTTTGTCTTTAAAAAGGGGCAATTTTTTCTGCGAATCACAAATGAAATCACAAGAATTACAGAAAAGTAGCCCATCACATTTTTACACTACATATTTTCTCAGCATTAGCATCACCAGCCACTCCTGTGAGCTCCCCTCGTGATCCAACAATATATCTAGGTAAATGACAATGAGGGAACATAACAGAGAACCTGTATTCTGTACACCATTTACAGGAATGCAGCATGTGCTGCCAAATAATTTTCATGTCTTTGAAAGGTGAATTGAAAAATTGTCAGACTAAGACATAGGCCTGAAACACCAACAGATGGCTTCATTTAAATAAAACAGGTAAATGGCCAATATGCAGTATGACATAGCAAATGTGTTTCACTATTCTCCTCGAAAAAAGATGCCACCCACTTTCTCTCCAAAACATGGACTTTAAAACAACAGCTTTAATCTGGCCAAGCTTCCCCACTACCTTGGCACAGACTTCAAACATAGTGCACTTCTTTGACTGGAAAGATGAAATTGATTCTCTCTGGTAGAACAGGTGTCCCACAGGAATACAATTTGAGACCACTGTAGATGTACTGAAATAAAAGTCTCTAGATGACTGCACCTCTCTTAACTATATTAGATCAATTGACAGAAGGCAGCACTTCTCTTTTGAAAACGGAATAGATGGCAATCTTTGACAATGACAAGGGAATTCTATCATTGAATGTGATGGCTCTGGCCATTTAAATATTTAACACTTTGCACCTCCCATTCAAGCTGATGGCCTCTATTTGAGAAATACTGCTCGAGGTCTATGGGGAGAATTTCCATGGGGTTTTTCAGCTCCATTGCCCTAACTTCAGTGGGAAGATCAACTGAAATCCAGCAAACATGGTACCCGGTTCTCCAGGATTTCCACCGATCTTCTGATGAAGTCACACTTGCAAATAGGATAATATCCCCCCACCCTGCCCAAAATCCAGGTGTATGCTTTGTGAAAAAGTGGCATCTTTATTATTTCCTATAATGGATAATAGTGAAGCATATTGTCCGGAATTTGCTGAATAAATAAGTGCGTGAGCGATGCACATGCAATCGTGTTATGAACGTGTTAAACAGGCAGCAACTTGCAGCGAGGAAGAGATACCCTATGAATTACGAATCGCTACAAGTTGCTGGATGATTTGCGCCACTCCGCCATTAACCTAACAAAGATGGCATCTCACTCGTAACCTCCCGGTGAGTTTCATGAAGTTGCTGGGTTCACATGTTAATTAGCAATCTTGTTGTGCAAGGCACCTTGGGGAAGAGCGACCATAATATGCTAGAATTCTTTATTAAGATGGAGAATGACACAGTTAATTCAGAGACTAAGGTCCTGAACTTAAGGAACGGTAACTTCGATGGTATGAGACGTGAATTGGTTAGAATAGACTGGCGAATGATACTTAAAGGGTTGACAGCGGATAGGCAATGGCAAACATTTAAAGATCACATGGATAAACTTCAATTGTACATCCCTGTCTGGAGTAAAAATAAAACGGGGAAGGTAGCTCAACCGTGGCTAACAAGGGAAATTTAGGTGAGTGTTAGATCCAAGGAAGAGTCATGTAAATTGGCCAGAAAAAGAAGCAAACCAGAGGATTGGGAGAAATTTAGAATTCAGCAGAGGAAGACAAAGGGTTTAAATAGGAGGGGGAAAATAAAGTATGATAGGAAGCTTGCTGGGAACATAAAAACTGAAAGCAAAAGATTCTATAGATATATGAAGAGAAACGTAGGTCCCTTGCAGTCAGATTCAGGTGAATTTATAATGGGGAACAAAGAAATGGCAGACCAGTTGAACAAATACTTTGGTTCTGTCTTCACGAAGGAAGACACAAATAATGTTCTGGAAATACTAGGGGACCGAGGGTCAAGCGAGAAGGAGGAACTGAAAGAAATCCTTATTAGGTGGGAACTTGTGTCAGGGAAATTGATGGGATTGAAGGCCGATAAATCCCCAGGGCCAGAGTACTTAAGGAAGTGGCCATAGAAATAGTGGATGCATTGGTGATCATTTTCCAACAGTCTATCGACTCTGGATCAGTTCCTATGGACTGGAGGGTAGCTAATGTAACCCCACTTTTTAAAAAGGAGGGAGAGAAAACAGGGAATTACAGACCGGCCAAGCCTGACATCGGTGGTGGGGAAAATGTTGCAATCAATTATTGAAGATGTAAAAGCAGCGCATTTGGAAAGCAGTGACAGGATCGGTCCAAGTCAGCATGGATTTATGAAAAGGGAAATCATGCTTGACAAATCTAGAATTTTTTTGAGGATTTTTTTCTATGTTTCTATGGACAAGGGAGAGCCAGTGGATGTGGTGCATTTAGACTTTCAAAAGGCTTTTGACAAGGTCCCACACAAGGGATTAGTGTGCAAAATTAAAGCACATGGTATTTGGGGTAATGTATTGACATGGATAGAGAACTGGTTGGCAGACAGGAAGCAAAGGGTAGGAATAAATGGCAGAATGGCAGGCAGTGACTAGTGGGGTACCGCAGGGCTCAGTGCTGAGACCCCAGCTATTTACAATATACATTAATGATTTAGATGAATGAATTGAGTGTAATATCTCCAAGTTTGCAGATGACACTAAACTGGGTGACGGTGTGAGCTGTGAGGAGGATGCTAAAAGGCTGCAGGGTGACTTGGACAGGTTACGTGAGTGGGCAAATGCATAGCAGATGCAGTATAATGTGGATAAATGTGAGGTTATCCACTTTGGTGGTAAAAACACGAAGGCAGAATATTATCTGAATGGCGGCAGATTAGGAAAAGGGGAGGTGCAACGAGACCTGGGTGTCATGGTTCATCAGTCATTGAAAGGTGGCATACAGGTACAGCAGGCGGTGAAGGAGGCAAATGGCATATTGGCCTTCATAGCAAGAGGATTTTATTACAGTTGTACAGGATCTCGGTGAGGCCACACCTTGAATATTGTGCACAGTTTTGGTCTCCTAATTTGAGGAAGGACGTTCTTGCTGTTGAGGGAGTGCAGCGAAGGTTCACCAGGATGATGCCCGGGATGACAGGACTGATATAAGGAAGACTGGATCGAGTAGGCTTATTTTCACTGGAATTTAGAAGAATGAGAGGGGATCTCATAGAAATATATAAAATTCTGACGGGATTGGACAGATTAGATGTAGGAAGAATGTTCCCGATGTTGGGGAAGTCCAGAACCAGGGGTCACAGTCTAAGGATAAGGGGTAAGCCATTTAGGACCGAGATGAGGAGAAACTTCTTCACCCAGAGAGTGGTGAACCTGTGGAATTCTCCACCACAGAAAGTTGTTGAGACCAGTTCGTTAGATATATTCAAAAGGGAGTTAGATGTGGCCCTTACGGCTAAAGGGATCAAGGGGTATAGAGAGAAAGCAGGAATCGGGTATTGAAGTGCATGATCAGCCATGATCATATTGAATAATGGTGCAGGCTCGAAGGGCCAAATGGCCTACTCCTGCACCTATTTTCTATGTTTCTATATTTAGGGAGGTCTGACAAGGCAAGGGAATATACATTAAATGGTATGACACTGAAAAGTATAGAGGAACAAAGGGACCTTGGGGTTCAGGTCCACAGATCCCTAAGGGTAGCAGGCCAGGTACATAAGTTGGTTAAAAAGGCATATGGAATACGTGCCTTTTATTCGTCGAGGTATGGAATACAAGAGCAAGGAAGTTATGCTTGAACTGTATAAAACATTGGTAGGCCGCAGCTGGAGTATTGTGTTAAGTTCTGGTCACCACATTAGAGGAAAGATGTGATTGCACTGGAAAGGGTGCAGAGGTGATTACAAGAATGTTGCCGGAACAGGAGAATTTTTCCTATGAGGAAAGATTGGAGATAATTTGCGAGATGCTGGGTCTGTTTTCTTTGGAACAGAGGCTGAGGGGAGACCTGATTGAGGTGAATAAAATTATGAGGGGCCTGGAGAGAGTTGATAGGAAGGAGACAGTTTTGAGGGCCTGGTCTTCAAACATTTTTTTCCTCAGGCGGCCGAAGGCTGCACTGGCGCACTGGAGGCGGTGTTGGATCTCGTCGTCAATGCCTGCTCTTGTTGATAGGAGGCTCCCATGATAAGGGAAGTGGTCCACGTTGTCCAGGGCCACGCCATGGATCTTGATGACTGGGTAGCAGTGCTGTGCGGTGAGGACGGCTGGTGGAGGACCTTTGTCTTACTGATGTTTAGCGTGAGGCCCATGCTTTCGTACGCCTCAGTAAATACAACAACTATGTCCTGGAGTTCAGTCTGTGTGTGCAGATGCAGGCATCCTCCGTATACTGTAGCTTGGCGACAGAGGTTGGGGAGGACTTGGATCTGGCCTGGAGATGGCGAAGGTTGAACAGGTTCCCACTGGTTCTGTAGTTTAGTTCCATTCCAGCGGGGAGCTTGTCGACTGTGAGGTGGAGCATGGCAGCGAGGAAGATTGAAACGGTCACCAAGCTCATGGTCTACAGGGCTGTAGTAATACCTGTCCTCCTGTATGGCTCAGAAACATGGACCATGTACAGTAGACACCTGAAGTCGCTGGAGAAATACCACCAACGATGTCTCCGCAAGATAATACAAATCTCCATGGGGGACAGGCACAACAACGTTAGCGTTTTCGACCAGACCAACATCCCCAGCATTGAAGCACTGATCACATTTGATCAGCTCCGCTGGGCAGGCCACATCGTTCGCATGCCAGACACGAGACTCCCAAAGCAAACGTTCTACTCGGAACTCCTTCATGGCAAACGAGCCAAAGGTGGGCAGTGGAAACGTTACAAGGACACCCTCAAAGCCTCCCTGGTAAAGTGCAACATCCCCACTGACATCTGGGACTCCCTGGCCAAAGACCGCCCTAAGTGGAGGAAGTGCATCCGGGAGGGCGCTGAACTCCAAGTCTCGTCGTCGAGAGCATGCAGAAATCAAGTGCAGGCAGCGGAAAGAGCGTGCGACAAATCAGTCCCACCCAACCCATCCCTCAACGACTATTTGTTCCATCTGTGACAGAGACTGGTTCTCGTATTGGACTGTACAGCCACCTACGAACTCATGTTAAGAGTGCAAGCAAGTCTTCCTTGATTCCGAGGGACTGCCTATGATATGATGTGATGATAGGAAGGATCCGTTTCCCTTGGCAGAGGGGTCAACGTCCAGGGGACATAGATTTAAAATAATTGGGGGGAGGTTTAGAGGAGATACGAGGGAAAATTTCTTTACCCAGAGGGTAGTGGAGATCTGGAACTGACTGCCTGAAAGGATGGTACAGGCAGAAACGCTCACCACATTTAAAAAATACTTGGATGTGCACTTAACGTGCCATAACCTACAGGGCTACGGACCAAGAGCTGGAAAGTGGGATTAGGCTGGATAGCTCTTGGTCGGCAGGCGCGGACACGCTGGGCTGAAATGGTCTCCTTCCGTGCAGTAAATTTCTATGATTCTATGGGCTAGAACCTTCACTTTTTTTGCATGCTTAACTTGCACTTAACGCCCGTTTTACTGCTGAAATGACGTATAACGCCCATATATCGTCCATTTTGGCACAAAATGGAAACTGACGGGCATTTTTAGGAAACGTATCGCCAAGCGTTACTTTCCACATGTGCTTAACGCCGGGAAAAAATATTACTGCCCGGCCACTTTTTTGGGCGGAATCTTCAGAATGGGCGAAATCAACGCCCATAATATTGCCCAGCGTTACTTTCCGAACTGATTTAACGCCGCGATTCAAAATTAATGCCCGCCCATTTTTTTTTTGTCATAAAGAACATATTTACCAAAACTAGCAAACATGAGATTGCCCAGCGTCAATTTCACCACCTCGCACACATATCACCCACAATATCGCTCGCCCAAAAAAACGGCCAGAAAAAGTGGAACTAATCACAGCGTTATGGACGCCATGTTATACATCACATGTCGCATCCTTTAAAAGGCGCCTGTGCTTCAACCTCGGCGGAGTTCAGATGTACTCTACAGGTCGTTGGAGTTGATGTGAACATCTCTAAAAACATCTTGACCATACTGTGACCGACTGGAATTGAATAGGTGTCTTCGCCGGGACATTCCTTGTTTGTGACCAATCGGTGGAAAACAGAGAGCTACTGCAATGGGGCCAGTCCTTTCTCACCCTCTCTTGGTGACCAATTACATGCAGCAGACTCGACATCACCGAAGGAACACTCCACTGCATTATGTGCCCAATATAAGATGTGACAAGACTGATAAGGAGGACCAGACGTTACACCCCCCTGCAAATACAAGGAGAAGCATTCTTACCTCGACTTATCTGACACCACCACCTGCCTTCAGGGACTGCGCTTCCACAAAGAGGTTATCACTGAGGTACGCCAGCTGATAAGGGCAGATCTGCAGCCTGCCAGCACCATCAATACTGCACTGTCCGTCGAGGTCAAAATCACCGCGGCACTGTCGTTCTATGCCTCGGGTTCTTTTCAGGCCACAGCTGGCGACATTTGCAGACTTTCTCAGCATGCCACATATCGCTGCATTAGACAGGTCACTGAAGCCCTGTACGCACACAGGAGGGACTTGATCAGCTTCCCTATGATCAGGAAGGCACAGACTGAGAGGGCTCTAGGATTCTCCAGAATTGCAAACTTCCCCAAAATGCAGGGAGCAATAGACTGTACGCACATCGCGATGCGGGCACCTTTTCAGGATGCAGAGGTTTTCAGGAACCGCAAGGGATTCCACTCCTTGAATGTCCAACTGGTTGTCGACCACCAGTGGAGTGCTGAAGCAGCGCTTTAGATGCCTGGACCACTCAGGAAGCGAGCTCCAATACCACCCTGAGCAGGTAGCTCAATTCGTGGTGGTGTGCTCCATGCTACACAACATGGCTAACAAGAGGGGACAAGAATTGCGTGATAAGCCTGACAGTCCATCTCACCAGAACAAGAAAGAGGAGGATAGGAGGTGGACGCCGACATCGACTCAGACAATCAGGCTGGCGCTGAAGCCATGCCCTCGCCCCCCTGTAGACCGCACGAAAGGGCCCATGGTGGCATGATAGCTGTAAGAGCCTTACATCAAGAGCTCATCAATGATCGCTTTGCCTGAAAGAATGTTGGTGTTATTTACAAGACTGACACACTGCTGGGTGTGCAGGTGATACCTCAATGGTGGGCATCACCTTGGTGACAGTTAAAGTTTAAATTGATTGGAGTTAAGTGTAACTATACCCTTTGATGTTAAGGAATCACCAGCGTGTAACGATGCAGCTATCTGAGCCAATGCGTTACAAGGTTTTGTTTTAAATTAAAAAACATTTAAACCGAACATTAATCTGAAATCATCAGTATTTCTGTACAAACCAACCCTTCCCCCCCCCCCGCTTCTCCTCCCCCTCCTGACTCCAAACCGCCTGGCCGAGGAGCTCCTCAGGTGATGCTTCATTGGCGGGGGGGGGCGGGTGAGTGACGGCCGAAACACTGCTTGAACGGATACGGGAGTGCAAGGTCCCGAGGTAGGAACGTGCTCCGAGCCAGAAGCAAGATGTTGAGGTGCCAGCTCCACAGGGCACCCCATTTGTCCCCAGCCCTGCGGAGGTCTCGTTAACGAGGCAGGTCTGTTCCACGAGCGCAACATGACAGCGGAGAGATGGTACAGTTGTCTAGGAGGACTGTAGACATTGGTGACCAGCTCATCGAAGCTTTGGGGACATATCCCGACAACTGGCCACCATGACCGAGTACATTCCATGCATGGTGGAGTCCCTGGATGCAATAGCCAGGAACACTGCTGCCACAGCCCTCCCAGTGGTCCCATGCACGGCACTCCACCCCTAGGTTCCGCACCACCACTGCGAAAGACAGATGAGAGCAAGGACCAAGATCCTGCTTCTGCATCAGAAAATGGCACCCCCCGCTCCCGTACCCGTGCAACGACCGCATCTGCCTTCATCCCCTCCATTGAGGCACCGCCTGAGGAGCTCCTCCGCCAGGCGCCATGGACCGAGGAGGGGAAGGAGTAGAGGTAGAGGTGAGGAGAAGGAAACTGAGGTGCATGTGCGCAGGTGATGGCGGTGTTATATCTCCATCATGATGTATGCAATTTGTTGCAATGTATGGGGGCTGGGGACAACACTCCTGCTTTGCCTTTGTATTCTGTGTTGGTGGACATGTTGAACATGTAATTTATGTCAATGGTGGAAAAAGTGGGGTGTGGGCGGGGGTTGGATGTTATTGGCTGTGATACTTATGATTTCAGACCAATGTTGGTATTAAACTTGTGTTAGTGAACATAACCTTGTTGCGCATTGTCTCACATAGCTGGACCATTACACACTGGTGATTCCTTACCATGAAAGGGTTAAATACAACTTAACATCAATCAACGTAAACTTTAACTGGCACCAAGGCGATGGGCACCATTGATGTCAGAGCTGCACACACACACACAGCAGTGTGTCAGCGTTGTCACTCACATCAGCGTTCTTTCAGTCAAATCTTTTCGATATCAGCTTTCCAATACGTAAGAGTGGGATTTAAAAAATGCCAGCCACACCGCTGGCGTTCGTCCCAGTTAGTTCCACTTTTTATGGGCGTTTTTTTTGAGTGAGTGATATTGTGGGCGGTATGTGCACACGAGGTGGTGAAATTGAAGATGGGCGATCTCCATGGCAGCTAGTTTGGGTAAATATGCTCTTTATGACAAAAAACAGTCGCCGGGCATTAATATTGAATCTCGGCATTAATTCCGTGCGGAAAATAACGCTGGGCAATATTATGGGCGTTGAATTCGCCCATTCTGCTGATTCCGCCCCAAAAAAAGTGGGCGGGCAGTAATATTCTTTAACACTCGCCAATAAGTCTCCGAAAAAAGTCTGTCAGTTTCCATTTTGTGCCAGAATGGGCGATATATGGGCGTTATATATCATTTCAGTGGTAAAATGGATGTTAAGTGGGCGTTAAGCATGCAAAAAAAAAAAGTGGTTTTAGCCCATGGTCACTATACTAGCTTTATTCCAGATACTAGCTTTTTATTCCAGATTCTAGCTTTTTATTCCAGATTTATTACTTAACTGAATTTAAATTCCCAAGCTGCCGTGGTGGAATTTGAGCTCATTAGTCCAGGCCTCTGGGTTACTGGTCCAGTAACATAACCAACTATGCTACCGTTCTCTACATGCCGTTTCTCGTGATATAATACAGGTACAAACTCAACAGATAAAAATCTACCTTTTGCCAAATCCAGAAATGTATTTTGTAAAACTAAATGTGAAAACTTGCACTAAACTCAGTAACAAAATCGCAAGAACTGTAGAAACAGCCACTGCATATCTTCTCTCTATTCGAGGATATTTGTTGCTTGAGTTCTTTTTTGGTTAGCTTCTCACTTGTACCACATGCCTCGTTCAGCCAAGAATATGTTGCAGAGATTTTCTCTCCCAATTTCACTCAATACCATTCACAAGTTGTGACATTAAACTATCCGTAGGCAAGCACTTGGCCACCACCTGGTCAGTGAAAATCTCTGCAACTTATTCTTGGCTGAACGAAGCGTGTGGTACAAGTGAGAAACAAACCAAACCAGAACTCGAGCAACGAACATCCCCGAATCGAACCAAGATATACAGTGGCTGCTTCTACAGTTCTTGCAATTTTGGTACTGAGTTTAGTGCAAGCTTTCAACACTTCATTTGCATACCTATGTCCTTTGACAGACAATCAGAGATTAACAAGTCCAAACCCTGTTGGTCTCGATGTGTGTGTGTGCATGTGTCATGTGTGTGCAGAGTGGTGTCTCAGGGTGGTGAACACATGAACATGCAACCAAGAACCAATTGCTCATTGCTAGTTTACTCGGGAATATGGCCTTGTATTGACAACCAGACCACTGGCGAATGAATGAAATACAAGTGATCTTACATATTTGTTTTCAACTGACAGTGCTACAAGTGAAAGATACAGAAATAGAAATTAACAAAGCTTTCGATAAAGGGCCAGGTTGTGATGGACTTATAAATTATAAGTGGGCTTGATCTCAATCAGAAATGATGCAAGTAAATACCGTTTGCCTTAAGCAACTGAACAGACGCTCTGCATCATCAAGTCATTTATTTTTAAAGAGCCACTATGGTATTTCTGCCTCAAAAGGATCCAAGTTAGGAACAGGGTCTATATGCACATCCACAAAACTCAAAGCATGTTACAATTTCATTGGACTATTGAGCCTTTTCTCTTCACGTATTCAGGCAAACTTTTATACCTTGTTATGGGACAATCACTGCAGCATCCACCTCATTACCACATGATGAATGCTCCATTTCCTGCCCATGTTATAAGAGTGGAATGGATTGCAAAGTACCTCAGGGCTAAGTGTTTTTGTTGAAGTAAACCAGACAAATTTGTGTCAAGGTCAATTAAATAAAAAACTTATATTTATATAATGTCTTTCATGACCACCGATGTCCCAAAGTGCTTTACAGCCAATGAAGCACTTTTGAAGTATAGTCACTGTTGTAATGTAGGAAATGTATATATAAAAATTTATATATAAAAAAGATTATTTTTAAAAGGAAGCTTTATTTCATTTTGGCTCTAAATTCAAGACATCAATTTTTTTTGAATTACACATCTCCCAGTTTTGTCACATATGTTCTGGAAAACAGTAAATCATTGCAGTACTCTATTCAGCTATTCCTTCCATATGTTTCAAAGAGATGTAACAGCCAATATGTCAATGACAGTGTGATTCACTGCGAGAAGCACTGTAGAGTTTTCAGTTAATTATCTTCAATGATGCTGGTAAACAATGGGAAACAGCTTGAGAGATGCAGAAAATGAGAAAATGTAAATACATCTAGAGAAAGATAGGAGGTGCATGTGAAAGTGAGAGAAAAAAAAGAGAGGCGGGGTGGGGGGGGGGGAAGAGAATAAAAGATGATGAAGGGGAAAAGAAAAGTGGTGAGGGGGAGAGAGAACAAAGATGATAGGGGCAAAAAGAGAAAAAGAAAATGCAAGAGATAGACACAAATATTCAGGTTGTCTTATTAGAAGGCAAATATCCACATTCGATATTCTCTTGTGGTCAGTGTCACTGGGCACCACCTGCAAGTGAACCCACATCCCTCAGAAATATGAGTATACCTGCGGTCATCCCCCTGCAAAACAGATACACTACTTCGGGTACTGTTGAAGCAGATGACTCATCAGGGGAGAGCAGCAGCAGCCAAGTTCATGGCACCATGGTTGGCTTTGAAGCACAGGAGGGCAGGAAAAAGAGTGGGAGAGCAATAGTGGTAGGGGATTCTATTGTAAGGGGAATAGATAGACGTTTCTGCGGCCACAACCGAGACTCCAGGATGGTATGTTGCCTCCCTGGTGCAAGGGTCAAGGATGTCTCGGAGCGGGTGCAGGACATTTTGAAAAGGGAGGGTGAACAGCCAGTTGTCGTAGTGCATATAGGTACCAATGATATAGGTAAAAAAAAACAGGATGAGGTCCTACGAGACGAATTTAGGAAGCCAGGAGCTCAATTAAAAAGTAGGACGTCAAAAGTAGTAATCTCAGGATTGCTACCAGTGCCACGTGCTAGTCAGAGTAGGAATTGCTGGATAGCTCAGATGAATACGTGGCTTGAGGAGTGGTGCAGAAGGGAGGGATTCAAATTCCTGGGACATTAGAACCGGTTCTGGGGGAGGTGGGACCAGTACAAACCGGACGGTCTGCACCTGGCAGGACCGGAACCAATGTTTGCTGGTGCTGTTGGGGAGGAGTCAAACTGATATGGCAGGGGGAGGGGAACCTATGCAGAGAGACAGAGGGAAATAAAATGGAGGCAGAAGCAAAAGATAGAAAGGAGAATAGTAAAAATGGAGGGCAAAAAACAAAAAGAGCCACATTACAGCAAAATTCTAAAGGGACAAAGTGTGTTAAAAAGACAAGCCTGAAGACTTTGTGCCTCAATGCGAGGAGTAATCGGAATAAGGTGGATGAATTAACTGCACAGATAGCAGTTAACGGATTTGATGTCATTGGCATCACGGAGACATGGTTCCAAGGTAACCAAGGCTGGAAACTCAACATCCAGGGGTATTCAACAGTTGGGAAGGATAGACAGAAAGGAAAAGGAGGCGGGTGGCATTGTTGGTTAAAGAGGAAATTAATGCAATAGTAAGGAAGGACATTCGCTTGGATGATGTGAAATCGGTATGGGTGGAGCTACAGAATACCAAAGGGCAGAAAACGTTAGTGGGAGTTGTGTACAGACCACCAAACAGTAGTAGTGAGGTTGGGTCACCATCAAAGAAATAAGTGATGTGTGCAATAAAGATAGCAGTTATCATGGGCGTAGGAGCAGGGAGGTCTTACCGCAGTTGTACAGGCCTTGGTGAGACCTCACCTGGAATATTGTGTTCAGTTTTGGTCTCCTAATCTGAGGAAGGACGTTCTTGCTATTGAGGGAGTGCAGCGAAGGTTCACCAGACTGATTCCAGGGATGGCTAGACTGACATATGAGGAGAGACTGGATCAACTGGGCCTTTATACATTAGCATTTAGAAGGATATGAGGGGCATCTCATAGAAACGTATAAGATTCTGACGGGACTGGACAGGTTAGATGCAGGAAGAATGTTCCCGATGTTGGGAAAGTCCAGAACCAGGGGACATAGTCTTAGGATAAGGAGTCGGTCATTTAGGATTGAGATGAGGAGAAACTTCTTCACTCAGAGTTGCTAACCTGTAGAATTCCCTACCGCAGAGAGTTCTTGATGCTAGTTCATTGGATATATTCAAGAGGGAGTTAGATATGGCCCTTATGGCTAAAGGGATCAAGGGGTATGGAGAGAAAGCAGGAAAGAGGTACTGAGGGAATGATCAGCCATGATCTTATTGAATGGTGATGGTGCACACTCGGTCGGCCGAATGGCCTACTCCTGCACCTATTTTCTATGTTTATTGCCCAATACCTACTCATAGAATAGCGTGACTCAGGCGACTATAACAATAAGTTTCCTCTTGGGGATCAGAATCCTCAAGATTCACATGAAAAGTTAACCAACCTGAAAAGTTAACTGACCTGAAAGGTTAATTTTGTTTCTCCCACCACAGGTGCTGCCCGACTTGCTGAACATTTCCAGCATTTTCTGTTCATAGTTCAGATTTCCAGCATCCGCAGTATTTTGCCTTTGTGTGTACTACATACCAGGTGCTCACATCTGCCCCATGTGCATAAATTCCATCTTCTGGAAAGTAAACCGAAAAGCTCTCTATTGAGACACTGGTAATGGTAAACCAATAACTTGGTTTGTTTTACCGGAAATACACAAACTAGCTTTCAATGACATTCAATCTATTTCCCCAGGATTCTTCAGAACACTAAAAATATTAAATTAACATAACCTTTGATCTGGTACTAATGACTTCACAAGTCAGTATTTGCTAAACTAACTGGTGTTAAGCTTAAAAAAAAAGAGTTCTCTGTTTCTCTGGCTGTTTTACACTACCAACGAGCAGATTATTCATAGAATCATAGAATGATATAGCACAGAAGTAGGCCATCATACCTGTGCTGGCTCTTTGGTAGAACTATGCATTAATCCCACTTGCCTGATCTTTGCCCATACCCCTGCAAGTGTTTTGCCTTCAAGTATATATAAAATTCTCTTTTGAATGTTACCATTGAATCTGCTTCCACCATGCTTTCATGCAGTGTATTCTAGCTGACAACAACTCACTGTGCAAAAAAATGTTTCCTCATGTCCCTCTGTTTCTTGTGCCAATCACCTTCAATCTACATCCTCTGGTTACTGACCTGACACTGGAAACAGTTTCTCTTTATTTACTCTAACAAAACCATACATGGCTTTGAAAACCTTAATCAAATTTCTTCTTAACCTTCTCAGCTCAAAGGAGAACAACCCCAGTTTCTCCAATCTCCCCACATAATTAAAGTCCCTCATCCCATGTACCATTTTAGTACATCTCTTTTTCACCCTCTCCAGGGCCCTGACTTCTTTCCTAAAGTGTGGTGCCTAGAATTGAACACAATAATCGAGGCCTAACCAGTGTTTTGCAACTCTGAGCAGAACTTCCTTGCTTTTGTACTCAATTCCTCTATTAATAAACCAAGGATCCCATATGCTTCACCATATACTCAAATCCCCCATTATCAATATCCTGGGGGTCACCATTGACCAGAAATTTAACTGGACCAGCCACATAAATACTGTGGCTACAACAGTAGTTCAGTGGTTGGGTATTCTTCACCAACTGTTGCACCTCCCGACTCCCCAAAGCCTTTCCATCATTTACATGGCACAAGTCAGGAGAATACAGGACAAAGCAGCTCACTTGATTAGCACCCCATCCACCACCTTAAACATTCACTCCCTCCACCACTAGTGCACCGTGGCTGCAGTGTGTACCATTTACAAGATGCACTGCAGCAACTTGCCAAGGCTTCTTTGACAGCATCTCCCAAACCTGTGCCTTCTACCACCTAGAAGAACAAGGGCAGCAGGTGCATGGAAACACCATCATCACCTGCAAGTTCCCCTCCAAGTTACACACCATTCTGACTTGGAAATATATCGCCGTTCCTTCATCATCGCTGGGTCAAAATCCTGGAATTCCCTCCCTAACAGCACTGTGGGAGTACCTTCACCACAAGGACTGCAGCGGTTCAAGAAGGCTGCTCACCACCACCTTCTTAAGGGCAATTATGGATGGGCAATAAATGCTGGCCTTGCCAGTGATGCCCACATCCTGTAAATGAAACAATAAAACAAAACATTTTAAAATGCTTTTAAAAAAAAACCTTCTCAACTAGTCCTGCCACCTTCAAAGATTTGTGTACATACCTCCTCAGTTCTCTCTGTTCCTGCATCTCCTTTAAAATTGTACCATTTAGTTCATATTGTCTCGCCTCATTCTTCCTACAAAAATGTATCACTTCACACTTCTCTGCATTAAATTTCATCTGCCATGTGTCTGCCCATTTTACCAGTCTGTCCATTTTACCAGTCTGTCCATGTCCTTCTGAAATCTGTCACTATCTTTCTCATTGTTTACTACATTTCTGAATTTTGCATCATTTGCAAATTTTGAAATGTTTCCCTATGTACTCAAGTCCAGTTCATTAATATATATCAACAAGAGCAATGGTCCTAATTCCGATTCCTGTCCCTTCAGACTGAAGAACAACCATTCATCACTACTCTGCTTTCTGTCCCTTAGCCAACTTTGTCTCATGCTGCCACTGTCCCTTTAATCCCACTGGCTTCAATGTTAATCACAAGTCTATTTTACAAATAAGTCTGTTATGTGGTACTTCATCAGATGCCTTTTGGAAGTCTATATACACATCAACCGCACTACACTCATCAACCCTCTCTGTTACTTCACCAAGAACTCGATCAAGTTAGTCAAACACGATTTGCTTTTAACAAATCCATACTTCTTTAGTTTATTAGCCCATACTTTCCAAATGCCAATTAATTTTGTCTGGATTATTGTCTCTAAAAGTTTCCCCACCGCCGACGTTAGGTTGATTTATAGATGCCGGGTTTTTCCCTTTCTCCTTTCTTAAACAGGGGTGTAACATTTGCAATCCTCCAGTCCTCTGGCACCATCACCATATCCAAGGAGGATTGAAGATTGTGACCAGAGCCTCCATAACACCCACCCTTATTCCCCTCAGTAGCTTCGGTTGCATCCCATCCAGATCAGGTGTCTTTTCGACTTTGAAATCTGCCAACCTTGTAAGTTCATCCTCCTTTATCTATTTTTATCCTATCCAATATCGCTACTACCATTGTCTGGCCAGCTAAACCACCCACTGGACTCAATACAATAAACCAATCCAACATTACAGATGTGAATATTACTAGGAGGTTTTTGAATTGCTAACTTCTCATCAGTGTCTCAAAGTGATGTGGATAACCATTTTAATGGCTAGACTATTTCCTTTTTCAACAGCACATTAAACTCTAAGCCACCCTTTGCCTCAGAGGCTCCAGGGCTTTTGTTATTAAGTCAGAAAAGTATGTTGAAATTCTGGCAATTAACGTTTTGGATCCTGAATCTGACTAATATAATTTTGTTTGATAACATTCCTGTGAAGCACCTTGGGACTTCTTACTATGTTAAAGGCGCTAAATAAATACAAGTTGTTGTTGATGTACAGATTTCAAAATAAGCAACAATTCACATTTATATAGCGACTTTAACATAGTAAAACATCCCAAGATGCTTCACAGAAGCATTATCAAACAAAATTGACACCAAGCCACATACTATTAGGACAGATGACCAAAAGCTTGGTCAAAGAGGTAGGTTTTAAAGGAGCGTCATCAAGGAGGAGTGGTAGAGAGGTAAAATGATAAGAAGATTTGACAGGCTAGATACAGAGAAGCTATTTCCTCTGGTGGTGTGGGGGGCACAACTTCAAATTAGAGCTCAGTCATTCAGATGTTAAATCAGGAAGCATCTTTTCACACAAAGTGTAGTAGAAATGTGGAATTCTCTCCCCCAAAAGGCTGTGGATGCTGGGTCAATTGAAATTTTTAAACACTGAGATCGGCAGATTTTTATTTGCCAAGGGTATCAAAGGATATGGATCAAAGATAGGTAAATTGAGTTGAGATACAGATCAGCCATGAACTAACTGAATGGCAGAACAAGCTCGAGAGGCTACACTCGTTCCTATGCAGAACAAAGCTTAATGATTTTTTTTTAAAAACACAGATAGGGTGAACTTTTTGAATCAAGTTTCAAATAGGTAAAGTATTCTCAAAAGCTGAATCCACTGATGGCAAACATCCTCAAATATTTATTTACAAAGCTGATAAAGTGCATGAAAGAAACATTACCAAGAGCATGTCCCCTAAAATGAATATAGCCAAACTTCCAAAGTGTTTATTTTATGAAAGCAATTTTTCTAGAGCTTCTTGTCATTCTTCTCACATGAAATTGTCACCTCAATAAATCAAAAATGTTTTCTGTTTTTTCACCAGACAACAGCTTACTCTTAAACGATGGAAATGATTCCAATGTAACACTATAGCAGCAATCACATGATGTTATCCTTTGTTGCAATGGCTTTCTCTTCTCATTTGCATTCAACAGTACATTAGAAATCCGCCAGATTATTCCCAAAATATCAAGCCACAATGATGGTAGGCACCAGCAGATAAAATTAATTCACAGTATGATTAAATGTCAGACATACCTCAAAAGTAGCAAAGGTACGATGTGCAAACAAGGACACCAAGAAAAGTCCGTAAGTTAATATTAAAAAGACATTACAAAAAAAATAGCAAGTTGCATGAATACAGAGCAACTCTGTCGCCGAGTTCACTGTGCAGCCCTGTACTGCTGGTCTGCGCTGGAAATCATCTCAGTACCACGGAACCCAGTACGAATAAAATTTAAACCAGTTGCAAGTAAGCTTAAAAAAAAATATACATATATATATATAAAAAGGTTATTTTATACAACTGAAATATAGTGGAACCGCCATTATCTACACTTTTATTGGCCCGGATTTTGCAGTGGGTATTACCCTTCTGAAACTGACCGTAACTGCAGGATATAGCGCACGTGCATCGAAAGGCAGAATTCCTGAAGTTGAGGTCAGCCATCATTGTTGCGACAGGAGCGACACTGTGGACTCCACCCCCGCCGAGAATAGCCGGCAATCAGTGGAACTGATGAAAACTTGAGCCATTCCACGCTAATATTGCTGTTAAAACAATTCATTAAATGTTAAGCCTTGTTGGAATAGGTGGTAACTGGGGGTTTAACAGTGTAATGATTGCTAAACAAGCGTGCTAACCCGGAGAGGCTCATTTTTATATTTGTGGAATGTCAAACTTCTCCATTATGATAAAAAAACTTTAATTTTGAAAAGAAAATTAGAAGAATTGTTTTTTTAAACTTTGTTCCTGATATTACACCTAATTTAACTCCATGTGTATGCCCCAATTCTTATTTCGCTCTCTTTGGCCTTTTTTTTTTAAAAGTGCAGATAATCTGTGCTTTTCGTTTCCTGTCTGTGATAATTCTTCACTGTGATTGGCTGGTTAGACAGTTTATTGCCATCACAGCAGCACTACACTTGGAATCCCCCTATTGACAGCGCTACAATCAATCACAATCGAGAAACAAGGTTTTCACCACAGAGATGGCGAGATCCCCATGGGAAGCATTCTTCAACATCAGTGGCAATCGCCATCGCATCGCTGCTGACCGCAAATTACAGGCCATTATTTGCCTTCCTGATCAACCGCCAGAATTTTTGCAGGACAAGGACTTGCATGAGACATGGGTCTAGAAATTCGAGAACGCCATATTGGCAAAATACATCAAAGATTAAAATTAATTTCGGAGGTCAGGGCCAGGGCCTGGTGATTGAGGATCTCAGGGCCAGGAGCAGCAGTGATTGGGATGGTGCTTTACAGTTATGTAACTTACCTTTTTTTTAAATGGAAGCAATATTTGGTGTTGGTTTGCCCAAGTGCAGGCAGTTCTGGCTCCAGCTGCTTCAGGGAAAACGAATTATAAACTTGAGGGTTCAGAGACCGATTATTTTTTTCTTATTCATCCATGGGATGTGGGCATTGATGCCACGGCAAGAGTTTATTGCCCATCCCTAATTGCCCTTGAGAAGGTGGTGATGAGTTGCCTTCTTGAACCTCTGCAGTCCACGTTGTGAAGAAACTCCTATAATGCTGTTAGGGAGGGAGTTCCTGGATTTTGACCCCACGACAATGAAGGAACGGTGATATACTTCCAAGTTAGGATGGTGTGTGACTTCGTGGGAACTTGAAGGTGGTGTTCCCATGCACCTGCTGCCCTTGTCCTTTCAGGTGGTCGAGGTCACGGGTTTGGGAGGTGCTCTCAAAGTAGCCTTGGCGAGTTGCTTGAGTGCATCTTGCAGATAGTACACATTGCAGCTGCAGTGCGCAGATGGTGGAGGGAATTAATTTTTAAGGTGATGGATGGGGTACTAATCAAGTGGGCTGCTTTGTCCTGGATGGTTTCGAGCTTCTTGAGTGTTGTTGGAGCTGCACTCATCCAGGCAAGTGGAGAGTATTCCATCACACTCCTGACTTGTGCCTTGTAGATGGAGGAAAGGCTTTGAGGAATCAAGAGGTGAGATACTCGCCACAGAATAACCAGCTTCTGACCTGCTCTTGTAGTTATGTGGCTGGTCCAGTTAAGTTTCTGGTCAATGGTGACCCCCTAGGATGTTGCTGTTTGCGGATTCAGCGATGGCAAAGCCACTGAATATCAAGGGGCGGTGGTTAGTTGCTCTCTTGTTGGAAATAGTCATTGCCTGGTACTTGTGTGGCGCAAATATTACTTACCACTTATCAGCCCAAGCCTGAATGATGTCTGGGTACAGACAGGGGACCTGAAGCAGGTGTTAGGCCCCTTATTTGCATATCATAGAATCATAGTATCCTACAGCAAAGAATGCCACCATTCGGCTCATCGTTTCTGTGCTGGCAATTGAAAGAGTTATCCAATTTATCACACTCCCTTGTCCTTTCCCCATATCCCTGAAAATTTTTCTCTTTCAAGTATTTATCCAATTTCCCTTTGAAAGTTATTTTTAAGACTGCTTCCACCACTATTTGGTGACCCATAATATGCACCCGGCAGCATAATATTTCCTGTATTATTCTGTAATTTTAACCAAATACATTCTGTCTTTGAATCCTCAAGTACATCATTCCTTTCGAGTGCTGTAACTATATCTTTGATTAATACTGTCACCCCTTCCTTTTTTTTCCTTATCTATCCTGAATACATTGTAGCCAGGATTATTAAGTGCCTGCTCCTCCCCTTATTTGAGCCAGGTCTCCATGATTGCCACAATATCATAATCCCATGTATCTACTTGTGCCTATGGCTCTCCAACCTTATTTGCTACACTACGAGCATTTACGAACATGCTCTCCAAACCCACTTTAGTCTGCTGTGCATAACCCCCCCATCTGATCCCTCCTATTTCTTAAGTACTCTTCAGTTTAATGCTGTTTGTCTCGCCCAGTCCTTTGTGCACCTTGTATCTCCGCTCTAATGCTTCATCCTGGTGCCCTTCTCCCTGCCAAATTTCCTCCCTAGCTCCTCAAACATTTTTGTACCTATGTTGTTGGTTCTAACATGGACCACGACTTCTGGCTGTTCCCCTTTCCCCCGCAAAATGTTCCATGCCCATTCAGTGATATCCTTTACCCTGGCACCAGGGAGGAAACATACCATGCAGGACTCACGTCAACGGTTGCAGAAACGATTGTCTATGCCCGACAATGTAATCCCATGTGACCACTGTATTTCTACACTTAGCTGTGCCCCCTGTGCGGTCATTTTCCCACAGTGCCGTGGATGTGATCGAGACTTCACTCCCCTGAGATGTTGCCACCCTCACCGGTATTCAGGTTTAAGAGTGCCACACTC
The DNA here is from genome assembly GCF_044704955.1 of Pristiophorus japonicus. Lineage (NCBI taxonomy): Eukaryota > Metazoa > Chordata > Chondrichthyes > Pristiophoridae > Pristiophorus > Pristiophorus japonicus. Next base: position 190,238,487 of record NC_091980.1, on the reverse strand, counting down.
CTGGAGGATGCCTGGACTGTCTGCCTCTTTCTATCATAGCAAATGGCCACCCACTTATTATCCTCCTTCAAAGTCTTGGTGTCTGCGGGGTGACCACCTCCTGGAATGTGCGATCCAGGAAATTCTCTGCCTCTTTTATACAAAGGGCCCAACGCCTATGGCACACAGCGCATTTCCGGTCGGAAGCATGCACGCACTTTCTGCCCACCATTTTGGGCACTTAGGAGGTTGTGTAGGATCTGAAAAATGCACGCGACATGACCCAATTTCTAGACCATAGTCTCATTACATAATTCTTCTTTATTTGTATTCGACTTGCCTGGTGAATTACTGTACATTACATTCAAGACCAAAATTTAAGAACACATCACTATTCACTGCGGTGTATACCCTTCCCCTATTTACCAGGCCAATGAAATCATTGAAGTTTTTTATTTCTCTAATTAAGACTAGGAACAATATTCTAGGTATGGCTGTCTTGGACATGGAGTTGCACTGTACATAATACAACAAAAATATATGATCGTCAATATGATTGAACGTCTTCTTCTGGCTTAGAGTTTCAAATCTGGACACTCCGATGCATTGTCGCATTATAGAAACTAAGTAAGGGGGCCAAATCAATGTTAACAACCATTTACATCTGACACACAAATTTCCAAAAGGACTTCGAATCAGAGGGGAAGAAGTTGTTTGTCAAATTTGAAATCAATGCGAGTTGATATTTTATGATTTACTGAGCTGTTTTTTTTACTGATGCGGGTGTTAAAAAAACAAGCCTGAAGGCTTTGTGTCTTAATGCAAGGAGTATTCGTAATAAGGTGGATGAATTAACTGTGCAAATAGATGTTAACAGATATGATGTGATTGGGATTACAGAGACGTGGATCCAGGATGATCAGGGCTGGGAACTCAACATCCATGGGTATTCAACATTCAGGAAGGATAGAATAAAATGAAAAGGAGGTGGGGTAGCATTGCTGGTTAAAGAGGAGATGAATGCAATAGTTAGGAAGGACATTAGTTTGGATGATGTGGAATTTATATGTGGAACTGCAGAACGCCAAAGGGCAAAAACCGTGAGTGGGAGTTGTGTACAGACCTCCAAACAGTAGTAGTGATGTTGGGGAGGGCATCAAACAGGAAATTAGGGGTGCATGCAATAAAGGTGCAGCAGTTATCATGGGTGACTTTAATATGCATATAGATTGGGCTAACCAAACTGGAAGCAATACGGTGGAGGAGGATTTCCTGGAGTGCATAAGGGATGGTTTTCTAGACCAATATGTCGAGGAACCAACTAGGGGGGAGGCCATCTTAAACTGGGTGTTGTGTAATGAGAGAGGATTAATTAGCAATCTCGTTGTGCAAGACCCCTTAGGAAAGAATGACCATAATATGGTGGAATTCTGCATTAGGATGGAGAATGAAACAGTTAATTCAGAGACCATGGTCCAGAACTTAAAGAAGGCTAACTTTGAAGGTATGAGGCGTGAATTGGCTAGGATAGATTGCCGAATGATACTGAAGGGGTTGACTGTGGATGGGCAATGGCAGACATTTAGAGACTGCATGGATGAACTACAACAATTGTACATCCCTGTCTGGCGTAAAAATAAAAAAGGGAAGGTGGCTCAACCGTGGCTATCAAGGGAAATCAGGGATAGTATTAAAGCCAAGGAAGTGGCATACAAATTGGCCAGAAATAGCAACGAACCCGGCGACTGGGAGAAATTTAGAACTCAGCAGAGGAGGACAAAGGGTTTGATTAGGGCAGGGAAAATAGGGTACGAGAGGAAGCTTGCTGGGACCATTAAGACGGACTGCAAAAGTTTCTGCAGATCAGTAAAGAGAAAAAGGTTAGTAAAGACAAACATAGGTCCTCTGCAGTCAGAATCAGGGGAAGTCATAACGGGGAACAAAGAAATGGCAGACCAATTGAACAAGTACTTTGGTTCGGTATTCACTAAGGAAGACACAAATAACCTTCCGGAAATACTAGAGGGCCGAGGGTCTAGTAAGGAGGAGGAACTGAGGGAAATCCTTATTAGTCGGGAAATTGTGTTGGGGAAATTGATGGGATTGAAGGCCGATAAATCCCCAGGGCCCGATGGACTGCATCCCAGAGTACTTAAGGAGGTGGCCTTGGAAATAGCGAATGCATTGACAGTCATTTTCCAACATTCCATAGACTCTGGATCAGTTCCTATGGAGTGGAGGGTAGCCAATGTAACCCCACTTTTTAAAAAAGGAGGGAGAGAGAGAAAACAGGGAATTATAGACCGGTCAGCCTGACATCGGTAGTGGGTAAAATGATGGAATCAATTATTAAGGATGTCATAGCAGCGCATTTGGAAAGAGGTGACATGATAGATCCAAGTCACCATGGATTTGTGAAAGGAAAATCATGCTTGACAAATCTTCTGGAATTTTTTGAGGATGTTTCCAGTAGAGTGGACAAGGGAGAACCAGTTGATGTGGTGTATTTGGACTTTCAGAAGGCTTTTGACAAGGTCCCACACAAGAGATTAATGTGCAAAGTTAAAGCCCATGGGATTGGGTGTAGTGTGCTGACGTGGATTGAGAACTGGTTGGCAGACAGGAAGCAGCGAGTAGGAGTAAATGGGTACTTTTCAGAATGGCAGGCAGTGACTAGTGGGGTGCCGCAAGGTTCTGTGCTGGGGCCCCAGCTGTTTACATTGTACATTAATGATTTAGACGAGGGGATTAAATGTAGTATCTCCAAATTTGCGGATGACACTAAGTTGGGTGGCAGTGTGAGCTGCGAGGAGGATGCTATGAGGCTGCAGAGTGACTTGGATAGGTTAGGTGAGTGGGCAAATGCATGGCAGATGAAGTATAATGTGGATAAATGTGAGGTTATCCACTTTGGTGGTAAAAACAGAGAGACAGACTATTATCTGAATGGTGTCAGATTAGGGAAAGGGGAGGTGCAACGAGACCTGGGTGTCATGGTACATCAGTCATTGAAGGTTGGCATGCAGGTACAGCAGGCGGTTAAGAAAGCAAATGGCATGTTGGCCTTCATAGCAAGGGGATTTGAGTACAGGGGCAGGGAGGTGTTACTATAGTTGTACAGGGCCTTGGTGAGGCCACACCTGGAGTATTGTGTACAGTTTTGGTCTCCTAACTTGAGGAACGACATTCTTACTATTGAGGGAGTGCAACGAAGGTTCACCAGACTGATTCCCGGGATGGCGGGACTGACATATCAAGAAAGACTGGATCAACTGGGCTTGTATTCACTGGAGTTCAGAAGAATGAGAGGGGATCTCATATAAACGTTTAAAATTTTGATGGGTTTAGACAGGTTAGATGCAGGAAGAATGTTCCCAATGTTGGGGAAGTCCGGAACCAGGGGTCACAGTCGAAGGATAAGGGTTAAGCCATTTTGGACCGAGATGAGGAGAAACTTCTTCACCCAGAGAGTGCTGAACCTGTGGAATTCTCTACCACAGAAAGTTGTTGAGGCCAATTCACTAAATATATTCAAAAAGGAGTTAGATGTCGTCCTTACTACTAGGGAGATCAAGGGGTATGGCGAGAAAGCAGGAATGGGGTCCTGAAGTTGCATGTTCAGCCATGAACTCATTGAATGGTGGTGCAGGCTCAAAGGGCCGAATGGCCAACTCCTGCACCTATTTTCTATGTTTCTATGTTTCTATCCAAGTATTTCTAGAATTCTCTTTTTTCATTAAAGAATTGCAGAGTTGAAACATGCGAAGATATCTTTCAAGTTTAAGAAAACACATTCCCTTCATTAACCTAAAAAGGAGGTGGACTGCTATCGTCACTAGATATAGAAAAGAAATAATTTATAATGGTTAAGTTGTATTTTTTCCATACCTGCACCCTCTTGAAAATTGCTCAACACCACCTTTGTAGGAGACAGTGACAATATTACAACGCAGAATAGACCACAATATACAGGCTGCATTCTGTAACCATGCGCAGCTGTAATATTCCATTATTATGCATTTATTTCTCGTTAATTGTAGCCCTTCAAACTTCACACCCCCTGTATGTATTTGTTCACTTCTTTTATGAATATATGAAAATGTCAGGAGAAGATCAGCTAGTCCTGTACAAAATAGTAATTGAACATCATGACCATTCCGCCCCACGCCCCCATCCTGGGAGGGGCAAAAAAAACCTTTGGCCAATTGAAGGGGAAAAAAAATCTGCAAAATTCCTCTCTGACACCTGAAGGTGATTAAACCAAGTCCAGGAGCTGTGTCACCCAATAGCCCACCTAACTCTTTTACACAATATCAGCTACAGCCAGGGACTCGTCCAGCTTCCTTTCAAATGCTTGCAGTGAAGCTGCACTCAGTGCATGAGCAATTTGTTCTAGAGGTCAATGACCTTCTGCAAAAAGCGAAACCCCCTGACATCTAACCTAGTTCTGTACTTAGGGTTTTTTTAATTCATTCATTCTGGGGTTATGGGCATCGCTGGCAAGGCCAACATTTATTGCCCATCCCCAATTGCCCTCGAGATGGTGGTGGTGAGCTGCCTTCTTGAAATGCTGCAGTCCGTGTAGTGAAGGTACTCCCACAGTGTTGTTAGGGTGGAGATGGAGAGTTCCAGGATTTTAAACCGGCGATGATGAAGGAACGTTGACATATTTCCAAGTCAGGATGATGCGTAACTTGGAGGGCAACTTGGAGGTAGTGGTGTTCTCATGCGCCTGCTGCCCTCGTGTCTTTATGTGCCATGGTTTTCTGTGAGGTAACTACCCAGAAACAGTCTAATCCCTTTATTATTTTATATACCTCAATCAAAGCTGTCCAGAGTCTACACTTTGTTGGACTACAATGACTCCGCTCTGTAAGCCAATTTTGATAAATAAGGGCTTTTAAGTTAGGTATCATTCTACTGGCTTTCCTCTGAATCTTTTCCAGGGCTTCTATAACTCCCATCATGTGAGAGGACCAAAACTGAACACAGTTTTCTAGTTGACACCTAATCAACGTCTTGTACAAGGACATTACAATGCTTTTTGTTTTATATTGGATTATCCGAGCAATTCATCCCTATACTCTATTAGGCTTCATTGTAGCCTCACGGTACTGATGGTGAATGGTAAGAAACTCGTGGAGTATATTTATGTTACTGTGAATTATCTTATACATGTAGTGTATAAATTTCACAGACTGACTATTTCTGGTAGGAAGGCACCAAACTCATCGAAATAAATTAATCAGAATGGCTACTTTCATAAATGTCTTCCGCAAAGAAAGCCAGTAAACACTAGTTAGTGGGTGTCTTGCTAATGCAAACATTCAGAACCCTATACATAATTTAACACTGGCAGGCCGAGGAGCAGAAGGAGCAACGTGGCAGCCTAGCCCAGCAGTCTATGCAGCCCCCGGCCTGCGAGCACCATCGGAACAGGCCGGGGAGCGGAAGGAGCAACGTGGCAGCCTAGCCCAGCAGTCTATGCAGCCCCCGGCCTGCGAGCACCATCGGAACAGGTCGGGGAGCAGAAGGAGCAACGTGGCAGCCTAGCCCAGCAGTCTATGCAGCCCCCGGCCTGCGAGCACCATCGGAACAGGCCGGGGAGCGGAAGGTGCAGCGTGGCGGCATATCACTCCAGGGAGCAGCACGTGCTGGAGCAGGAGAGCAACGGCAGTGAAAAGGGACGTCATCAAGTTCCAGGTCGGTGATTGGAGCATGGGCAGGTACATCAGGAGCAGTGAGACCGGGGCGAAGGAGCGGCGAGAGATTGTAGAGGGATGTGATCGGGGCCCAGGAGAGGAGAGGGCCCAGGGGCAGCACGGGCCAGCCCACACTGCGATGTGTGCGCGCACTAGGACTGTGCAGCAGAGCTGGTCTCCAGTTGTCTTGGTTAATCCTTGCCACTGGACCAAGACCTAGCTCTGTCAAGCCCGTGTGGTGGTTGGTGTGCAACGGTCACCACAAGTTAAAAAATCCAAGCACAGGCATCTTCCACCCTTCAACATGCAGTTCGGACCTGGAATTTTAGGTCTATCATTGAAACACCTGTGAACTTTTTGACGTGGAAGCAAGTCATCCTCGATCCGAGGGACTGCCTATGATGATGATGATGATGATACATAATCCAGTGGCTCAGCTGTCAATTCATGTTTTATAGCAAAAGCAGAAAATGATGACTACTTAAAGTGTGTATCCGTGGCATTTCAGGATGGTGGCATCTTGAAGGTATTTGATTATATGTTTTCTAACCTTGTGTAAATTATTGGTGAGGCCACATTTAGAATGCTGTTGGTTGCTTCAGGCAGCCCACTTTCAAAAAAAATGTGTTACGAAGAATTTTAGGAGTCACAAAGATGAATTCCGGACTTAAAGCAGAGCTGTAAAGCTGAACATTTTGTTGAAGAAAAGAGTAAGAAGGAATATGATCAAGTCTTTAAAATGTCGAGAGGCATGAATAAATGTCTCTGCAAGAAAGTTATTTAACTTGGACAGTGCGAACGGGCTTGAGCACTATATTGGCAGAACCATTCTGTATACATGATCCAACAATTACTTCACAAGAGCTTCGGTAAAGGGAGAGAATTTTGCTCATCATTATGCCATTTCCTTTGGCGGCTCCAAATGGGCAATTACGGTATTACTGCATACAAAGGCGGTAACCCCAGGACCCTCCTCAATTATTAGTTTCATCACAAGAAAACTGCAGTGATCTCTCTGCAAAAAATCTACTTGTCAACATTCGACATTCAGAATTATCAGCTGCTTGGCATCTGTACCGTGGTTCACCTGGAAAGCAGCAAGTAGATTATAATATTATAATAATTTTCTAAACAAGAACAGGACAGGACATCAAACTGGGAATGCTGTGATTTTAGTCTTTTAATTGAGAACAACATACATCACAAAAGACCAGGGGAACCGATAATGCAACCTTTGTGGGACCATTAGTGAATTAGTTCTCTAAGGTCTAAACTTTTGCGATCTTTTCGCCCAATTACCGCCCGATTTAAGGTTTTTAATGCATTACCGCCCGATTTAAGCTTGAGATCCAAATTGCGGCCATGTACTGCCGGCGGTAGTTTCGGGGTCCAATGAACACTGGCGGTAAATCCAGCTACCCGCCCAGTAGATGCAATCGATTTTCGCTCATAAATGTCGTGCACCGCCCATTTACCGCCCAGCGCTATTTTCGGCTTTTTTTAAAAAAAGTACAACCACCTAAAATACCGCCGGCAATTAATAGTGCCATGAAAAGGGTACACTTAAGTGTCCCTGGCCCAGCGATATGGACGCCAGTTGAGGGAGGCAATCATTCAATTGGGCTCATTTAGTATCCAACCTGGGAGTATTTGATCCTGACACACCCAACTGTGACATCTGTCATTTTGATAACCACATAAATTTACTAATATTTATGAATGAAAGATAGGGTTCTGAGCCACTGCTGCTTTGGCTTTTTCAGATTTATGATTGTAAAAAATATTGAAGCATCATTTATTGAGTATCATTTTGTTATACAGGTTTCCTGCTGGCTTACAGTCTTTATTCTGGTTAACTTAAAACTACAAATTGTATTCTTGTGGAGCAGTAATGAAGTTTTTTGCAATTAATTTCAGAGTTGTATTTTCAGTCTACAATCTAGAACAATTCACCCAATAAATGTTAAATTCTGTTGGCTCTGCTTTATTTTTAATTAACTCCATTTGGCACTCTTGGTTATCCTTGGCATGTTCTGATACATGAATTTGCCACCTAAACAGCTATGCTCTGATACTAACTTGATCAACTTTTTTCTCACTCTGACCTTGATTTGATGAGTTGCTGGTTTAGTGGAGTGGGTGCAAGAACCACCAACAGCCCCTTCCAACAAACTACCCTCCCCCCAACCGTCCCGAAAATCGTGGGAACCAGGTTCGCTCCGCCCTATTTTCCGGTGCCCAATCCTGAGATCTGCCAGGAATTCAGTGTGGCCATTATCAAAATTTGCATACCAAGGAGAATTTATATCACTATAGCATTTTGTCCGGGTGGATGTGGGGTGGATGAAACATTGCGAACATGCCCTGGCAGTGAAGGCACACACCAGGCACAGAGGAGGCGGTGAACCAAGAGCAGAGGCCTTGTTCCCATTTTATGGTGACTTGTGCGAGCCTTGACTTTTTCAGTGGACCTCCGCTGGTGGCACAGGAGGCTTGCACTGCCATGGAGCATTCATTTATAGTTTTGCATCTTGCCCTCTTCACTCCACAATGAGGCCATTCCATTAGCCGCCTAGGTTGCAGTAACATAAATCTCAAAGTAGTTGCCCTAACTTTGTGATGAATTTAATTCATATTTAATACACAAATGTAGCAATTTCTTGAAACTCACGGGGAGGTTGCGGGCGAGCTGCTATTTCTGCGAGGCTAACAGCAGAGCGACACAAATCGTCCAGCAACTTGTGGCAATGCGTAATTCATGAGGTAACTCTTCCTCACCACAAGTTGCTGGACGATTTAGACATTAACAGCAAGCACCACTAAACTCACCGTTATTTTGGCAGCAAAATCTGGGCCATTGGCCGTGGCAGACACTGATAGAAGACTGCCTTGAAGGAAATTGTATGCTGAGAAAGAAAGCTTCAGCAGTTAATGCTAAAAAAAAAATCGCGCATGCGCACAAAAAGAAATCTTGCGCATGCGCAGTCTGGCCATTCGAGATGAAGCTGGCCTTACACGATGACTGAGACCACCCGCTGCCTCACACTGCTGCCACCGTCACTGCCGGGAGGAAATCAGGTAAAAGTTGCGGCTTTAGATCTTGGCGGTAATCGGGCGGTATGGATGACTCCATAACTTCATACCGCTGAGATACGGGCAGTGGCGGCAGGAAGTGGAAAGTCTAGCCCCAAGTCTTTTGGGTAACTGATCTGTCTACATTGTTAAGCAGGTCAACACAAAATGCCACACTGCACCATCCACCCAAAGGAGTCTATCCTGCATACAGATGTAGACTAATTATAAAATACAATCTCTGCCCTTGTCAATTGGACAGAATTTGGTGGAAATTTCTACAGGCAATGCAAGTAAAACACAAAGTAAAATGGTCAACATGGTCTTCATAAGCTCCCAAGTGCGATGTGAAATTTTGGTCATCTGGCCTTAGGCCAGATCCGAAAACATAACACCTGAGACAAATTGTATTTCAAACACTTCGACTGATCCTTTAAAGAATAGACAGTTGTTTAGGAATGAAAATGTTGCTGTAGGTAGAAACAATGAATGGCTCTGAGAATGAGCTCTCCATTGCTGCTCTTGGTTTCCACTGAAGGTGAATATTTGATCTCCACTGGCCGATGGAGAGAACAGAGGCCAGAATACATCCCATAGTTGTACTGTTCCCTTTTCTATTTGGTAATACTACTTTATTTTGCATCCGTCTTTAACCACTCATTGGGCAGAAAACATGGCTCCAACATTGAGAGAGAAAACATCGGAGATTTCTCGTTCCAATACAGAAGACTCCACAACAGTCCATGCAGTACAAACCCTAACAGTGCTCGGAGATCCAGCCAAACACAGCTGAGTTCCAGATAATCACTATTTAATTAGACTTCAACATCTTTAAACTAACTTAAAATTCATGGTGGCACACTTAAGAGGCCTGGAAGCCAATGATTATAGGATAAAGGACAAATGAGGAACATATTTTATTCATTGGACAAAAATATAGTTATAAAAGCTTAGTATTAAATTCCAAGTTAGAATAGATTGCTTGATTCTAATTAGTATGATCTCTTTAAATTGTTCAAATATTAATGATCTTCTCTGCATGACCTTCAGGTAACTGTTAAGATTTAACAGCAGGATTGGTCAATCTTTGTTTGGAACAAGTATCCGATATTTGACAGTGAGGCAAAAGCCAAATAAAGGACAAATAAAGTACACTGTCCATTTCTGACATAGAACATTTACAGCAATAGAATGAAAATTGCTGAACTTAGAAATTCAAGAGACAATTATAAATTCCTCTCCAATTCTCTCCCCTTATCTCCTCCTCAGCTGAAGAGCTTCCCAGGATATAGTCCTACAGGTGCCAGCAACACAGTCAGCAAGTCCCAGCACACATTTAGATCGGAGGTGTGGGAGAAGAGGAAATCACAGCCAGACCTCATCCTATCCTCACCCAATGGCGCACCTACCAGAAGGCACCATTACACAATCAGGAACCGGAACCTTGGCCAACATTTCGCTTCCCAGACCTCAGGATGTCAGTTACTGTACGGCCTCACTGGCGTAATCGGCTTACTGAGCACTAGACCAGCTATCGTCGATTCCAAGTCTCGTACTGCCCAACATTCGGTGGGTTTACATTGTTTTTATTAAATGAAAGTGGTGTTGGAAGAACATTAAACTGTTAAAACCCTCTTAATTCCAAACTTTTTAATCTGAACACTCATCTGCACCGAGTGTAGCAGTGATATCAAAGTAATGCCAAAATGCCAAACCCATTCGCACCAACTGTGCTTCAAAAATGCACAGAGTCACTTCAATAACACCACAGCTCTAAATTACTCATCAGATGCATTGTGCAAAAATGATGCACCTCCCAATAGCTTTCATTTTCAAAACAATTCAACTTCAAATGACAAATGTGGAATCTATATTGTCTACAGATATTACAGCAACTCATCAGGATCAGACATATCTTCTTCCACTACAGCACTCTAATGATTTTTATTATTAAATCCACAGGCTTTCAAAAAGCCAATCTACATGTCAGCAATTCAGACTCTTCAACATGGAAAGCTACAATTATAAATGCTTTATCAATATTGAATTGCAGTACACATCTTTCAAAGTCATAGCTGAAACATGCAGTCATTCTAATGGTGTTTAAGAACCATCAACTATGTCAAATAATTGAAGTATTTCTAGATGGGTCCTCTGATGGCTCAGTGCGTTAATACATTCCACAATGGAGCATTGAGCCACACAGATCAGGAAGGTCTGGGTTCAATCCTTGGGGTGTGCAACATTAGCTGATTTAAACTGGACATCAGTGGCGATGCTGCAATTGAGTCCTCTACCTCACAGTTAGAGGGTTCCTGCACACGATCAAGTTACCCACTAACTGTAAGGTGCATGTGTTTGGGTTTTGGGTAAGGGCAAATTCAAGAGTCCCTCCTGGTGGACACAGCCCAACAACATTTACTGTTACAAAAGCAAAATACTGCGGATGCTGGAAATCTGAAATAAAAACAGAAAATGCTGGAAACACTCAGCAGGTCAGGTAGCATCTGTGGGGAGAGAAAGAGTTAATGTTTCATGCCGATGGCCCTTCGTCAGAACTGGAAAGAAATAGAGATGTAATAGGTTTTAAGCAAGTATAAAGGCAGGGAAAGGGGGAGGGGAGGAAAGAACAAAAGGGAAGGTCTGTGATAGGCAGGAGGGATTAAATTACAAAAGGAATGAAAGTGCAAGGTGAAAGGAGACAGTAATGGAACAAGTAAAGAAACAAAAGATAGGTCTCCAAGGTGATCCCACCACCAAACACATCTTCCCCTCCTCTCCCCTTTCAGCATTCCGAAGGGACCATTCTCTCTGTGACTTATTTAATTGCAGTTTGTGGGACCTGGCTGTACCCCAATTAGCTGCCACATTTCCTAGATTGCAACATTGATAACATTTCAAAAGTACTTAACTGGCTGTAAAGTGCTTTGGAACATCCTGAGGTCGAGAAGGGCATGATATAAATGCAAGTCTTTCTTTCTATATCGGAGTTTGTACAGTTGGATATATAATGCAAAAATATTCTGCACATTTATAGAAGATTGAAAAGTGATCAACATTAAGAAATATTGGTTTTTTTCTTGATGTAGATGGACAAGCTAATATTTATAATTGCTTCCATGATAAGATTATTTTGGACCTCTGCTTGGGTTTAGATATTTTGCACCACTGCTTTTTGTCCAGAGATTAGGAGTGTCTAAGTATTTCAAATTCAAAGTACCTGACTAATGATGTGTACCAGTTCCATATTTAAAAAAAAACATTTCTTGAGCAGTTGAATGGTTCCTTTGAGCCCAGAAAACACATTTCAATTATACTCGGCCGTAACGCCAGTGATATGAATGCATTTGGTATACATCGTACTGTAATATGTCTGTAAGCTTGTAATGTTGTAGCTCCACACTATGGATGTGGACGTATTGTGTTACTGCAACTAAAGGTGAATAAATGAGTCAGCTGACCAGAAGCTTCCGGAACTTCTGAGATGCTGTCTGCCATTATAAAAAGCTGTGTGCGCTGTGCCCTGTGAATATATCACATTTGGCGATGAGATGGGATGTTTTGGATGATTTAAAGCTGAAATTTTGTTGGTGAAGGATTCAGCCAGCCGACAGAGAGATGTTGGAAGCTTCTCTGCCTTTGGAAACAGCTACAAAATCGGAGGTAAAAAACGAGCAAACTAGTTTAAACTGCAAAGTCAAAATGGCTGCACCCATAGCAGTAAAGGGTCATTTAGGTGAATATAAATGCGACCAGGAAAGGTTTAAGGCATATGCAAACCGGCAAATAATATAAATCGAAGTTCCAGACAATGTAGATCAGAACCGGGCTGTGTTGGAACGGAAGAGAGCTATCTTCTTAACGGAAGCGGGTCCTGAGTTGTATGAAACCCTAATAAATCTGCTTGTGCCTGACGAGCCAAAGGACACAAAGCTTAGAAATTTTAACAAAGCTGGAGCAGCACTACAACTGGTACCGTTAGAAATTGCTGAAAGCTATCGTTTCGGTATACGAAATCAAAAGGCTTATGAAAATATCAGTGAGTACATTGTAGCATTAAAAAAGCTACCTATTCACTGTAACTTCGGAAACTTTCAAAACCGAGCATTGGGGATCGTTTTGTTTGTGGGATGAAAAATGATGCGATAAGAAAGTTTTTGACAATGCCTGACATGACTTTTGATATCGCTTGTCAGACAGTTAGGTCGATGGGCATAGCCGACCAATATTTCCGAGAATTTCATAATAATTACAGTCGTCAGACAACCGAGGTGAATCGTCTGCAGGTTCAAAGTAAAAGGCGATGGGGGCACAAAGTCTCAGAAACTGGAAATTCTAATAGAGCATCAAAGTTGTGTTATCAGTGCCTGGGACAACACATTGCCTTCACATATGGACAACTTTGAGCAATGTGTTTCTTCTGCAGAAAGACTGGGCATCTTGCGAAGGCATGCCGACTGAAGGGTAAACCAGCTTTTAAAGCTATGAGTAGAAATCCCCAGAGACTACATAGCATGGAAGAACAGCAACAGGAGGAGGAGATGTTAGAGTTAAACATCATCAGGAGCACGAAGTTAACGAACAGCGATTTGAAAAGTATCAACATCCACATAGATGTTGCGGAATTCAAGATACCAATGGAAATCGACACTGGTGCATCCGTGAGTGTAGTACCGGAGTCGCTATACCTCGACAAATTGCGTAATTTCCCATTGGAGAAATCCAAGATAGAGCTGCGAGGCTACTCGGGAGAGAAGATTCCTATGGTAGGTCGTATCACCGTACCGGTGAAATACAAGGATCAATTTCAGAACTTGCCTCTAATAGTAGTGAAAGGAGTCAAGCCTGCCTTACTGGGAAGAAATTTGTTGAGATCACTGAAGCCGGATTGGAATGAGATTTTTCGTGTTAAAACGAGATTTGCATCAACGGACGATGTTATCAAGAATTATCCGAAGGTGTTCTGTGAAACGGGCAATCCGATCCAAAGGTTCAAGGCGAGTGTCAGGGTACAGAAGGATGTTAGATCGGTTTACTGCAAGCCATGTTCTGTACCATATGCACTCAAAGAGAAAGCTGAGCAATAACTCAAAAGACTAGAGACTGAGAACATTATTTCTAAGATAGATCGATATAAATGGCCTACCCCCATTGTTGTTGTACCTAAGTCCGATGGTAAGGTAAGATTGTGTGGTGATTATAAAGTAACCGTAAACCAGGTTCTAGAGGGTATTGTCCCCAATACATTGCCAAATATAGAAGATTTGTTCACAACACTGACAGGTGGTCAGATCTTCTCAAAACTGGATCTTATGAATGCCTACTTACAGCTTGAACTAGATGAGGATTCCAAGTCATGCTTGACTATAAATACTCATCTAGGCCTATATCAATTTAATAGGCTACCGTTTGGAGTGTCTTCCGCCCTGCAAGGGGTGATGAACCAGATTTTGCAAGGTATTGAAGGGGTAGTATGTTATTTAGATGACATACTAATTTCAACACTAAATAGGCAAATTCATAATAACATATTGAATGAAGTTCTCAAACAACTAGAGAAGCACAGAGTATGAGTGTCTGCTCATAAATGTGGGTTATTTCAAAACTCAGTGGAGTACTCAGAGTACAGAGTAGACAAAGATGGTTTAGATCCAACTATGGGAAAGCTGGATGCAATCAGAAATGCACTCACTCCCAAGAATGTCACTGAACTTCAATCATTTTTGGATCTTTTGAACTATTATGGGAAGTTCCTACCAAATTTGGCTACAGTATTACATCCACTGAATGAACTACTGAAAAAAACCAGGTCCATTGGAAATGGTCAAAAGAATGCGATACAGCATTCAAGGAATGTAAAAGCAAATTGGTAGAGAGCACCATGTTAATTCACTATGACATATCTAAGGAGATTAAGCTAGCATGTGATGCCTCTCCGTATGGAGTTGGGGCAGTAATCTCTCATGTATCAAGTAGTGGGGAGGAGAGACCAATTGCTTTTGCTTCACACACTCTCAGTGCCAGAGAGAGTAATTATGCGCACATTGAAAGGGAAGCTTTGGCATTAATTCTTGGGGTCAAGAAGTTCCACAAATACTTGTATGGTCGTAAGTTTACCATCATTACGGACCACAAGCCCCTGACAGCAATCCTCCATCCAAAGTCCCCAGTTCCAACATTAGCTGCGGCCCGAATGCAGAGATGGGCTTTGATTTTGTCAGCATATACATATGATATTGAATACAGATGATCAGCTGATCACAGTAATGCTGATGCAATGTCTAGATTGCCTTCTCCATCACAAGTTACACCCGATAGGGAAGAAGTGTTTTATTTTTCATACATTGATGAACTGCCAGTCACAGCTGAAGAGATTGGTAGAGCAACCAAACGTGACCCAGTGATGTCAAAGGTGCATGAGTATATTGCAAATGGATGGCCAAACAAGGTAACAGACAACGATACACATCCATTCTTCATTCGTAGGAATGAATTATCAGTTGATAAAGATTGTATTATGTGGGGTGCAAGAATGGTTATACCAAATAAATTAAGGTCCAAATTATTAGGAGACCTCCATGACCAGCACCTGGGAATGTGCTTGACCAAGAGTTTTGCACATAGTTATTTATGGTGGCCAGGTCTTGATAAAGATATAGACTACATCGTGAGTCAGTGTACGACATGTCAATTGGTAAGCAAGCAACCACCATCAGTACCATTACAGCCATGGAAATGGCCTCCCAGGGTGTGGCAAAGGCTACATATCGATTTTGCTGAGCTAGGAGGACAACAATTGTTCATTCTGATTGATAGCCATTCGAAGTGGGTCGAGGTGTTTCCAATGTGGAAAATAAAAAGTAAAACATTAGACATTTTGCGAAGATTATTTTCTTCATTTGGCCACCCAGAGAAATTGTTTTGGATAATGGACCACAATTCCGTTCAGAAGAATTTGCACAGTTCACGAGCAAAAATGGTGTGAAACATACCAAGGTTCTATTGTACCACCCTGCTTCGAATGGTGCAGCAGAGCGCACTGTACAAATTGTAAAACATGCCCTCATAAAAGAAATGTTGGATCCAAATCCAAAGAAACGACAGTGTTATTGGATCACAAATTGGTTAATTTTTTGATTATATATCGTAATACTCCTTATACAACTACTGGTAGAACACCAGCAGAGTTGTTTTCCCGAACGACAGCCACAAACCAGATTCTCGTTGTTAAAACCAAATTTGGCACAGTCCGTAGAAGAGACACAATTAAGACAGAAAGAGAATGATAGAGGTAGAGTAAAAGAGAAAAGTGTGAAATTAAATCAGAAAGTGAGAGTGAAGAACTATCACCATAAATGGGTAAAGTGGTTACTATGTAGAATGGTGAAGATATGTGGTCCTCGCACATATTTGGTCAAGATGTTTGATCCTGGACAGGTTAGGTTTGTTCACATTGTAGGTAAAATATGATCAGACATGGACGGAGTTGAAGGTGGGAACGATTCAATTATTTCTGACTCATCAGATAGTTTTGATACACCTGTAGCATATCCTACATCTAATGTACTGGAAACTAATCCAAGAGAAAGTCAGAATTTAAAAGTCTGAGTCTGAGTCAGGGAAACAAACAGTCTGAAGTTAGAGTGAGTTCAAATGAAAATCAAGGAAATCCCTTGGAGGAAAACGTTTTTCAGGATCAGCCTCGAATGAGTTTAAATTTGACACCATGTTTGGAAGGTTCTGTTCGAGAGCGAAGGTATCCTCTTCGAAGCAGAAAACAAGTGGCTAAGTTAAATTTGTAAACATGGCAAAATAAGTCCATATCCTTTGTTATGTATAAACATGCAAGTTATGTATGATGTTTGTTATAATAACTTCTTCATTAAGGAGGGAGAAATGTAATGTTTGTAAGATTGTCGTGTTGTAGCTCCACACTGTGGATGTGGACGTATTGTGTTACTGCAACTAAAGGTGAATAAATGAGTCAGCTGGCTAGAAGCTTCCAGAACTTCTGAGATGCTGTCTGCCATTATAGAAAGCTGTGTGTGCTGTGCTCTGTGAATATATCACACCTAAGTGATTAGGAACAAGTCTATTTTAATTAAACTCACTTTCTGGCGTCAGCCTTGGCTCAGCGGTAGCACACGCACCTCTGTCAAAGCCCCACTCCAACGACTTGAGCACATAACCCAGGCTGACACTTCAGTGCTGAGGGAGTGTTGCACTATCGGTGGTGCCATCTCTCAGATGAGATGTTAACCTGAGGCCCTGTTTCCCTTCTCAGGTAGACATAAAAGATCCCGCGGCACTATTCAAAGAACTGCAGGAGAGTTCTGGGCAGGTTTATCCCTCCATCATCACCAAAACCGATTACATGGTGTTTTATTTCATTGCTGTTTGTAGGAGCTTGCTGTGCGGCAGTTGGCTGCCATGCTTCCTGATATTACAGCAGTGAATGCACTTCACAGAACTAATTGGATGTAAAGTAGTTATGGGATGTCCTGAGGTTGAGAAAGGCGCTACATAAATGCAAGTTCTTTCTGGTGAATGTGTGTTTCTAAAATATTAAATTGAAGACAGTGATAAATAATGTATCTTCTCCTTTTAATTGTGCCAAGGAGTTTTGAACATTCACCTGAACCAGCAGACAGGATCTTGCCTTGTTGTCTCATCTGAACTACACAGGGACTTAGCAATGTACAGGACTGTCTGAGGCCATGTGTAATCCCAAAACTTGGAAAAAGTACGCAAGTGCTATTGGCAAAAAATAATTGGATAAATATTTGCCAGGGAAAGAAATTGAGAGGTATGAGAGGGAGAATAGTATCCATTATTTTAACTAATTTTGGGTTCAGACAGATGACTACAATGATTTGATCCACTCCTGTACATTGCGATGTTGTTGTGTTTTTTTGGATGACAACTAAAGCACAATCCGGTCAGCTTGTCCTCACGGTTCATGTGAATGTTCAAGATCCCAGGGCACTATTTGAAGAGCAGAGAGTTTATGTTGAGGCTCTGGGTAAAACACCATTTTTCCTCTTAACTAACCTGGGTTCAAATTCAGGATGATGGGATTGCAGGTTCCTGTCCTTATGCTCTCTCAAGGTGCAATGTTATTGAAGAAGGGTCACTTCTAACCAATTGGCAGAGACAGGTCCACAGCACAAGGTTGCCAAAAACTATACAAAGAAAAGGCACTGATTTGTTATTTTCGTTCATTAAGGTCAAAAGAACGAATGATTAACGGAAAAGGAAAACCAGGACACGGGTGCAACAAGATACAGACAATCTCTTCTCACTTTGTGATTCAGGCACATTTTTAAAGCACGAGAAACAATGTTGTGCGAAACCTGTCCTTAGAATTCCGGGTACTCACAGTTTATTCTAATTCATTGGGAACAGAAGTCAGTACAATTCCAATGGAACAGTCACAGGTGCAGCAGGGGAAAACTCTTCTGATGTTTGATTACGACGCATAGCTGAGCCAATGGAACAAACTTCACTCTGCATGGATGCACTCTGTGCACAAGCTTGGAATATATAAGCTTGTTCAACATCGAAAAATACTCCATTCTCTACCACTGACACCCCAGATATCGTTCGGCTCAAAACATTATCCAAGCAAAATCACATCCAATCAATGATGTGATACATTTCCATTGAAACAAATAGCACAGAGCTGTGCTTTGTGGTGTTGTTGTGCTAAACTATGAAGCAATCGGACGTAGATTCATGCATGAGTTCTTCCACATACGGAGGCCAGGGTGTCTCCATACGGAGATACGGTTGCCCAAGGCTGCTCTCATGTGCTGCCCTGCATCCCTCTGTTTATCAGCAGCATTGGCAGAGGCCTAGAAGCAGGTCTCCTCTCTCTTGGTATGATCCGAGGAAGGGAAAGGCATGGAAGGTGCTTTACAAAAAGGAAACATCAGTCTTAAGAAAGAAAAGAAAAGCGGTGACAATTCTATTATTTACCTTTGGCTCATAATAACGGTATCGTGGATCAAATTGGAAGTAATTCTTTATGGAATTGCAGGGTTGTAATAAAAGCAATAATTATTGAGGGTATAATGTAATACAATGACTGGCCCCGTGCCATCAGAACAGGGTAGCTCCAAGATTACACAAGTAGTACAGAAAAATAACCGCAGTCTATCTTTCGTTGAAGTGAACAGGCCACAGAAAATTTTCCCTCACTAATCATTCAGACGCACTCAGGTAGGGCTGGTTTCTTTGATCTTCCTCAGTGTCGGCATTTTAGCAAATAACTAGCAGCAATAGTTTCTTCACAAAGCCAATTTGTGTGAAGGGCCCCATTTTTGGCAATATAAGTCTCAGCAGGCCATCACTTTTCTTAGATGTCAGGATCTTCAAAAGCTGCTGGGCACTGCACATCTATTGAGTCTGCAATGCTTCAAGGTACTTCTACACGTTCTTTCCTGGGTCCACAACTTTCAGATTGCTCAGACATAATGTTCAAACCATTTCCAAGCACTGCTATGAATCTAAAGCAGCAGACTTAAGATGAGAATGTTGGGGGAAAATAAATATGGATAATTCATTGAACCTAAGCAAACCTAATTTAAAAACATGAAAAGTGCTTTAAATTGCCTCCTGTGCCACAATCACACGTGAAATAAATTGTTAAGCATTTGTAATATTTTAAAAGCACAAACATTGCACAAATTTAAAGCACTGCTTTAAATGACACCAGGAACTGAGTTTGATTAAAATAGACTTGTTTTCAATCAATTTGGTAAACTGCCAAATGCACGTAAATCGTTGGAATCCACCGATGAAGGTAAGCAGGCTTCTCTCACACCAACAGATAGAAAACCGACCTCGGGAGACTTCCAATCCTGCTATTATAACTGGATTCCGACTTGGTTCACTGCACTGAATTTCTGCTCAACACAGCTGTTGAGATTGGCGTGTGCATCGAAACATCACAATTCACCGACGCCTCCTCTGTGTCGTTATGTCTGGATTCAATTTGCGTCCGCTTCCATCTCATCTCTGCACCAATTATGAGGTGGTCAGTTTTCCAGCATTCACATTTCGACTGAATCAATTTCGGACCACACACACGATTCAAGTCTGCAGGTTTTTCCCTCCCAAGAGCAGAAACTTGGCTGAAGATATGATTTCCTAATTGGGAGTCAACCTCTACTAGCTCATCTATGTGACCATCCTTCATGTGCAAGCTGAGGGTATTTAACTGTGGGAAACATCACCTTGATATCGGATCTTCTCATTACCTGACCACCATACATATACACTTTCCAGCTGCATCATAGATCAGGAGAACAACCCAGGTGGAATGTTTTTCCATCTCACTATCTAGAGGACACTGAGGCCCATTGTCATGCCCGAGTATCACCCTCGTCTGAGATCACCTACTCAACAGATTAAAGGGATCAAAGCTGGAGCTTTACTAGCCTGTTTGGGTCCTTCAGCCTCAGCTCGGCTGCTCTCAAGAGTCAAGTGCCTCGAGGTACACTAAAATGTGTAAGGTACCAGATAAGCTGATAAAGAATATTCAACTGTCCTCCAACATGCAGGACCACCTTCTGGAAAGGAACAACGAAAGTAAGAAAAACTAGGAGAAAAAAATGCATTGTGCCGCCCAACACTGGGCCTCATGCCTAAAATTTGTAATATACAAGAACAAGAACAAGAGCTCAAAACCAAATTCATGTTTATTCCTATGAATTGCACTCACCGGCTAGTATATCGCAAAAGGTTTTTGCTGCACTTCATATTCCATGACACAACAACAAACAACAGATTGGCTTGAAATACCGGCTGCAGCCCGTAGCCTGGGGATGTCAGCTGCCGCTCCACTTGTCCCTCATGTGTTTGAAGCTTCTGGAGCAGTGACACAGCCGGCGTTTGGCAGCAGCAGTCCCTGGTGAACTCAGAATTACAATGCAATCCTTTATCAGAACACTTCTCCTATAGAAGCAGCAGTGTCTGACTGAAACACTGCTGTCATTCACTAGTATTCCAATAAAACTCACCTTTGTTTCCCTCAAAGTTTGAATGCATACCAGAAGGAAGCATCTGATGGCACAATCAACCTTTCTTCCTGGGGCTGGTTTCATCCATTTTAAGTATATATAATACATATATATATATTCTACTTTATTGACCTGCCTCATTGCTTCCCAATTACTATAAATTCTCAGAGTATAAAATCAGACATAGAGGTGTGAATTATTAAAAAGTGTAAAGTTATGGACTGTAAAACGTCGGAAATCTGACTGCAAATGAAATTTAAATCCCAGGGTTATGAGCAGTAAAGAAAATAAGCAAATTGTTTTTTCCCAGCAACACTTGGAAGAAATTTACGCTGTGGCAAACCAAGAGACATCAGTATTTGCCAAAGTTGTCCTTGGCCTTGGCGATATGTAGCAGCTATGGCCACTGATGGGTGAGCACACGTTTCCTGGCTTTCTCCTGGGAATTGTACTTAAAAAACACATTTCCTGCCATCTTTCCAAATTCTCTAGATGCACAGAATGGTTTTAAATATAAAATACTAAATTGATGTAGCTCAAAAATAACACAATTCTTGATTTTCAACAGCAGAATCCACTGGCCAGTCACAAATGACAACAAAGACTAGTTACAAGGTCTATCCATCTTCTTACCATCACAAGGAAGCTTTATGACTTGCAAGAAAGTTTAATGGGTAACATTATCAGAAATTATAGTGCAAGGCCTTCGAATACCGTGATTATACAGGTAATTGAGGGTTACAACAGATCTTCTATCTTCCACATTCAAACCTCTAATTGTTGGTAGAAGTGCAGTCAGTTCTAAGCTCCAAATCAGTCCCAGTTGTAAGCGAACCCGTGGTCTGTTGCACCCCAAGGCTAATTCAGAAGCAGTGCAGTGTGAGCAAAAGAGAGAAGCTTGTGTTGAGAAAAATGAGTGAGTGCCTCCAACGTGACACTATGCTGGGTGACCGAAAAATTTATGTGAGCAGCTCTTAGTTGTTATGAAGCAAATGCCTCAATCGAATGGAGGAGAGACTGGATCGACTGGGCCTGTATTCACTGGAGTTTAGAAGAATGAGAGGGGATCTCATAGAGATACACAAAATTCTGACGGGACTGGACAGGTTAGATGCAGGAAGAATGTTCCCGATGTTGGGGAAGTCCAGAACCAGGGGGACACAGTCTAAGGATAAGAGGTAAGCCGTTTAGGACCGAAGTGAGGAGAAACTTCTTCACTCAGAGAGTTATTGGCCTGTAGAATTCTCTACCGCAGAGAGTTGTTGATGCCAGTTCATTGGATATATTCAAGAGGGAGTTAGATATGGCCCTTACGACTAAAAGGGTCAAGGGATATGGAGAGAAAGCAGGAAAGGGGTACTGAGGTGAATGATCAGCCATGATCTTATTGAATGGTGGTGCAGGCTCAAAGGGCTCAATGGCCTACTCCTGTACCTATTTTCTATGGTTTCTATGTTTTCTATGTATTTATACTTAAAATAATTCTTCAAATGAGAACTGGACCCGTTTCTGGCTGGTAGTACAAGTAGGTACCACAAGGAATTATCAGGGCCACAGTGATCTCCTAGACTAGTTTCAATCGTTTAAGGGGGTCGGAGAGGAATTTCCCAGATTTTCTATCCCAAATTGCCCTGAGTTTTTTTTATTAGTTTATTCACCTCTCCCAGGAGATACCATGCTTTTTGGGTGGGGTGCAGAGTTTTGTGACACAAGGTATAGGTTGTGTATGCAATAAAGGTACAAACTGAGTACTGTTTAACTGAACAAAGTACACCCTTAGCTCTGCTTTATTACAGCCCAAAGTGCCTGACTCTCAAAATGGCTAGCCTTTTATACCTGAGCAGCACCATGTGTGTGCTGCTAAGTGGCCTCCAACAATGACGCCATCTGGTGGCTACAAACAGAATGTACATACATGACAGTATAACAATTGTGTGGGACAGGCTGGATGGACCAAAGGGTCATTTCCTGTCTGTCATTGTTCATATGTTCGCAATGGGTTTCCAACCCATTTTCTTCCGGGTACACCTGGGAAATGAACATTTTTTGGTTCAACGAAGAGGAAAATCTTCCATGTTGCTTTTTTTCCAGAAAAGACAAAGGTTAGTGTAACTGTTGTGCTCAGTCGCAGCACACAATCAAATGCAATGGATTGAGAAACCAGCTCTCTTCTGTTGAATTATCGGCTGCAGCTAACATTTTCAAAAACATCTTGCATCTCACTTTCTGCGTTTCAGTTTTGAACATACAACATTGTGAAATGATGGTCGCTATTCCCATTATCTGATTATTACATTATTATAAGGTTGCCATCTGGTAAATGCATCAGGTTACACAGAACAGCTGGGCCATGTTGCAACATCATTTTTAAACATCTAGCAGAGTTCAAAACAATGATAAAGCAGCGACAATAACCGATCATAGTGGAGGCTCAGGTTGTTAACAATCTGCCATCAGGTTAGTTCAACTTGAAGCTAGGATTCCCGCAGATTGAGTGCACAACCACTTGATAAGATAGTATCCACCTGACGTGATACTGAATGGCACCTAGACATCACCCCTATTGAAACAAGCATGTAATTAGCAAGGTGTTTGTGAGGGCACTGGACAGGCCCAGCTCCTTTAAAAGGGGCAGCATCTTCATGAAGCATTTCATTTGAAGTAGCACTGTGCATATAATTTTTGTTGCAGACTTTAATCGGTCACAGTAAAACCTTGGTTTAAAATTTTAACTTAGCTTCAAAGGCCCTGAAATTCCATGCTGGGGCGAATCTCAAAAGTTCCTGATGGAATCTTTGCCGTTGACCCTGGGAGACTTTCCAGGATCAAGGGGAGCTTGCTGAATTTGACTTCCATAATTAGGTCATGGTTTAGTTTTCAGTCCTGTTAGTTGACGCATTAAGAAAAATTTCAGGGTTCCATTTCCTGAAGATACCACTGTGTGTTGTTCTACTTTGGTAGTTTAATTTATGAAGCAAGGAAGAAGTATTACAGAAAAGAATCAAAGTACAAGAATGAGTTGAGAGGGGAAAAGCATGAAAGAGAAAGAGAGAGAAAAAAAATATATCATCCCCCAAACTCTGCCGATGAGCATCATCTGTGCAGTCCCACAGTAGGATTTACAATTACCTAAAAAATAAATGCATTAAACAAAAACAAAATATCAGTTGCTTGTTGTGTGTAGTACTCCAGTAATGTCAGAGAATAATCAAGAACCAATGTGAAAGCTTATCTTTGTACAATCAATCAATGCTTCATGGAGCCCACCCAATGCAGGGCCCTGCCAAAACAATCGGGCAGAAGTGGTAAAATCTCCCCATTATTCTCTCCCCCCTACTAGCTTCAACAGGCCATTGTCATTTGGCCTGTTTTATATTAAATCAGGAAAGTACATTAAGTTACCAGAATATCATACCACTAGGAAGTTAATGTATGGGTGCAGAAACAGAGACACCTAGGGGTGTATATACACAAATCTTTAACGGTGACAGGACAAGTTGTGAAGGCTGTTTAAAAAGCATATGGAATCCTTAATAGATGCGTAGAGCACAAAAGCAAGGAAGCCATGCTCAGCCTTTATCTCGTACTGGTTAGGCCTGAGCTGGGGTATTGTGTTCCAGTCTGGGCATCACACTTTAGGAACAATGTCAAGGTCTTGGAGAGGGTGCAGAGGAGATTTGCTGGAGTTGTACCAGGGATGATGGACTTCATTTATGTGGAGAGACTGGAGAAGCTGGGGTTGTTCTACTTAGAGCAGAGAAGGCTAAGGGGAGATTTAGAGGTTTTCAAAATCATGATCAGTTTTGATGAGAAATAAGGAGAACTGTTTCCAATGGCAGAAGGGTCGGTAACCAGGGGACACAGATTTAAGGTGATTGACAAGTGAACCAGAGGCAACATGAGGAAAAAAATATTCCCAGCGGATTGTGATCTGGAATGCACTGCCTGAAAGGATGGTGGAAGCAGATTCAATTGTAAGTTTCAAAACAGAATTGGATGAATATTTGATGGGATAAAAACTTAAACGGCTACCGGGGAAAGAGCAAGGGAGTGGGGCTAATTGGATCGTTCAAAGAGCTGCCACAGGCACGATGGGCCAAATGGCATCCTTCATTATTTTATGATTCTATAATTTGCTCTCAAAATAGTGAGGCTCATGGCGCTGTCGTTATTTATGCATAAATGTTATAGCAACGTCAGGTGGGAAAGATGGTTAAACGTGGAAATCTAAAGGTTGCTGTCCGAGATGCTCCGCTATGAGCTTCGCAAGAACGGCGTCCCACTGGCTCACAACCTCTCTGGCATTGAAAATAAACTAGTACAAGTATGGAGTCTCAATCCTTCAGGTTTTAATTGTTGTTCGAGATTTTAAAAACATAAAATTTATAATTTAAAGTTTTTTTTTCCTTTCTGTCTCACTTAATCCAATCATTCTTTCCTCCTCTCTATTTCTCTGTCTTACCTGATTTGACATTGGACTCAGTCACTTTAAGGTACACTTCCTTCTCAGTCCATGCACTGTTTATTTCACAATCCTTCAATCCGATTGATTGGTTGAGATACACACAGTTGCTTGCTCTGTTCACTCAGGTCCCAGGTGCCCAGTTTCCTTCGCTATCAGCTCGCACTTTCGGCAACTTGCCACACAAAAAAATGTAAAACCTAAACATACAAGAGCATGTCTAACTAATAGCAGGCACCATTAGATTCACTCCTACAGCAAATTAAGGCCCATTATTTTAAGTATACATACATTCAATAGAGGCATTTGCTTTATCGCAACTAAAAGCTCCTGACCTAGATTTGCTCAAGATACACTATTGGTTCAATGAGCAATCTTCTCATATGCTACTGTGATCAAATTGAAAATACTACTGTCGCACTAACTGCTCTATTATGATAATGAACACCCAAATATTTAGCCCAAAAAGTTTGATCCGAGCAATATTTATATTAAACCAAATCCCATGTAGTGATAATGTGAGGAGGAAGTTCCGATATTATCTGTTAGATGAACGAATTCTGAACAATTTGGCATCTCCCTTACTCCCAACAGACACTGCACTTCAATCTCCAGAAACTAAATACAAGTATAGGAGGGCACTTAAAGTCTAATATCAGGTCAACCAGCCAGTCTTGTCTGCCGCAGTCAGATTCTGCTATAAGACGTGTGCTTGAGGGCAGCACTTGCATATCACCTGATGGAGCTGCACTAAGGTACAAACGGGTTCAACACAGTGGCTAACTTCTACTTAGAGAATGTGTGAGAATATTTAACTATCTCAGAAATAAATCTGGCGAACTAAGTACTCAAGCGGGGAGTCAGAAACTCTATCTTCTGCATGTTAAAAGTTTTAAAATCACTGGATTGGGAGTTGGGGGGGGGGGGAGGTCTATAAAGTGACATCTCCTTTTCACAAGACCTGAATCTCTCATCCACAAGGTCTAGTGTTCATCATACTGACATGCAGAGATATCAATGTAATGAAAACCATGTTTCACAGCGATTACAGTACAGGATTCAGCAAAGTTATCACAAACGGGTTTGAATTTTTTTTGGGGGGTGGGGGTGGGGGGAGGGGACAGTGCTACAATATTCAATATTAATAAACCTGTGAAGTCCACAGGAGATTTCATGGCCTGTGAACATGGAAGTGCATCTTGTATACTAATACAAAGAATCTATTATTCTTCAGTTGTCAGGCATAAATGCTGCAACCCCACATACTGTTGTAACAAACACTTATATGCTCCCTCTTCTCCCGAGGGTGCTGCTGGGTACAGTTGCACAGGCACCAGAAGTCCTGTGAAACTTCTCCCAAGGGGACATTCTTCATGCGTTAGCCCGTGTAATGTTTGTAGCTCCACACTGTGGATGTGGATGTATTGTGTACTGCAATTGCACAGTTAATGATTGAACAGAACCAGGCACCTTCCGGAGACTTCCGAGAGAGCAGCCTGCCATGTTAGGAAGCTGTGTGTGCTGTGCTCTGTAAATATTTCATATTTGGCAACTGAGATAGGATTTTTCGGATGATTTAAAGCTTAATTTTTGTTGGTGAAGGATTCAGCCAGCCGACAGACAGACTTTGGAAGTTTCTGTCTTTGGAAAAAAAAGCTACAAAATCCGAGGTAAAATACAGCACACGGCGTGAACAGTTAGAGATTAAAATGGCATGTATATTAGGATATTTGGGTGAATATTGACACGACCGGGAACGTTATAAAGCATATGTGGACCGGCTAGAAATGTATTTCATTGCAAATAACATAATTGAAGTTCCAGACAATGCAGTCCAGAACCGGGCTGTGTTGGAACGTAAGAAAGCGATCTTCTTATCGGAGGCAGGTCCGGCATTATGCGAAACCCTTGTAAATCTGCTTGTGCCTGACGAGTCAAAGGACACAATGTTTGAAGAGATTTTAACGAAGCTGGAGCAACATTATAACCCCAAACCATTAGAAATTGCTGAAAGCTATCATTTCGGAATTCAGAATTAAAAGGCTAATGAAAGTATCAGTGAGCATATCATAGCATTAAAAAAGCTATCAATGCACTATAATTCTGGAAACTTTCAAAACCGAGCATTACAGGATCATTTTGTTTATGGTGTGAAAAATGATGCGATCAGAAGGAAGTTATTGACGACGGATGACTTGACTTTTGAGATTGCTTGTCAGACAGCGAGGTCGATGAGCATGGCCGAACAATATTCCCGAGAATTAAATAATGATTACGGTCATCAGTCAACCGAAGTAAATCACCTGCAGGTTCAAAGTAAAAGATGGGCATGGCCGAAAGTCTCAGAAATTCCAACAGAGCGTCGAAGTCGTGCTATAGGTGCCTGGGACTACACATTGCTCAAATTTGTCCATATGTGAAAGCAGAGTGTTTCTTCTGCAGAAAGACTGGGCATCTTGTGAAGGCATGCCGACTGAAGGGTAAACCAGCTTTTAAAGCTATGAGTCCAGCGTTCAAAGCTATGAGTAGAAATCCAAAGAGATAACATAGCTTGGAAGAACAACAACAAGACGAGGAGATGTTAGAGTTACACGTCATCAGGAGCACGAGGTTAACGGACAGCGATTCGGAAAGCATCAAAATCCACATAGATGTTGCGGGATTCAAGATACCAATGGAAATTACACGGGTGCCTCCGTGAGTGTAGTACCGGAGTCACTGTACCACGACAAATTGCATGATTTTCAACTGGAGAAATCCAAGATAGAGCTACGAGGCTACTCACGAGAGAAAATTCCTATGGTAGGTCGTATCACCGTACCGGTGAAGTATAAAGATCAATTTCAGAACTTGCCTCTAATAGTAGTGAAAGGAAACAAGTCTGCCGTACTAGGAAGAAATTGGTTGAGCTCACTGAAGCTGGATTGGAGTAAGATTTTCTGTGTGGAAGCGAGATTTTCATCAACGGATGAGGTTATCAAGAAGTATCCGAAGGTGTTCTGCGAATCGGGCTGTCCGATCCAAGGCTTCAAGGCGAGTGTCAGGGTACAGAAGGATGCTAGATCGGTTTACTATAAGCCACGTTCTGTACCATATGCACTCAAGAAGAAAGTTGAGCAAGAACTCAAAAGACTAGAGACTGAGAACATTATTTGTAAGATAGATCGATGTAATTGGGCTATACCCATTGTTGTTGTACTGAAGTCCGATGGTAAGGTAAGATTGTGTGGTGATTATAAGGTAACCGTAAACCAGGTTCTAGAGGGTAATGTCCCCAATACATTGCCGAATATAGAAGATTTGTTCACAACACTGACAAGTGGTCAGATCTTCTCAAAACTGGATCTTATGAATGCCTACTTACAGCTTGAGCTAGATGAGGAGTCCAAGTCATGTTTGACTATAAATACTCAGCTAGGCATATATCAATTTAATAGGCTACCATTTGAAGTGTATTCCGCCCCTGCCATGTTCCAAGGGGTGATGAACCAGATTTTGCAAGGTATTGAAGGGGTAGTATGTTATTTGGATGACATACTAATTTCAGCACCAAATAGGCAAATTCATAATAACATATTGAATGAAGTCCTCAAACAGCTAGAGAAGCACAGAGTATGAGTGTCTGCTCGTAAGTGTGAGTTATTCAAAAACTCAGTGGAGTACTTAGGGTACAGAGTAGACAAAGATGGTTTACATCCGACCAAGGAAAAACTGGATGCAATCAGAAATGCACTCACTCCCAGGAATATCACTGAACTTCGTTCATTCTTGGGTCTTTTGAACTATTATGGGAAGTCCCTAGCAAATTTCGCTACAGTATTACATCCACTGAATGAACTTTTGAAAAAACAGGCCCATTGGAAGTGGTCAAAAGAATGCAATACAGCATTCAAGGAGTGTAAAAGCAAATTGGTAGAGAGCACCATATTAGTTCACTATGACACATCTAAGGAGATTAAGCTAGCATGTGATGCCTCTCCATATGGAGTTGGGGCAGTAATCTCTCATGTATTAAGTAGTGGGGAGGAGAGACCAACTGCTTTTGCTTCACGCACTCTCAGTACCAGCGAGAGTAATTATGCGCACATTGAAAGGGAAGCTTTGGCATTAATTTTTGGGGTCAAGAAGTTTCACAAATATGGTCGTAAGTTTACCATCGTTATGGACCACAAGCCCTTGACAGCAATCCTGCATCCAAAGTGCCCAGTTCCAACATTAGCTGCAGCCCGAATGCAGAGATAGGCTTTGATTTTGTCAGCATATACATATGATATTGAATACAGACGATCAACTGATCACAGTAATGCTGATGCAATGTCTAGATTGCCTTCTCCATCACAAGTTACACCCGATAGGGAAGAAGTGTTTTATTTTTCATACATTGATGAACTGTCAGTCACAGCTGAAGAGATTGGTAGTGCAACCAAATGTGATCCAGTGATGTCAAAGGTGTATGATTATATTGCAAATGGATGGCCAAACCAGGTAACAGACAAAGTTACACATCCATTCTTCATTCGTAGGAATGAATTATCAGTCGATCAAGATTGTATCATGTCGGGTGCAAGAGTGGTTATACCAAATAAATTCAGGTACAAATTATTAGGAGACCTCCATGACCAGCACCTGGGAATGTGCTTGACCAAGAGTTTTGCACGCAGTTATTTATGGTGGCCAGGTCTTGATAAAGATATAGAGTACATCGTGAGTCAGGGTACGACATGTCAATCGGTAAGCAAACAACCACCACCAGTACCATTACAGCCATGGAAATGGCCTCCCAGGGTGTGGCAAAGGCTACATATTGATTTTGCTGAGTTGAAAGGACAACAATTGTTCATTGTGATTGATAGCCATTCGAAGTGGGTTGAGGTGTTTCCAATGTGGAAAATAACAAGTAAAACATTGGACATTTTACGAAAATTATTTTCTTCATTTGGCCTCCCTGAAAAAACTGTTTTGGATAATGGACCACAATTTCGTTCAGAAGAATTTGCACAATTCACGAGCAAAAATGGTATGAAACATACCAAGGTTCCTCCATACCACCCTGCTTTGAATGGTGCAGCAGAGCACACTATACAAAATATAAAACGTGCCCTCATAAAACAAATGTTAGATCCAAATCCAAAGAAACGACAGTTGTCATTGGATCACAAATTGGCTAATTTTTTGATTATATATCGAAATACTCCTCATACAACTACTGGTAGAACACCAGCAGAGTTGTTTCTGAAATGACAGCCACGAACCAGATTCTCGTTGTTAAAGCCAAATTTGGCACAGTCCGTAGAAGAGACACAATTAAAACAGAAAGAGAATCATGATAAAGGTAGAGTAAAAGAGAGAAGTGTGAAATTAAACCAGAAGGAGAGAGTGAAGAACCATCACCATAAATGGTTAAAGTGGTTACCCAGAAGAGTGGTGAAGATATGTGGTCCTCGCACATTTTTGGTAAAAGATGTTTGATAATGGACAGGTTAGGTTTGTTCATATTGATCATATTTTACCTACAGATATGGAAAGAGTTGAAGGTGGAAATGATTCAATTATTTCTGACTCATCAGATAGTTTTGATATACCAGTAGCAAATCCTAAATCCAATGTACTGGAAACAAATCCAGAAGAGAATCAGAATGAAAGTCTGAGTTCGAGTCAAGAAAACAAGAGCCTGAAGTTAGAGTGAGTTCAAATGAAAATCAAGGAAATTCCGTGGAGGAAAACGTTCCTCAGGATGAGCCTCAAATGAGTTTAGAATAGAACCATGTTTGGAAGATTCTGTTCGAGAGCGAAGGTATCCTCTTTGAAACAGAAAACAAGAGATGGAGTTAAATTTGTAAATATGGAGAAAAAAGTTTATGTATAAACATGAAAGTTATGATGGTTGTTACGATGGCTTCTTCATTAAGGAGGAAGAAGTGTAATGTCTGTAAGCTTGTAATATTTGTAACTCCACACTGGATGTGGACGTATTGTGTACTGCAATTACACAGTTAATGATTAAACAGAACCAGGCATCTTCCGGAGACTTCCGAGAGAGCAGCCTACCATGTTAGGAAGCTGTGTGTGTTGTGTTCTGTAAATATATCACAGCCCGGAAAAGGAGAGTTAGTTGATTTTTTGAATCATGAGGAACATCACAACCAAACCCAAACTTGTCCGTATCTGCACCACTTTCCAGCAGAGGTCACTGGATAGTGGTCGGAAACCAGACCCTTGCCTGGTTTCTACCCTTTTTAGCCCAGGGCGCTGACGCTAATTGTCACATCCCACTATCATCCAGCAAAGATCAGCCAAACACAGCAGAATTCAGATGCCAAGCCAGACACCTTCCTAATCTGCATCACTTGGCTTTACACTGGGCTGGAGAAGGGCAGAGGGTGAAGGAAATACATTATTGCTTCTTGTTAAGCAGTGACCTAATTGTTTTGAACACTAATCCTAGCACAAGTACTTCATGTTCACGCAAGTAGTGTGATAATCGTATGAATGCATGACAAGACCATATCTCATGAGTGACAAAATCAGAGTAGAGTTACTCAGTCTGCTTTTCTGACAGTGGTTTGCGGCCTGCCACACACGGCTTCATTTCTGGCAGTTGCACTGGGTTCATCTTTTAAAGCAAAAGCTCATATTTGTACTTTATATCATTACATATTCTGTCTTAATTTAATACAAGCAACAAACTCAATTATGCATGCACCTTAAGGATGCTTGCGCTCTGCCATTTTTCTCCATTTCCCATCTCCTGGGCCTTCCTTCTGCTCCAAGCGCAACATTTTGTCAAAGCTGTATAGATTCTGATTTACAGCAACCACAAGGTATACGCTCTTCAAATCGCACCGACAGCCAAACTAATTACACTGAAATATGCTCACAGAAATTTGTGCAGGCTGCTTAATAACATAGATGACATATTGTTCTGCTTGAAGGGGCTCATTAATAATGCTGCACAGGAATAAAATTGACATCTTTAAATTCTGAAAACCAAGTATACATTAGTGTGCAACTGAAATTCCAATTTTACTTAGAATAAAGCAGTGAGATGTGTACGCAGGAACTAATTCACCACATTTCATGAGCTCACATTCCCTTTTATTACATTTGCTCAATGTGTTTTTGTACACTTGTGTGCAAATTGTCTCCTGATGTTACAACGGTAGCTACACTTCAAAAGAATTTCAGTGACTAAAGCACTTTGGGACATTCTGAAATCCTTAAAAGCACTATATAAATGTAAGTTCTTTATTTATGTGAAGAGGAATTTCAGACAAAGAATAGAGAGGTTTGGTTCAACAAACAGTATCCCTACAAATCCATCAGAAGAGCAAGGGAAAGTGAGCTGGGGAAGAGTGATGGGAGTGAGAGAGAGAAGGTAAGAGAGAGCGAGGCAAAGCATGCAGGAAGAGAGCGCAGGCAGAGCAAAGTGCGTAATCAGAGAGTGAGGTAGAAAGCGAGGCAGAGAGCTAGGCAAAGCGTGCAGACAATAATTCAGGAGTCTGCTGCCTATCTCTGTGCAAAGAGCTGACAATTTTGACATGGCAGATCACAGATTACTGAGCAGTTCAAATTTCAGGTAATTTTCCAGATAATTGTTTGAAGCTTGCCTTCAATTACAGTGATACTCCCTTGCACATTGCACTGTTTAAAAATACTTCTTGGGCTGTTTTCAATCAATACACAATGGGTCATTTTAAGCCTCAGGCAGAAAGGTTGGAGCAGTGTTTCTCAAACTGGGATCCACGGACCCCTGGGAGTCTGTAGAGACTTTCTCAGTCGAGACTCTCCACCGGCCTGCCCTGTACCCACCCGCACCGCCAGGACCATGTTTTTCCTCAAGCTCCCTGACCAAGTAAGTCCCACGCTGCGCACCTTGTTGTTAGTGAGACTGTGAAAGATGAGCCATGGATGTTGCTGCTGCCTGCGAGTTGGGGCCAAGGTTCAGTGACTGGAGCCTCAGTCAAGCTGCTGGGAGGGAGGCTGTGGTGTCCTTAGATGCTCTAGTAATGACTCCACGAGGCAATGTGTTGTACTTGAACTGTGGTGACCTTTGTCCTTTATTAGTACAGGTAACCTACAAGTCTCCCACTGCTGTGCCCTCTGATGGCACACCTTGTGATAGCACCAACAGTAGCCATGTAGGATACATGACATCACTCCCCCCTGAGCCTCTAGTGCAAATCGCCTCTGCATTGATTGTGCTCTGGGCTTAGCTCTATGTGGGCTCTGTCTGGTTGCCCCTTGGCAAGTCACTTCAATCTTGGGTGAGTGGTTGGTACAGTAGCATGTTGGTGGTTGCTATTTTTGTGTGTGTGTGTCCCTGACCACTCCATTCTCTCCCCATCACCCCCCCCCCCCCCCCCCGGCCACACTGATTATGGCAGGGGCTCCTAGTATTCATGTACATTCACATTCAGGAAAGTGGGTTTTGCATTATTTTTGTGGTTCAGTGGTGCGACAAGTATGTCAGATGCGTTATCGATGCAGTGACCGGTGCGTGAGGACAAGCTAGTTACAGAGCTGCTGGGTTGTGTCCCTGCAGTATGGTGGCGGCTCAGTGCCCGGTGCTGGCAGCGGGAACCCGGTTGGCTCACGTAACCTGCTCTCGGGACTGTTGCCGTGGCCCCTAGCGTCGGGCCGGTTCACAGATGTCTGTGACCTCCCTGTCCTTTGCGCCCTGGGTCACTGCTGCTCCCTGAGGAGCTGTCGTCTAGCAGTGCACAGGGAACTGCTGACTCACTGGCCTGAGCGTCGTTTGGTTTGGGATCCTGGCTGGTGCCCGTTTCCTTTGGGGGAAGTGTGGTGGGTGACCCTACACCTATGGGTATGGCCTTTGTGGTGATGGGGTCTGGAGACTACGCCTTAGTACAGTCTGCTCCTTCAGGCTCGTGGCAGTTGGTGCCATCGGGTGCCTGAGGGGTGGAACCGATCAGGGACACGGTATCAATACCGGTGCCGTACCCTGCTGAGGTCGCTTGCTCTGCAGCTTGTGTGTGTCAGCTGCTTGTGGCCACACTCCATGGTGCATGACTCTGGTCCCTGGGACACAGGCTACAGCATTGTTCTAGCCTCTCCACAAAGGCGTCCCAATCATCACCATCGGCAAACTGCTGCAACGTACCAAGGGTAGCCATTTCCGCGTGAAAATTCGTAATCTCGTCGCCAATTGTAGTGTCCTTAGATGCTCTAATAATGACTCCACGAGATAGTGTGTTGTACTTGAACTGTAGTGACCGTTGTGCCTTTATTAGTTAACTCCAGAGTGAGGGTCACACCTGGTGGCTTGCCTTTTATACTAGGCCAAGCACACCTGTACAGGTAACCTACAAGTCTCCCACTGCTGTGCCTTCTGATGGCACACCTTGTGATAGTACCAACAGTAGCCATGTAGGATACATGACAGAGGCGAGTGGTGGGAGGGGGGGGGGGGGGATCACTGAATGGCTATTTTTTAACATTAGTTCCTGGGATGTGAGTGTGGCTGGCAAGGCCAGCATTTAATGCACACCTCCAATTGCCCTCGAGAAGATGGTGGTGAGCCGCCTTCTTGACCATTGCAGTCCGTGTGGTGAAGGTAGGGAGTTCTAGTATTTTGACCCATCGGCAATGAAGGAATGGCGCTTTATTTCCAAGTCAGGATGGTGTGTAACTTGGAAGGGAACGTGAAGGTGGTGGTGTTCTCATGTGCCTGTTGCCCTCGTCATTCTAGGTGATAGCGGTCGCAGGTTTGGGAGGTGCTGTCAAAGAAGCCTTGGCGAGTTGCTGCAGTTCATCTTGTAGATGGTACACACTGCAGCCAAGGTGCGCCGGTGGTGGAGGGAGTGAATGTAGAAGGTGATGGATGGCATGCCAATCAATTGGCTGCTTTGTTCTGAATGGTGCCAAGCTTCTTGATTGTTGTTGGAGCTGCACTCATCCAGACAAGTGGAGAGTATTACATCACACTTCAGACTTCTGCCTTATAGATGGTGGAAAGGCTTTGGGGAGTTAGGGAGGTGAGATACTCACCGCAGAATACCCAGCCTTTGACTTGCTCTTGTGGCCACAGTATGTGTGTGGCTGGTCCAATTAAGTTTTTGGTTAATGGTAACCCCCAGGATGTTGATGGTGAGGGATTTGGCAATGGCAATGCTGTTGTTGTTTCTCTTGTTGGAGATAGTCATTGCCTGGCACGTGTGTGGGATAAATGTTACTTACCCACTTATCAGCCCAAGCCTGAATGTTGTCCAGGTCTTGCTGCATGCGGGCATGGACTGCTTCACTATTTGGGGAGTTGCGAATGAAACTGATGTGCAATCATCAGCAAACATCCCTGTTAAGTCCTGACTCTAATGTACTGACTTACACAAGACACATGCTGAAGTCAAGATCACTCAGGACCTGCAACTTTAATTCCAGCTCTCCAGTGCTGCACTTGCCTGAGACCTCCCTTTATATACCTCAGTGGGACAGGTATGGAGTGTCTCCTGCAAGTGCACCCCTGGTGGTAAGGTATGCTTATTGTTACAGGTCATATCCAGTTACAGTCATGTATAGCATGGTAAGATACAGTTATATACAGTAATGAGATACACATGACAATCCCCACTTCTGACTATAATAGAGGAAAGGTCATTGATGAAGCAGCTGAAGATGGTGGGTCTAGGACACTGCCCTGAGGAATTCGTACAGTGACTTCTTGGGGCTGTGCTGATTGACCTCCAAAAAACACAACCATCTTCCTTTGTGCTAAGTGTGACTCCAGCCAGTGAAGATTTTTCCCCTGGATTCCCATTGACTTCAATTTGACCAGGGTTCCTTGATGCCACACTCTGTCAAATGCTGCCTTGATGGCAAGGGCAGTCACTCTCACCTCACCTCTGGAATTCAGCTCTTTTGTTCATGTTTGGACCAAGGCTGTAATGAGTTCTGGAGCTGAGTGGTCCTGGCAGAACCCAAACTGTGCATCGATGAGCAGATAATTGGTAAGTGCCGCTTGATAGCACTGTCGATGACTCCTTCCATCACTTTGCTGATGATTGAGAGTAGACGGATTGGATTTGTCCTGCTTTTTGTGGACAGGACATGCCTGGGCAGTTTTCCACATTGCTGGGTAGGTGCCAGTGTTGTAGCTGCACTGGAACAGCTTGGCTAGAGGCACGGCTAATTCTGGAGCACAAGTCTTCAGCACGACAACCGGGATGTTGTCCCAGCTCATAGCCTTTGCTGTATCCAGTACATTTAGCTGTTTCTGGATATCACGTGGAGTGACTCAAATTGGTTGAAGACTGGCTTCTATAATGGTGCAGTCCTCAGGAGGAGGCCGATATGAATCATCACCTCAGCAGTTCTGGCTGAAGATGGTTGCAAACGCTTCAGCCTTGTCTTTTGCACTCGCATGCTGGGCTCCGCCATCATTGAGAATGGGGATATTCAGGAAGCCTCCTCCTCCTGGTAGTGGTTTAATTGTCCACCACCATTCACGACTGGATGTGGCAGGTCTGCAGAGCTTTGATCTGATCCGTTGATTGTGATCACTTAGCTCTGATTATAGCATGTTGCTTCTGCTGTTCAGCATGCATGTAGTCCTGTGTTGCAGCTTCCCCAGGTTGGCACCTCATTTTTAGGTACACCAGTCACTGCTCCTGGCATGCTCTTCTGCACCCCTCACTGAACCAAGGTTGGTCCCCTGGCTTGATGGTAATGGTAGAGTGAGGGATATGCTGGGCCTTGAGGTTACACATTGTGGAGGAGTACAATTCTGCTGCTGCTTATGGCCCATAGTGCATCATGGCTGCCCAGTTTTGCACTGCTAGATCGGTCCTGAATCTATCCCATTTAGCACGGTGGTAGTGCCACACAACAGGATGGAGGGTGTCTTCAGTGTGATGATAAGTCTTCGTCTCTACAAGGACAATGCGGTGATCACTGCTCTCATGGACAGATGCATCTGTGACAGGTGGATCTGTGACAGGTGGATTGGAGAGGATGAGGGCAAGTAGGTTTTTCCCTCGTGTTGGTTCTCTCACCACCTGTCGCAGGCCCAGTCTGGCAGCTCTGTCCTTTTGGACTTGGCCAGCTCGGTCAGTACTGGTGCTACTGAGCCACTCGTGGTGATGGACATTGAAGTCCCCCACCCAGAGTACATTCTTTGCTACCCTCAGCGCATCTTCCAAGTGGTGTTTGACATGGAGGAGTACTGATTCATCAGCTGAGGGAGGGTGGTAGGTGGTAATCAGCATGTGGGCCAGCTCTTCCCCTGCCTCTACCCCGGAATCAGGGTTCTCGCTGTGGGTTGTGGTGGGGTTTCACCGGTTCCCCTGGGTTGGGTCACCTCCTCCAAGATTGGTCGGTGGCACGTCCCCGGGTTCATCTAACCTCCGGCTGACTTTACTTGGCTTGATGCTAGGTCGCTGAGTTGTGGTGGATGAGGATGGTGCATGCTCGAGGTTCCATTACTGGGGGGTGGGGGCGCGTGCACCAGGGTTTCATTATTGACGGGGTGCGGCACCGGACCCAAAACGTTGTGCGCACACCAATACTCCCCCTAATTTTGGGGGTGGGGGGGGAGGTCACAGTTTTGTGCATGTACAAAAGGAAACATTGGAAAAGCTGGCCCCTGGCTGTGTGGTACCGGCAGAGAGCTGTGCCACAGGGCCGTGCAGCTCACAGAACGTTGGCGCATGGTGTCCCTTTGATGGGCTGTGGGTATGAGTCTGTACTTTGTACTTGTGCTGAGTTCTTGATTGGAGCAAGATCCTTTGTCCCGAGTGTGGAGGCTTCAGCAGTGGTGAATGAACTACGCTGCACTTTGCCTATCTGTTAACGCCCGGCTCCAGTGGCTGAGGTCTGTGAGCAGGTCACATGCTTGCCTCCTTAATCAGGAATAGTGCTGGGGAAGTAGTAAACCTCTGTCGGTGGCAGTCGGTCTGTCTTATCTGTTATGTCTATAATGTACTTATGAATGACCCCACAAGGCAATGTGTTGTACTTGAACTGTCGTGATCTTGGTTCTTTATTCCAAACTCCAGAATGCTGTGCAAGCATGGTGTGCAGCCGTTTATACAGGGCCCTGCCACCAGGGCAGGAAACCCCCGGTCTCCACCAGTTGCACCCTCTAGTGGTGCCAGCATGTATGTACACGGTGTGAACCTTATTGATAGTACATCAGGTGAACCAGTCTCCATCTTATACAATCTCACAGTGACTACACAGAGTGCATCCGTGGTCAGCATACACAACATCACTCTCCCCCAAGTCCTTTGTGCCAATTACCTTTGCACTATGTGCTCTGGCTTAGTTCTCTACAGACTTAAGTGCCAATAGCCCTTGCACCTTGGCTGTGCTTTGGCTTGGCCCTCTCCCTGTTAATGTCCAAGTCCTTTTGCCACAACGTTGGGTAGTGGTTATCAGATTGGATGGTTCGATAATGCGGTGGGTTCTGGGTGTGATCCATGAGTGTGTCCATGGCTACATACATCCATTCCCCCCGCCCCTCCCCCCCCCACAACAGTGAGATCATGCAGCTGGCCCCTTACATTAACAAACAAGATCAGACGCAGTGCAAGTACAAAGAAAGGAAGAACATTTTTTTTTACCAGTTTGTATCGTGGCACCTAGGTTCCGTGACTTACATTCGTTACGTTATATGGTCATGCGCCAGGATTGGGTAGATTGCATTCATGGTTTAGTCATGGTCAGTACTGAGGTAGCAGTACAGGTATGCAAGGACGCAGGTTCCAGATCAACTGAACAGGGTCCTAGTCATCTGATGGCGGCGCCGCGCCCCCTGCTAGTGGGGTGAGCTTGGTTCGCTCACTGAGCCAGGACTCAGGGCCTTTGTCTTTGCCTAGTGGTGGGCAGAGCCACAGATGTTTGTGGCCTCCTTGTACTGCTTTGAGGGCTGCAGAGTCTTCTGCCTGCTCTCTCGCGGTGTTGGGAACCTGGCTGTTCCAGGTCCTGTTTGGGGAACTCGTTGGTTCTGACCTTTCGCTCCCGGACATGTCCGAGGTAGTGACTGGGTCTGGGGGCTGCACCGTCTCCACCCGGGTGGTGGGCAACGGCAGCCAACTGCGTGTATTGGCACCGTTTTTGTTTCCAGATCGGTGGCGAATAGTGCCATCGGGTGCCTGCAGCATGGGATAGACCTGGGCAGGGTATCAGGCTCCACGCCTTTATCCTCCCGAATTCACTCGTTTGTTGCTCTTGGGGACACTCTATTCCCGACATCTCGCAACAACATTTGGTTCTTTGCATTAGGACTGGTACCGACATCTCGCAACAACATTCTGTTCACAATCTTAATCGGTTCATTACATTGATTGCCGTGCATACAATGTCTCTTAAGTTCAGGTGGTTGCAGGTCTCCTTTAAGAGAACCCTGCTGGCTTTACCCCAATCCGATCCTTTGTTAGACACCACGTGTTGGTCGCTCAGCATTGCACCTTGTGGTATGGGCGAGGCCATTTTTGTTTCAGCTACACTGCACCTCGCTGCAGCAGGGACGCCATCTTGCCTCGGTCCTCGAGGTCGACTGCCTCGGTCCTTCTCTCCCGCGATTCTGCAACAAACGCTGGAAGGGTACTTGTGATTTCGATCTTCCTCCCCAGGAGTCCTGCCACTGGAGCCGGGAAGGTATTTTTAGATTGTTCCGGTCGGATCATTGCCACACAGTCGTGATGGATGGTCTGTGCCTCAGGTGCTGCGTTGGTCTGTTCACTGGTGCCTGGCCCAAGCGAAGGTGAGGTTTTGCTCTGCCTCTGAGCACGGGGGACATCGATTGCTGGAGTGAAGAGGTCTTCCCATTTCCACTGGATCTTCCCCATTCACCTTCTTCTGAGTAGCATTGGACCATCACCTGCAACAATCCACAGAGATAACTTGTGCACCATGCCATTACGGATTACACTTACATCCACACTACCAAGGACTGGGATCGGCTCCTTGGTGTAGGTGCACAACTTTTCCTGCACTGGAACCGGCTTGGATCATTTTTCATTCCACAGCCTCTCGAAGACATCCTGGCTCATCACTGACTGGCTCGCTCCTGTATCCACTTCCATGGAACGCCGTTTATCTTGACTTCCATCTTTACTGGAGGACAATCGGTGGTGCAGATATACACTCAATACACAACTTCTTGGGGCTGAGCTGCCTCTCTGGCCAAATCATTATACTCCCCGCTGGATTCAAAGTCATCTACCGACTCCTCTGCTAGACGGTGAATCGTATTTCTTTTACACGTGCACTGGAGATGGCCCTTCGTGTTACAGGCTTTGCTTACGTACTCCGCAAACCGAAACTGGTGAGCCCTATGGTTTCCTCCACAATGCCAGCATGGTGTTACTCGATTAGCACCCCTCGGCGGACTCGGAGTTCTGGAACTCTGAGGTCTGTGCTCTCTGCTCTGGGCAGAGCCACGTTCTACAGTCTTGCCTGTGAAAGGCACCATTCTGTGTACCGTACTTGCTGAGTTTGAGTCCACAGGCTGAATGATTTGCTTGGTGCTTCAGGTCGAGGTCATGAACGCCTGACGGATGCTGATGGCTTTCTGCAAGTTGACTGTGGTGTCGGCAGATAGTAGCTTGTGAAGGAGACCCTCGTGGCCAATTCCTATAACGAAAATGTCTCGCAATGCTTCGTTGAGGTGCATGCCAAAAATCACATGGTGCCGCAAGTCTCCTGAGGTCGGCAGCATATTTTGCAATCTCCTGGCCCTCAGGTCTGCGGTGCGTGTAGAATCTGTGCCTAGCCGTGAGGACGCTCTCCTTTGGTTTAAGTTGGTCGCAAATTAGTTCAGTCAGCTCATCGTATGTCTTATCCTTGGCCTTCGTGGGTGCAGCAAGTCCCTGACGAGGCGGTAGACCTCGGGCCCACAACTGGTCAGCAGTATAGCCTTGCGCTTCTCCGCCAATGTGTCCGTCTCCCCTGCTAGGTCGTTGGCCACAAAATATTGCTGGAGCCTTTCCGTGAAGGCATCCCAATCATCACCCTCTGCAAAGTCTTTTAGTGTGCCAAAGGTAGCCATGATCGCATGAAAGTCCTTATTCTCATCGCCAGTTGTTATGTCTATAATGTACTTATGAATGACTCCACAAGGCAACGCGTTGTACTTGAACTGCAGTGACCTTGGTCCTTTATTCCAAACTCAAGAGTGCTGTGCAAGCATGCTCTGCAGCCTTTTATACAGGGCCCTGCCACCAGGGCAAGAAACCCCCGATCTCCACTAGTTGCACCCTCTAGTGGTGCCAGCATGTATGTACACGGTGTGAACCTTATTGACAGTACATCAGGTAAACAAGTCTCCATCTTATACAATCTCACAGTGACTACACAGAGTGCATCCGTAGTCAGCATATACAACATTGTCCAATATGTTACTGGTACCAAAAGTCAGGCTGCTTCGTGAAACTATTCAGTAGTTTCAATGATCATAGAATCAGTTCATTTCAAGCCTGCTCCACTTTAGAAATCAGACACTGATTCAGTTCTTGCGAATTATTCTCAACGGTTGGGCCCGCTTCCACAAAGAGGCCCACAGCTCTCACTCACTTTGTAATGATTGCTCCATGTCGGTCGAGCGATTCCTCTCCCTGGCGCCGCGACCCTGTGCCATCCTCCCGACGCATGATCAGACCGCTAGCGGGGCCCTTCAAACACATGTGTTCACGCAAACACGTACAATCCCACAGCGGCGCTGCAACACAGGACCACCACATACATGCTAAACAGCAAAAGCAGCATGCTGTAGTATACCCAGCATGTGCGTGGGTATTCCTGCCCTCACTCACCATGGCCAGCCTGCTGACCGCTTTAGAAATTGTACAGCATTAAATGGCTAATAGTGGCCATCTGTTGGTGTGGAGTACCCAGAATTGGTGTGAGAAGCAGGCAGACCCATCTCACTAATATCTGTAAGTAAATACCTGTTTCTTAAAAGCATTATTAAAGCACTCCTTACATGCAGCACTTTCATTTATGAGTATTATATATTATAATTTAGATGAGGAGGTCCGTGATTGCTAATTGATTTGAAAAGGGATCCTTCAACCAAAAAAATGTGAAAACCAGTTAGAGATCCCGATGAATGCCATAGTTAGTCGGCCTGTAGGCAACACTAATCTTGAATAATGTCACACAGTATAGGCCATTAGACCAAGTTGTGAACAATATTGATGTATTTGGTAATGCTGTTGCTTTCAACTTTCAAGCAGCATAACTGGTTAAGCTGGCATGGCCTGGCGAATGTAGCAAGTGCACTGACACAGAATAATGAGACTCTGGTCTGAGGCTGTGTTTGCCCCCATACATTCGGGTCCCAATCTCAGCTATGCCAGCAGCATAAACCTCAGGTGGCTCTCCACGGGGAGAGAAGAATAATTTGAAATAAATTGAAAGCGAGTTGATCTGGGGCCACTGACATACACTGCCAGCTGTGTCTCAGATACAACATTAGCAGAGCCTTGGGAACGAGTTACCTGCTCACTTCAGATTGCATAACAAGGGGAGGCGACTAACAGGGGAGAATAAGATCAATAATTCAATCTAGCTCTCTTCTCAATATGAACTGATTTCTCCCCAGTTATGTTCAATGACCATAGCACATTGCAAACATCTGATGCGTCTGAATTTTAGATTGTACTGTTTTCATGGAAAAGAAAAATGCCAAATCAATCCATGCAGTTAGATAGGAGTAAGTTTTCGATTTTTATTTCTGAAGGATCTCATTTTTTACAATTCCAAACAATGAACAAGCTGTGCTTGGACTGTTGCTGTACGGGGGAATCAGAATCTGAAAATCAGAATCAACACCTGAGAAGCACTGGAGTTAGCAGACAGCGGAAACGATTATCCCATTGATCTGGGGCGTATTCAAAGTCAGTCCCAGAGGAGGAGGAACCCACATGTAACTTGTGAGTCAGTGACTCTTCAAGTTAAATACGTGATATTCTGAATCATTCTCGCAGCAGACCAAGACTTGTGATCCACCAGCACTAATAACCACAATCAGGAACTGCTTCTTGAACTGCAGCCTAAAAAAGAGTATGACAGAAATTCAAATTTAACCACAGGAATCTCCAGATGGTCCAGACGTGCAACATTCTCTCAATACTTGAAAACTAGGTGTACTGACTGGACAGACAGCATTTACAAAACCTCGTCAAGGTACTTGGAACTCTGCCAATGCTGAGAATATTTTGCTTCTAAGTTTACTATTGGAAAGATGACTCCCTGAATTTCACATCCTGAAAGGCAAGGCAATAATTAGAAATGATCAGGTACTGTTCTTCTGGCACTTGGAACACCAACATTAAAATGTGAAGTGAAGGAGAGATGACGCACAATGGCCCAGAAAATCCTGCCTCCCGGGTCCGTCCTGAGTGTCTACGGATCCAGGAAGGCATCGCAAAAGCCGGTTTTCAGCGTACACTGCGCATGCGCTGAAAACCGTTTTTTCCGATCTGTCAGGCTGGAGCTTGACAGATCTTCCGTATCTTGGCAGCCAGAACATTTGCAAGGGCAAGATTGAGGTATTTACCCATATCTTGCCCAGCAAATGTCCCGAAAACTCTTGGGCCTGATAAAAGCAGGTGCACAGCCTACTTTCACAGGTGTAAGAGTTTTAAAATATACAAAAACATTTTAAAATAAAATTATAAAAACATATTTGGTTAAAAACCCTCCTCGCTACTGTAAGTTTATTTTAAATTATAATTTTAAAAACTTTAAAAAAAAATCAGTATATATATATTTTTAGTAAGACATAGAAACATAGAAACATAGAAAATAGGTGCAGGAGCAGGCCATTCAGCCCTTCTAGCCTGCACCGCCATTCAATGAGTTCATGG
Organism: Pristiophorus japonicus; assembly: GCF_044704955.1. NCBI lineage: Eukaryota > Metazoa > Chordata > Chondrichthyes > Pristiophoridae > Pristiophorus > Pristiophorus japonicus. The sequence continues at coordinate 190,194,422 of NC_091980.1, read as the reverse complement.
CTGAACATGAAACTTCAGTACCCCCTTCCTGCTTTCTCGCCATACCCCTTGATCCCCCGAGTAGTAAGGACTTCATCTAACTCCCTTTTGAATATATTTAGTGAATTGGCCTCAACTACTTTCTGTGATAGAGAATTCCACAGGTTCACCACTCTCTGGGTGAAGAAGTTTCTCCTCATCTCGGTCCTAAATGGCTTACCCCTTATCCTCAGACTGTGACCCCTGGTTCTGGACTTCCCCAACAATGGGAACATTCTTCCTGCATCTAACCATAAATAACTAATTTAAATTAATAAAAATATGTGGTGTATTTTTTCTAATTGTTGAGTGTTTTGGGTGGGGTTTTTTTTTGGGGGGGGGGTTTCTCATTCATAATAAATGGAAACTCCAACTTACGGAGTTCCCATTATGATGAATGAGAACATACTTTACCTTGATTGGCTGCCCAGAGCCATGTGACTGCAGCTCCAGCCTTTGCGTGTTCTGACATGCATGCACTGTGACGCGCAGTCAGTGGAGGCCTCAGGACCGGGAACTCGCGTGGGCACAGCAGCTTCAGGTCAGTGCACATCTTTAAGTTTTTCCCTCGATCGCCCGCGGGAAGAAGCCGACCGGGATTTCTGGGCCATTATATGTCTCTTAACTCCCAAACACGCCATGTAACAAGCAGCAATAGAAGGCAAGTGGTCTGCTCCTCCAGTCAGTCAGTGAGGGAATAAGCCCTAGTCATTGCACCACCCCAACAAAATGTTAAACGAAGAAAGCACAGCAGCAATAGCAGAAACGATAGTGATGTTTTCCAACAGAGTATCACATGTTGGAGAGGGATCCTGATACCCACGAGCTGTGGTGATCATTGATTATCTGCTCTGATGTTTGCCCTTAGGATAGCATTCTACTTCTACCAAGGATTTAGTTTGCATGCAAGTGGCTTCTTTTATCTTCCAAGAAAAAAAGTATAGAACCCAATCAGCTGGGGAGGGCACGTGACCAACTTGGCAGCATTAATGGGGTCAACTACAAATTCCCTAATTATATGTATTAAAAATGTTTCGAAGTTGTCAAATTGGTGTCCTTTCAAAGTGCTGAAAACATAATTAATATCATAGCATTCAGAAACACACAATTATTACTGCCATGTTATAGAGAGCTACAATTGGTTCCCCATCGAGATCTGCCTTGCAGGCAATCCTTTGTAGGATGATGTAGCCGCTTTAATTCAGGCTGTATAGACTTTTGATGGTTCAACAGGTTCAGGCTGTACCACAAAATAGATTACTAGCCCCGCAGTTCACTCAGCGAGTTCAAATTAATGGAGGGAAGCTGAACCCGCTCAGGCAATAAACTGCCTGGCTTTTACTCTGGATTCTTGTGTATAGCTTTATTTTTCAGTTTGCCTTCTGTCAGAGCCCTTTGTGCTCCAAGGATTCGAACAGTAGTTACTGTTACAAGAGTGAAGTTCTCCAACCCTACAGGGTCAGATTGCAAGGTGAGAAGCAAAAACTGAGTGATTGAATAGGAAAGCCAAGTGCTCTCACACGCCACGAGAGCAGAGGTACAATCCAGGACAGTCATCTCCCACATGAGCAGAATGGTGAAATCACCAAAAGATGACACTAAATAAAAGCATTTATGAAAACAGAGAGATCCTACAACAAGAGCGGATCTGTAAAGTGACTCCAAGAGTACTTTCACTCCAACTCTGAAAATGACAGGGTTTCTAACTACAAGCTGCAGAGTTCAGTGCTATTTGGCAAGAAATTTAACATTAATAATCAGAGGCTGTTTTTAAAAACATCTCAAATGTAGCACTCGACAGTTGGAGTGGTATAAAGTGAAAGAAGGCGAGCCGAGGAGAGCCCGCCAACCACCATAATTGGAAGAATACCACCAGTGGTCATCAAAAGTTACCGAATCTGCCTCGGCCTCTTTGCAGGTGAGCACTGGGAACATCTGCACTATTGGCCAGCTTCACCATTCCCGACTCTCAAAGCTCTATAGTGGCCTCCTTAAAGTCTTTGAAGATTTTACAGTTCCTGGGCTCACCTCCAGTTTGGGTCGACTCCCCTGCCATCTTATCGTGCAATAAGGAGTAGTTTTGAGATGTTCCATATTTGAGGACCACATATAGCAGGACATACATTAAATCTGAAACCATCGACCATGAATCATGTGGCAAGGTTGTATTTGAATGATTTTCTGTGTAACCTCTTTTAAGAGGTTAGCAGGCCAGAGTTTCACTCATTCGGCTGCAGTTTGAAGGCGTGTCCTGTTGCAGCACGGGCATGCATGATGAGCAATTAAATGAACTGTAAGGTTGTCTTAGGGCAGCAGTAACTTTATAGCAAGTTAACAGGCACCATTTGGTGGCATAAGGGACGATCTACCTTGTGTAGGTAGCCTTATCCTGGCACCAGTTCTACCATCTGTCTCTGCATCAGTTCCTAGGTCATATATGTTAAGTATCGTATAACTCCACGAGGCTAAGTATGGTGAGCTAGTTCAGGTATGACCTTACTCCAGTTTATTTATTCTCAAAGTGAGGATTCAACATGACTGCCAACATTAAACACACGGCTTGCACATGTCTGCCAGTGACCATTAGGTGTCTGTCGGTGACCATTTACCTGCCCTCCGGTGGCAGGTAAAACCCAGTTAACATACATAACATCATTCTCCCCAAAGTCCTTGGTACAGGTTGTATTTACAAGTTGACACAGTCCAGGGCCTTACGCTCCCTGGTTGATCTCAGTTCGAACCCAAGGTTGGGTGAGTTAGTAGGACCATTGCTGCATTGCGGAGCAGTCGGTCTGACAGGACTGTCGGGGATGGTAGGTTTGTCTTCGTGAATGACACAAGGGTCAACTGATGGTTGGATGTGTGTTGGTTGGTCGATGATGATGTCATCTTCAATTTGTTCTGGGTTGTCTGTGAATCGCAGTTTGGTTTGGTCGATATGCCTCTTGCACGTTTGGCGAAAAACACCCTGTTCCCCTCCTTGGCCAAAATCGTGCCAGCAACCCACTTTGGACCATGACAGTAATTCAGGACAAACACAGGGTCATGAACAGCAATGTCACGTGGTACGGCTGCGCGATCGTGGTACCATTGCTGCCGTTGCCTTCTGGTTTTGACATGATCATTGCGATCCGAGTGTACAAGGGAGAGCCTGGTTTTGAAGCCTCTCTTCATTAACAGCTCGGCAGGAGGGACCCCGATGAGCGAGTGGGGTCTTGACCAGTAATTGAGCAGAATGCAGGACAAGCGGGTCTGTAGGGAGCCGTGAGTCACGCGTTTTAGGCTCTGCTTAATGGTTTGGACAGCCCGCTCCGCTTGACCATCCCGCACCTCCAGCATGAGCTGAAATTGTTGCTAACAAAAGTACTATTATCAGGCATTCCTCTCCGATTGCCCATTTGGTTGTTTCTAAGCACTCTGATGGTGGGTGTTAATGGTCCCATCGCGGGATGCATTGTTCCTCGTGATGGCGTGAATTGCCGATCCCCTTTCCATTGTCCCTGTTGCAGGCCCACCCTAGAGTCTGTTGCTGCCTGGACGGTTTCGAAATGCCCTTGCCTGCCTGCGGGGTCCCGGGCTGCGTTCACCATGTTAACTCCCTGATCCATTGCCACGTTTGGACCAGGGCTGCGCACGTAAATTAGCTTGGTCTCCTCTTCCCCTACTATAAAGGTCTGAGCTATCAATGCCGCCCCTTCTAAAGTCAAGTCCTTGGTCTCTATGAGCTTCCTGAAAATCCCGGCATGATTACAGCCCTCAATGAAGAAATCCCTTAACATCTTCCCCCTGCAGGCATCTGTGAACTTATAGAGACTGGCCAAGCGCCGCAGGTCCGCAACGAAATCCGAGATGTTTTGTCCCTCCCAATGCCGGTGTATGTAGAACCGGTGCCGGGCCATGTGTACACAGCTTGAGATGCTCACTGATCAGCTGGCTGAGCTCTTCAAAGGACCTGCTCGCACCCCAAAAGCCAGCGGACAGGTCTTTCATCAGCGCATACGTCTGTGGTCCGCAGCTGGTCAGTAGATGCGCCCTCCACTTGTCAGCCGTTGCCATTCCCAGCCAGTCCTTCGTGACAAAGCTCTGCTGGAGTCTCTCCACGAAGTCGTCCCAGTCCTCACCCACACAGTAATGTTCCTCTGTGCTACCAGTGGCCATCCTCGTGGTTCGGTGATTCCCGTTTCTCGTCGCCAAATGTGGTGACCCTGCACCTTACTACAAATTCACACGAGGCATGTACTGCAGACACAGTCACTACATGATCTTAACCTTTATTACCAGGACCAAGGAGTGCTGACCCTGGGTGGGTCTTCCCCTTTTATACCTGGAAACCCAGATGAGGAGCGTCTCCCACAAGTTCACCCCCTGTGGTCAGGGTGTGCATTTCTAGGGTATAAGTACAGTGTACAGGAGTTGCATGAAGGTTACAGTTACATGAAGATTACCATTGCATGATGGTTACATACATGACAGCAACGCCAATAAGGCGAGATTTGATTCACCCCCGATGGCAGACTTTGAGCAGTTACAGGTCGTAGGAACGCGGACGAGTAGGCCCTGCCATGTGCAGCTCTGCCCGCCGATGATATTATTTTATGCACAGTATTTGCTGGTGAGTTTTGATGCTGGGAAGATATCTGTTTCGAGTTTTCATCCATGGACATGCATGCCTGGACGATCGTGATGGCCCTGCTCAGGTCCAGAGATTCAGCAGCCAGCAGCTTTCGAAGGATGGCCTTGTGGCCAGTGCCAAGCACGAAAAAGTCCCGCAGCATTTCCTCCAATGTAACTCCAAAGTTGCACGGCCCAGCTAGACATCTCAGGTCGGCAACAAATTCTGCCACGTCCAAGCCCTCAGAGTGATTGTGCGTATAGAAACGATACCTCGCCATGATGATGCATTCCTTCGATTTAAAGTGGCTCCGAACCAGCGTACAGAATTCATTGTAAGTCTTAGAAACATAGAAAACAGAAAATAGGTGCAGGAGTAGGCCATTCGGCCCTTCGAGCCTGCACCACCATTCAATATCACGGCTGATCATTCACCTCAGTACCCCTTTCCTGCTTTCTCACCATACCCCTTGATCCCTTTAGCCATAAGGGCCATATCGAACTCCCTTTTGAATATATCCAATGCACTGGCATCAACAACTTTCTGCGGTAGAGAATTCCACAGGTTAACAACTCTCTGAGTGAAGACGTTTCTCCTCATCTCGGTCCTAAATGTCTTACCCCTTATCATTAGACTGTGTCCTCTAGTTCTGGACTTCCCCAACATCGGGAACATTCTTCCTGCATCTAACCTGTCCAGTCCCGTCAGAATTTTATATGTTTTTATGAGATTCCCTCTCATCCTTCCAAACTCCAGTGAATATAGGCCCAGTCGATGCAGTCCCTCCTTATATGTCAGTCCTGCCATCCTGGGAATCAGTCTGATGAACCTTCGCTGCACTCCCTCAATAGCAAGAATGTCCTTCCTCAGATTAGGAGGAAAACTGAACACAATATTCCAGGTGAGGCCTCACCAAGGCCCTGTACAACTGCAGTAAGACCTCCCTGCTCTTATACTCAAATCTCCTAGCTATGAAGGCCAACAAAACATTTGCCATCTTCACCGCCTGCTGTACCTGTATGCTGACGTTCAATGAGTGATGTACCATGACACCCAGGTCTCGATGCACCTCCCCTTTTCCTAATCTGCCACCATTCAGATAATATTCTGCCTTTGTGTTTTTTCCCCAAAGTGGATAACCTCACAGTTATCCACATTATACTGCATCTGCCATGCATTTACCCACTCACCTAACCTGTCCAAGTCACCCTGCAGCCTCTTAGCGTCCTCCTCACAGCTCACACTGCCACCCAGCGTTGTGTCATCTGCAAACTTGGAGATATTACACTCAATTCCTTCATCTAAACCATTAATGTATATTGTAAATAGCTGGGGTCCCAGCACTAAGTCCTGCGGCACCCCACTAGTCACTACCTGCCATTCTGAAAAGGACCCGTTTATCCCGACTCTCTGCTCCCTGTCTGCCAACCAGTTCTCTATCCATGTCAGTACATTACCCCCAAAACCATGTGCTTTAATTTTGCACACCGATCTCTTGTGTGGAACCTTGTCAAAATCCTTTTGAAAGTCCAAACACACCACATCCACTGGTTCTCCCTTGTCCACTCTATTAGTTACATCCACAAAAAATTCCAGAAGATTTGTCAAGCATGATTTCCTTTTCATAAATCCATGCTGACTTGGACCGATCCTGTCACTGTTTTCCAAATGCGCTGCTATTTCATCCTTAATAATTGATTCCAACATTTTCCCCACTACTGATGTCAGCTAACTGGTGTATAATTACTTGTTTTCTCTATCCCTCCTTTAAAAAAAAGTGGCATTACATTAGCTACCCACCAGTCCATAGCAACTGATCCAGAGTCGATAGACTGTTAGGAAATGATCACCAAGGCATCCACTATTTCCAGGGCCACTTCCTTAAGTACTCTGGAATGCAGACTATCAGGCCCCGGGAATTTATTGGCCTTCAATCCCATCAATTTCCCTAACACAAGTTCCCACCTAATAAGGATTTCCTTCAGTTCCTCCTTCTCACTAGACTCTCGGTCCCCTAGTATTTCCGGAAGGTTATTTGTGTCTTCCTTCGTGAAGACAGAACCAAAATATTTGTTCAACTGGTCTGCCATTTCTTTGTTCCCCATTATAAATTTACCTGAATCTGACTGCAAGGGACCTACGTTTGTCTTCACTAATCTTTTTTTCTTCACATATCTATAGAAGCTTTTGCAGTCAGTTTTTATGTTCCCTGCAAGCTTCCTCTCATTATCTATTTTCCCATTCCTAATTAAACCCTTTGATCTCCTCTGCTGAATTCTAAATTTCTGCGAGTCTTCAGGTTTGCTGCTTTTTCTGGCCAATTTATATGCCTCTTCCTTGGATTTAACAGTATCCTTAATTTCCCTTGTTAGCCACGGTTGAGCCACCTTCCCCGTTTTATTTTTACTCCAGACAGAGATGTACAATTGTTGAAGTTCATCCATGTGATCTTTAACTGTTTGCCATTGCTATCCACTGTCTTATCCATTGGTCGAGTCGGTGAGAGTAGATTCTTGATAAGACCATACATTTTTGACCCACAAACAGTGAGGAGAACCGCCTGGCGCTTAATTGCTTTATCGGTTCCTTCCAATCCATTGGCTACGAAGTACTGGTCGAGGCGATCAGTGAAAACCTCCCAGTCTTCCCCTTCCACAAATCTGTCCAAAATTTCAACAGACATGGTTGCGTGAAAGTTCGTATTTTTAAACTCATCGCCAATTGTTATGTATCGAATAACTCCATGGGGCTCAGTTCGGTGATTTAGTTCAGGCATGACCTTATTCCAGTTTATTTATTCTCAAAGTGAGAATTCAACATGGCTGCCAACATTAGATACACAGCTTGCACGTGTCTGCCAGTGACCATTAAGTCTCCGACAATCGCGCCCTCCGATGGCAGGTAAAACCCAGTTAACATACATTACAATATGCATAAAGTACACAGTAATGACCTCAATCACCACCTCCTGATTGGCTTCCTGTAGAGTTGTACTCTGGAGAGGGTTCCCTGGAATGCTAAACAAGGCAAACTCCCTTGTTGGCCATAGACTCTTTTCCCCTGCTCCCAAAAATGTCTTTGCCACCTGAATTCTTTTGCTTACAAAGGATTTTGTTCTATGCAAAGAATGTTACTAGCCAAAAGTTCTGTGCTCTCCAAGTTCAGCGAGTTAACTTCTTTTTGAATAGATGCTGCAGCCGCAAGGGAATTATTTTTTAACACCCTCACACAGAGTTCTTCGTGTTAGAAGCATTCCACGGCAGGAGCTCACAATGCATCTTTAATTAATTCGCCCGAGGACCAAGACTGGAAAAATCCCATTATTTTGCCTGCATGTGATCAGAAGTAACAATAAAGAACTGGCACTGTGCTGCCTCCCCCTCTGATTATTGCTATGGGACATCCGTGTATGTATACAACCAGACCTTGACAATACAACACAGGATAATTCTAAGTAATGGGGAAATATACAAATGATATTACATTCCACAAAACCCTTTGGGGGTGAAATTCGGGAGTGTCCCTTTTGGGCGCTAACTTTTAAAAGTTGAAAAAATTAGCGCCAGGCACGAATCTTTTTTAACTTTAAAAAATATTGGTGTTTGTGCTGCAGGAAGGAAGTGGAGGGCTGGAGGGCTGTAATTGCTGGAGCGCAAGAGGCAGCAGACGGGGCAATGACACTGGGCTGTGCAGCACTGCCGCACTGCAAGGCTCCATCCCTCCCTTAAAAGGGAAAGGCCATCACTGCAGGCTCTGCAAAAGAAGAACTTACCTTCTCTCCGATGGTAGCCGCGATCCAGCCCAATCAGCCCGATAACTGCAGCAGAGTGCCGGGCTGATCGATTGCGGGCAAAACACATCGGGAAAAAAAATCAGAGATGATTGAAATTTTTTTTAAAAAAAACTTACTTTGGCCACCTCACCTTTAACCATCGCCCTCGAAGCGCCCGGCCTCCCGATGGACGCCTCCTGCAGCTGCCGGTGTTTCCACCCAACGATGCTGTAGGGGGCAGAACCGAAGTTCAGGTCCATGCCGCTACCGGGGCGATGCGCACAGCGATGATATCACGATCTCCGGGTGAAGGAGATTGGGGCGCAATGCCATTCCGCCACCGTGAACCCTCTGCCTAATATGGCGGGAGTCAATCTTGTCACGCACGCTCGCTAAGTGCTTCGAGCCCCGTTATCATCCCCCTGGAGACGATAACGGGAGGCGCTAAGGAGGCCAATTTCTAGGCTGTAATGTTTCTCTCCCTCTCCCCATTGCCCTCTCTCCCCCAGCAATCATGACATATAAAAGTTTTTGAGACCTGATTTCAACTGGAACACAGCTCTGGTTTCCAGAAAAAAATGGTCAGTTATATTTTCAATAATGCAATCAGCAATTTAATTTCTGAAGCGATTAATTCACTGTAAAGAAACAGAATAGCATCTCTTCTTGTACAATGGAACAAAGAACAACTTTCATCACAGTGGGCTCAATTGAAGAATATGAAAACACGGTGATTGAAGCCATTCTTCATTTAAGAGCCCAAATTCCAGGTTCAGTTTGCACCTACTACAATAACAGATGCTGTTGTTTGCTACACAAAAGGCACAGAGAACCTGCTTTCACCTACCTAAGGAAATAGAAGGAACTGGAAGTACAGATTCTTCACTTAAAAGATCAATTTCATCTGAATGGGGAATTTTCAGTGACTGGAGTCCCTGAATGATCAGAAACAGCAGCCTCTGAAAACTCTTGGCAATTTGTACTGAAAGATTCTCTTGCAATGCCCATCAAACAATTTGGTTATCTCTCCCAACATTCCGCCACACAGTAGTCTCGGTATTAAACTTACTTCCAGTTCTCTATAATACCACTTGTGCAGACAGCCAAAAGGAGGCATACGTCAGCAACCCAACAGCTCCTTTTCCTTCCTTCTCACGGTCAGTGCAGTCAGATGGTGAGTTGAGGGGGCTAAAGGAGGACGACATACAACCTCTCTCTCTGGCTCATGAAAGTTGCTGCTCTGCACTATACAATATGTACACCGATCTATAATTTATCAAAAAGTTAACATCCCGGCACTCTTCCCGTCAACTTCCACCATTAAATGTTCTTCTGTCCCGATTTATAATGGAAGCCGTCTGAGTAATGTTGTCACACGCTAACTATACCTTTACTCATGTGGAGTGCTGCAGTGAGAGTATTTTATTGCAGCCAGTGATGCTCTGTTTGAAACGACCGGTTGTAAGGTGCTTGTGTATTTTAATAGCCTTGTTGAGCTGTGTACGTTTTTATGGGGCCTGTAGTTTTTATAAGGCCATTGCAGGACATTTTTCATTACATGCTTTCTTTTTTTTTAAAGAGCAGTCTCCCTTGTGAGCTTTGTTTTTATTCTCCTTCCTCTGATTTTTTTTTTGAAGGCCTGTTCCTCACTGTCTTGTTTTTAGAAGTTCTGTTACCTCGTGTCTTTTCTCATTTTTTTGACTTCCTCTTCCCAAAAGACTTTTGTTTCTAAAACCACTCATTCCCCCCATCCCCCCACCACCCAAAATATATTTTTAAAAACTCTGCTCGTTACTTCATCTCCAATATTAACCATCACATTACCTCCTCCAGCCTCTCAACTCCTCATTACCCCTTCACCTTCCTCCAGTACAATACTCCGATAAAGACAACCACCTCCAACGATGCTGGATACTTTTTTTCCCAATACTCCGTTCCCCTGCACATCCCCGGCCCACTCAATTGTTCACGCCCTCCAGTCAAATCCTCTTAAAACTAACAACCTGCTCCCACAAACAACATGGTCTCATTTTCACTAATCAATAGAAAAACAGACCCAATTCCCCATTGTTGACTAAATCTTCAGACTCCCCATGAGAAACAGCAAAGAAACAAAGTACCTACATCATCTGCAAATCATTTGTTATGGAAAATAAGGGTTAGAAATCAGAGTCTGATTGCTTGGGGACAACCCATTGTGTGTTTCTGCAGCTCACACCCATGGGTGTGGGCAGGTGTATGCGTCTAGGCACTAGGCACTCGCCGGTGGGTGTGATTGTCAGATTGCTGATTGTGAAATGGAGGGGAAAAGCTGGTTCAAAGAACTGCAGCTCCACAAGTGCACTTTGCATCATGCAGTCTGCGGTGTGTGCGTGTGATGTCAGTTGAGGTCAGAGTCTGAGTCTGAGTCCGAGCCTCCCAACAACACACAGATGTCCTAACCCAGAGCGGTTTTGATCTTGGCGCACTTCCTTGAGCAGGCATTTCCCTCAGTTTCTGCATTTGCGCCAATAGGAACACAATTTACGATTAGGATTGGAGTTTCTGTAAGAGCACATTTTAGGTTAGATTCAGGGTTCGATTAAGACTGTTGGGTTTTAGTTTAGTGTTTTGAGGCAGAAACCTTATTTTATTGCAATGGAGAGATTATTTTGAAGCACCAGTCCATACTGGATGGACTTGCAGGTGACAGATCTGTTATGGGTCTGATTATATTGTACATGGGTCAATGTAATTACATACCCATCATGATGCACATCTACATCTTTTTCAGTATCTACCCACCGGAAGAAGACAGCATGGCAAAGGTGCTTTAATTGAGTGGGGGCGGAGTGGGGTGCGGGGGGAAGCCCCTTGAAAAGGTAGGAACTTAAGTGATCAACTTTGAACAATTATATGGAACATATTTTCCTGAACGGATGACTGCAACTGGCCACAAATGTATAAGCTGACCAACAGCGAAGATTTCTGTAAAATATGTTGATGGAATTATTTATTAAAAGTTCATGTAAAAACTGACTGAATTCAAAAGCAATAAACTTTCATAGTAAAAATGCTCTCAATCAACCTCAATCTACATTAAGGTACAGTATTTCATAAATTGGGAGAAGTCTAAAACTTTCCCCACAAATATATCACCTATGAAGCAAAAGTTCTAGAGTCACATATAGGCCAGGACGTACGTACGTGTGTGCGCGTGTGCGTGTGTCTCTCTACAGGATAATAAAGTTCCGGCAATTGTTAATGACCGAACAAAAGGTCGGATGTAGGAATAACAGATTGAAGGCCATCGGACAGGAGGGAGTTACAATAACAGGACCAGATAACAGGACCAGCTGTGGAGACAGCAATGGGTGGCAAGAAAGGATTTCATTGATCAAGATAAGGTTCACACACAGAAGGGAGATTCCCGACTTGGTAATAACTTGGAGGCGAGAGACAAGTTGAGATAACAGCAAAATGTCTCTGCATCTTGTAGAAACAAACAGGCAATTAATTGCAACACACATGGTTAACTGAGGGACAAAAAAGGTATAAAGAAAGACAAGCTCGGACAGTCCGGAGCGAGAACCTGGGAACAACACTTGACAGAAGCAGGGACCAGGGAGCGACCCTTGAAGGAACACTGTCAGGACCGGATTGATCACCTGGGACGTATTGGGTAACTATAAGAGTATGTTGAGTTGAACAGAGTTAGTATTTTGAGCGGAAGGAACGCCTTTCTGCAGAGTTAAGCAGGGTTAAATAGAGTATAAGTAGTGAGTCTTGTACTTCTTCTGTCTTGGAGAATTCTGGAGTATAAGTAGTGAGTCTTGTCCTTTTCCTGTGTTAAATGAGCATTAACGATACTGTCATTTGTCTAGTGTGTAATTTGATATTTAACTCAGGAATCATCACAGGCAACTACGAGTCACATGACTAGCGAAATTGCCGCTTTCGCAACAATGAAGACGACAACTGGGACTCAGTGATGTTTCCGCTCAACACTTGCTGTCCATGCTCACATAAATAGTTGCTGAGCGAGGCAACCAGAGGGCTGTTGGGCTGGACGGGAATCACCACCTTTCAGAAAGTAAATGCTCAAGCAACTCTTTTATAAGACAAGGTATTTCCCATGGCCAATGGGCAAGGGGTTGGACGTTACAGCACATATCAGCTTATGCTTCAAGAGGGCATTAAATGGCATATCAATTGCACTGCACTCGGATTGAAAGTTGACTTATTTTCTTAAATAGCATAGTTACAAGAAGTGCAACTGTGCTTGGAACCAAAAAAATAGGGGACAATCAAGAGCAGAGATCCCGATGCAATCACTCACTGTTTTTAGTGCCAGACATGTATGAGGATGGGAGATGTTATATTAAATTTGTTTGACCTTGGTCTTGGCTTGCTCATTAATCATGCAGCACATTTCAGAGAACTGTGTAGTTCCAGAGTACATTTAGCTGAAACCACCAAGGCAGGCAGAGCTGCCAGGCCCCACACACTGTAATTTGGCAGCAACCTACTTCCATCCTGATGAATGAGAAGTTTGCTCCCAATTGATATGTTTCGCCCTTGTTTTTCTCCTGTTCCTGCTCCGTGACATCTGTTCTCCTTCACCCAGCAAGGTGACCATGTAGACTACAACTTCTTTCATGACTTCTGATAGCCCTGTCTCTGTGCTCAGCCAATAGGAAACGATATTCCTGCAAGGTTAGACAGTTGTGCTTCTGGGTCCTTGTGCTCCTCAGCAATGCCTCGTTCAGTTGCCCCACAAGTCAACACGCCATCTCTGGGGAGAGTCTGAGCAGTGCCAAACTTTCCCCAACATTTGACCTGAAGATATCAATCTGGGTTCACATATTCTAGTGTATCCATATCACTTTCTCCTGAGTGAAATGCACCAGCATTGGAAGGCCTATGCTGATGCTCTCTTAGTTCAGTATCACATTGAATAATTTGTCATCTCAACCCATTCTTGTTCAAATACAGCTCGACATTCTCAAGCCAGTACTCAGACCCGTCACCAACTCTCATCAGGTGGATGAACAGGAGATCCAAATACGAGTGTCTGACCTTAGCTAGACACAGATTGACATAAGAGGCAGCAAGAACAAACAGCTGCACTATATTATATGGTTCTACATCCCATCACACTTCAATTCTGCAGTTTGGGTGCCGAAATGGATCAATAGAGGAGCTCAATCAATCTTTCATGAATTGCCCCATCTATTCTTTGCTTCATCAAAAAGGATTCGGTCATGAAAATGTTAGTTGCATTGAAAAATGTAATTCTGGCACTTCAATGTGAAAAAATAAAAGATAAAAATAAAGACTTATGTTTATATAGTACCATTCACAACCTCAGGATGTCCCAAAGCACTTTATAGCTAATGAAGTACTTTTGAAATGCAGTCACTGTTGTTATGGGGAAACACGACAGCCAGGATAAATATTGGCCAGGACAGCGGGAATAACTGCCCTGCTCTTGTTTGAATTGTGCCATTGGATCTTCGACGTCCACCCGAGAGAGCAAGTTAACATCTCATCCAAAAGTTGGCAGCTCCAGTGCAGCATGCCCTCATTACCGCACTGGAGTGTCAGCCTAGATTTTTGTGGTGTTCAAGTCTCTGGAGCGGGACTTGAATCCACAGTTTTCTGACAAGAGTCGAGGGTGCTCACTGAGCCACGGCTGAAGTCTAATGGTGCCGACTGCCTCTCAAGTGGATCTCAAAGACATTTCCCCATCCTAAAATATATAAACCTTCCTCCTCAACACCCATCAAATTAAAGATGCTAGTAACATATGCACGAGTGTGTGCTATTTACTTGCAAGTTAACCAAGCACTCTTATTGATAAATATTCACATTCAAAACAAATAGTCAGTGTGATTAAGGCAAGTGAAGCAGAATATTGAAGGAGTTAGACCAGCACTTTTTTCCTTTTATTTGACAAACTGCTTAGGATCACAGCCTACCGGAGCTGGACATCAAAAAAGGTTATGAGCTCCAACTGAGTTTTAATTTTACTTCATACTTGGCCAATCTCAACACTTCTTTGTTAGATAAGTTACCTTTGGGTGTGGTGACGCGGGGTGGTGGGGTTAAAGTGAAATAGAAGCTCAGCCCCACCATGTACCTTCGGTTGATCAGTGATTCACCAGCAGTTTTGGTCATGACGGAAAAGCTGAGGGAACTGCCACCCTGCCCAAATCAAATTCCTATGAGCTAGCAATTTAAAATAATTGTATAAACAGGATTTTAACAACCATCATGGACAACAGTTGCCTGTAATGAAACCATACACAAACAAACTTGGAAGAAGAGGGACCATTCAGCACATCAAGCCCACTTCTACCATGGGCCATTCCATCATCGACTCTAACCACCCATTTTATCTCCGGAGTAATTCTTGGTTTCCAAAAACAATTTATGATTGCATCTCCACAATTCAATCTTGTGTCCAATCATAGAATTAAATATTACCTTTTCTTTGTGACCCCTAAAGATGATGGAAAGGAAATACAGAATACATGTCAAGAGACCCATTCTGTTTGATATACAACACTCCAATGGGCCACAGGACTGAACAGTGGCGATGTGATAAATGAATATTCTGGAGTTTTATTTTATTGTTCTTGAAGATCAAATATATATGAAGAGCTCCAAGTTACAAACATTAAATATTCCTCATGAAGGACATAAACTATTTGTTCTGCATTGGTATTGCTTCTGCTCTCAAAGTATGTTACAAAACAATTCATAAGTTGATCTAAAGAGCAACAGGAGGACAAACTTTGGACAATACATGAAGTTAGTAGGACAGTTAACCTGAAACTTAATAAGCATCAATAGACATTTGAAGTTACTGAGCTGACATTAGTTATTGACATAATTAACAAAGCTATTAAGTATGGTAAGACAGTGCAACTTATTCAGTGTGCGTTGTATCACTTTCATAGACTGATCTGGAGACAAAATAGGTAGAGACTGAGGGGAGGCTGTTAAGCATTAAATTTACTTTTGAAAGGTTCAGTTAGTGTGGCTGCTGTGCTCTTGCTGAAACCAACCACAAGCTGCTAATGGCTCAATTTGTGAAATCTTTGAATAATTGCCTTTCAGAATAGAAAGAATAATTACCAGGCTACAGAAGTATAACCTGAGGGAGTCATATACACTAGGCAAATGTATGTACATTACTGAAATGTATGAAGGTCAGTGGACCAGAATGCAAAAGCCAATAAACTTGCTGATGAGAATAAGTCTATACCTCAAGGTTGTTTCATTCAGATTATTGGATTATTCATTTTGAGCACTAAATTCCCTTTTTTCTCTGTATTTTCATTACTTAATTCAAATTTAAATCATTTAAATATGTCAGTGCATGACCAAAAGATGAAGTTAATCAGGATGGTGACAGAAAGGCACCTATGGCCTGCTCTAAGGAACAATAATGGAGTGTTGGCCACAAGTAAAAAGACCAGCTCATCAACAATTCAGGAGTGTGGCAAAGAGAAAAGTTAATTGTTAAAAATCTACAAAAGTAGAATGATACTGAAAAGCTTACATTAAGAAATATTGCAAATAAGAAGCACAGAAAAATGTGAAAAAAATAGCATATGCAATCATGTAATGCCCAGATTAAGACATTGCTTGTCATTCTTAAAATATGGGTCAAGGTGAATTACCCAAACTGATTACCCGTTGCCGATTTCCTCACTCCGCAGGGAAACACGACAGTCACATACTACTCCTGGGATCTAGAGGTGTGCACAATGCACACACTGCTCGCAGAATGGTGAGGAATTGCACAGCAGCAATTTTCGCCAGACATAAAATACTTAATAAAACTTGATTAACAGTGGGCATGCAGTTTTTTTTTGAATTCAGGCAGTTTGCCAAAGAATAGGATTTAATTTATAGAGCTTCAAATTACTTCTGAATTACCCACAGTCAATGACCTCTTGGAAATGGCAGACAGAGACTGCAAAGAATCTGGTGAAGAAATCTGAACAGTGGGAATGATTTGTTTTCTCATTTACTATCATACTCCTTTAGAGAGTGGGCTATCACCAGCTTAACTATTCATGGGAAGAATAAGAGACAATCTAGCTATCCAGGAAGGATTACTGATAATTGGTATCTCAGAGAAGGTAAAGCACAGAAAACAAACAAAAGCTAAGCAAGCAGTTTATTTTGTTAAAGCAGAGTCTTTGAGCAATGAAATCTGGATAAAATTACTGTCTAAATTCACGTCCACCTGAGAGAGCAGACAAGGACCTTGGTTTAACATCTCAACCACAAATAGGAGCAATTCTATCCAAGATCATACTTGGCACAAGCGGTTTGCATTATAAGACATATTCTGTTTTTTGGGTTTCCTTATTCTTGTTGACTCCAGATATTTTTGATCTCCATGTCTTAGACTACTCTTGTAGGTGAACATGGAAGCTCATCATGTAGTATGACCTTGGATCAAACAGAAAATCTTGTTTAGTTTATTTCAGTTATTGCTTTTATCATGTGATTCTCATGGTCTTCAGAAAGTACAACACTACCCTAGATTTCAAATTAGGTTTTAATTGGGCCACGTACTTAACAACAGTAAAAGATCAAGTGAACAGTAAGAAAGAACTTACATTTATATAATGCCTTTCACGATCTCAGGATGTCCCAAAGAACTTTACAGCTGATGAAGCACTTTTAAAATGCAGTCATTGTATGAAACTTGGCAGCCAATTTGCACACAGCAAGCTCCCACAACTAGCAATGTCTCTGGAGCAGCCATTGAACTCACAACCATCTGACTCAGAAATGAGAGAAATACCACTGAACCACGGCTGACACCGCAGTAAAAGAAAAAAAGTCTTGCATTTATATAGCACCTTTCATGATCTCAGGACATCCCAAAGCACTTTACAGCCAATGAAGTACTTTTGAACTCTAGTCACTGTTGTAATTTAGGAAACACAGTAGCCAATTTGCACACAGCAAGCTCTCACAAACAGCAATGTGATAATGACCAAATAGTCTGTTTTTTTAATGATGTTAGTTGGGGAATAGATATTGTCCAGGACATTGCGCTTCTTCAAATAATGCCATGGGATCTTTTACGTCCACCTGAGGGGGCAGACAGGGCCTCAGTTTAATGTCTCATCCAAAAGACGTTAGCACACATTTGTATTTAACAGGGAGACTAACATGGTGGACATGAAATTAGAAGAGATCAAAAATAGATATGAATATATTTAAGAAACAGCGGAGATAATTGATAAACAAATCAAACTTAGAGAGGCTAAAACCCCGGTCCAGATGGATTGCATCCATGCATATTTAAAAGTTAGGGAAGAGATAGCAGAAGCACTATTACATATATATAAAAATTCATTACAAAAGAGAATAGTGCCAGAGGACTGGTGGACAGCTAAAGTGATTTCTATGTGGACATTGGGGGATAGAACAAATCCAGGGAACAATTGGCTTCACATCAGTGGTAGGAAAGATAATGGAATCCTTACTTAGAAATAATAGAAAAAAAAATCTAGAAACTAAAATAATACAGTAGTCAGCACAGATTTCAAAAGGGAACGTCATGCTTGACCAACCTTATTGAATTCTTTGAAGTAGTAACAGAAAGGGTAATGCAATAGATGCAATATATTTGGATTTCCAAAAGGCCTTCAGTAAGATACTGCATAGTAGACTCATCACTAAAGTCAGAACATGTGGAGTTAGAGGACAAGTAGCAAAATGGATAGCTAGCTAACTAGTAGATAGAAAACAGAGAGTAAGGATTAGGGGTAGTTAATCAGACTGGCAACATGTTCTACAGGGATCAGTGCTGGGACCGCTGTTGTCCAACATTTACATCAATGATTTGGACTCGGGCATTGGAAGTACAATTTCAAAATTTGCAGATTACATCAAATTGGGGGGTGGGGATGCAATTAATACAGAGGGGGACTGCAAGAAAATACAGGAAGACATTAATAAACTTGCAGAATGGGTGTAAAATTGGCAAATGAACTTCAATATAGATAAATGTGAGTTGGCACATTTTAATAGGAAGAATAAGGAGGCCACATACTCCTTGGAAAATAAGTTCTAAATGAGGGGTCTGGGTGGACAGATACACAGATCACTCAAGGTAGTGTTGCAAGTTAATAAGGCCATAAAAAAGGTAAACAAAGCACTGAGGTTCATTTCTAGGGGGAGAGAATTGAAAAGCAGAGAAGTGATGTAAAATTTGCACAGAACTTTGGTTAGACCACATTTGGAGTACTGTGAACAGTTCTGATCTCCATGTTATAAAAAGGACAGAGGCAGGTGCACAAAAGATTTACTAGAATCATGCATTGAACAGGCTGAGCCTCTTTTCTCTAGAAAAAAAAGACTGAAGGTCCATCCCTCAGACACAAGTCTCAGATAAATTGACTTAACTCTCTTAACAGTTGTACAAAGTTAAGCTGCGACATAATTTCTGTGAGTAAAACTGGTTTCTATCATTTGTTGTACCATGATAGAGTTAAATAAAGTAACACAATGTTAAATCTTAGACAAAAATAGTATATTTCCATCCAAAATGTGTGAATGCTTAACAGAGCAGGTTCACCGGACATGTCTGGTCAATGGAAGCAGTAACCCGTTTATAGTGAATGGATTAATACTTTCTCAACTACCAGAGAGGAATCTCATATAAAGACCATAAGGGGTCAAAATTCAGGTGTGCCAGAAGCGCATCTATGATTTTTAGATTGTTACTTACATTTGGAATCGTTGGTACGGTAGGTAGAGCCATTTTCAGGACTTTGATATTTTTTTCAAAGTCCCACAGGAAATGACTCGTAATGGGTATGGGCCTTAAGATTGAAAGCCAGGTTGACTGGCTGAAAATGGGTCGAACGGTAACTCCGCCGCTGTCAATCAATGGTGGAGTCGTGGTGACATCACAGTGCTTGTGCGTCATCACGCTCTCTCCTCCGCTAAAGGGGAGAGATTCTAATCATTTTTTATCTTTGGCCACTGGACCATCAGGGAGGATTTTGGCCGGGCCAGTGGCCTGGCACCCAAAAGGAGGCACCAGGCTGCCCGGTGGCGGCCTGGCCGAACCCAGGGGCAGTATTTTTCCGGCCGATCAGCAAACCAGCCGTCAAAAATGTATCCATTGTGGCCTCCCCTTTAAGGATGGCCGCACTCAGAGCAGAGAACCCTGTCGGGGGCATCGCGTGGCGGGGCATCAATGAGTTCAGCTGAATATCGGGAGGTAAGTATTTTTATTGATTAAAAATCGGCGGTGCAACCACTTGGGCGGGATGGGGTCCAGGCCGAAAAATCCCCAACCTGAATTTAGCTTGGGTCAGCCAGTTGATCCCAAAGCGGCGGCCATTCGATTTTTAAGAATAGCCGCTGCAAATGGCCGTTAATGGGTCTCTGAGACCCTGAACTTCCGTTCCCAAGTATGTGTATACTAATGTCGCTGTGACAAAATCATTTTTTTTTTCTAATTTTGGTTTGGAAGGTTTACATCGTCATGGTACACAGATAACTTTTTTTTAAACAATTGACTGCAGTTGAGATTCTGGTACCAAGCTCATTTTGATACGCTGTATAATGTTGCAAAAGTTTCATCAGTTACAGACTGAAGATAAACATAATTCAAGCTTAATCAATGAGTGATTGGTTCAGTTTGTAGAGGACAGTTCATTTTTCTATTTGGATGGTCATTTATCCAAAATCCAGGAAGATCCAGTAATTCTCTTCTGGGATGTAAAAAAAATACTAATTCTGTCTCAATCACAATCAATTTGTGAAGAGACAACAAATCAATCAGTTGAATGAGAAAGATTGTTTTGAATTCCCAAAAAGTGTGTAAACGAATTAGTCCCAACAGCAAATAATGTTACAAAAATGACCTACCTCATGCACAGAAACAAGTTGATTACTACAATACAAAATCAAACAGAGAGCCAGTTCTTCTGGGATCTAATGCCTAATTCCTAGATGCAAATGTCAGCAATGATGCTGCGTCTCGTGCCCCTTTGCATTGCCCCAGATTTGCAGGATTTTCCAACAGTGGAGCAGGGCCAGGAACCTCCTGCTGCAGCCTCACTCTCATGACCACACAAACCAAGCACTGGACTGCCCTCAGATCAATGGGTCTTGTAGGGACCAAGCAGCAAGGTTCAAAAAGGTGAGTGACCTTGTTTTTGTTTCAGACAAACATTGATTTTGGGCTTGGGGGCCAAAGAGTTGCTGATCTCCGCAGATCAGTAGTTACACTTGCTTCCATTTCCAATTCCTGGGGCAAGGACCTGTTCAGGGGCAAGCCTGTACTGGGGATGCAACCAAATTACTGCATTTGCTGGCCAACCAAATTCCAGTACTCAAAGGCCTGGACAAGCAGCCCACACTTTGGGTGAGGACCAACTGTACAGGACTGTGGGGAAGGAAAAAAAAGGGGCAGGAACATCAGTCCCCAGAAGTTGAAAGTACACTACTGCTTAGAGATTAGTTTATCAAACATCGTGTAGTGGAGAGATACTAACTGCGTGTGAGCCAATAAATGACTTATTAATTTTCACAATTCTCTATTTCCCCAAACGGCAGCATAAAGAATATTCATATCACTCAGGAGTTCCTAGGAATATCTGTTTGATTATCCATCTGAACAATCTAAATGAAGGGAATAAAGGGATAGATGCACTGACTAACAATAATTCTGTGTAATATGCAGAATAAATTTATCGATGTGCCGTAAAAGTGATATACTAGTAATGTCCCATGGCTAGTACTTCGTAATAAATGATGAATACCTATAAACAGAGGAGAGTTTTTTTGTCAAAATAAAGAAAAATCTGAAATAAGATGAATTCATTTCCATCATGATTGTCTCGCGTCTCTCTCTGATAATCCTCAATCAGGCAACATTCTTGCCAAAGCAAGAACTCAAAGCATAGCACAGATGCAATGAACACAACAAAGCATAGTGCCAATGGGTTGAACACAAGAACATGAGAACATAAGAAATAGGAGCAGGAGTAGGCCATACAGCCCCTCGAACCTGCTCTGCCATGTAATACGATCATGGCTGATCCGATCATGGACTCAGGTCCACTTCCCTGCACGCTCCCCATAACCCCTTATCGGTTAAGGAACTATATATCTCTGTTTTAAATTTGTTCAATTACCCAATTTCCACAGCTCTCTGGGGCAGCGAATTCCACAGACTTACAACCCTCAGAGAAGAAATTCCTCCTCATCTTAGTTTTAAGTGGACGGCCCCTCATTCTAAGATTGTGCCCCCTAGTTCTAGTCTCCACTGATATGTCCTTACTATACAGTACAAATGCACACGAGGCCCATACTTGAGAGAAGGTCACTGTGACCAGTAACCTTTATTTCAGCACTGAAGTGATGAAGGTGGGTGGAGCTTCCCCTTTTATACCTGAAAGTCCAGGTTAGGAGTGTCTCCCACAAGTTCACCACCTCGTGGTCAGTGTTCTCACAGTCTACAACTTAGGTCAGTTTATACATGGATTACAATGACAGTTGAATACATGACATCCACTATCAGTGGAAACATCCTCCCCTGCATCCACCTTGTCAAGCCCCCTCATAATCTTATATGTTTCGATAAGATCACACCTTATTCTTCTGAATTGTAATGAGTTGAGGCCCAAGCTGCTCAACCTTTCCTCATAAGTCAACCCCCTCATCTCCGGAAATCAACCGAGTGAACCTTCCCTGATCTGCCTCCAAAGCAAGTATATCCTTTCGTAAATATGGAAATCAAATCTGTACGCAGTATTCTAGGTGTGGCCTCACCAATACCCTGTATAACTGTAGCAAGACTTCCCTGCTTTTATACTCCATCGCCTTTACGATAAAGACCAAGATTCCATTGGCCTTCCTGATCACTTGTTGTACCTGCATACTAACCTTTTGTGTTTCATGCAAAGTACACGCAGGTCCTGCTGTACTGCAGCACTTTGCAGTCTTTCTCCATTTAAATAGTAACTTGCTCTTCGATTTTTTTTCTGCCAAAGTGCATAACCTCACACTTTCCAACATTATACTTCATCTGCCAACTTTTTGCCCACTCACTTAGCCTGTCCATGTCCTTTTGTGTCCTCCTCACACATTTCGTTTCCTCCCATCTTTGTATCATCAGCAAACTTGGTTACGTTAAACTAGGTCCCTTCTTCCAAGTTGTTAATATAAATTGTAAATAGTTGGGGTCCCAACACTGATCCCTGTGGCACCCCACTAGTTACTGATTGTCAACCAGAGAATGAACCATTTATCCCGACTCTCTGTTTTCTGTTCGTTAGCAAATCCTCTATCCATGCAAATATATTACCCAACCCCGAGAACTTTTATCTTGTGCAGTAACCTTTTATGTGGCACCTTGTCAACTGCCTTCTGGAAGTCCAAATACACCACATCCACTGGTTCCCCTTATTCACCCCATTTGTTACATCTTCAAAGAATTACAGCAAATTTTTCAAACATGACTTCCCTTTCATAAATCCATGCTGACTCTGCCTGACTGAATTATGATTTTCCAAATGTCCTGCTACTACTTCTTTAATAACAGACTCCAACATTTTCCCAACCACAGATGTTCGGCTAACTGGTCTATAGTTTCCTGCTTTTTGTCTGCCTCCTTTTTTAAACAGGGGCATTACATTTGCAGTTTTCCAATCTGTTGGGACCTCCCCAGAATCCAGGGAATTTTGGTAAATTACAACCAATCCATTATCCCTTCCGCTACTTCTCTTAAGATCCTAGGATGCAAGCCATCAGGTCCAGGGGATTTATTTGTCTTTAGATCCATTATCTTACTGAGTACCACCTCCTT
Source organism: Pristiophorus japonicus (assembly GCF_044704955.1). Lineage (NCBI taxonomy): Eukaryota > Metazoa > Chordata > Chondrichthyes > Pristiophoridae > Pristiophorus > Pristiophorus japonicus. The sequence continues at coordinate 190,171,178 of NC_091980.1, read as the reverse complement.
AGTGATTGTGTTAAGTTCCTCCCCCCCGTTGCCCCTTGACTATCCACTGTTGGGATATTGTTAGTGTCCTCTACCGTAAAGACTGATACAAAATATCAGAATTTCGGCCATCTCCATGTTCCTCATCACTAATTCCCCGCTCTCATCCTCTAAGGGACCAACATTTACTTAGCCACTCTTTTCCTTTTTATATACCTGTAGAAACTCTTGCCATTTCTTTTTATATTTTTTGCTAGTTACTTTCATGGTCTTCTTCCCTTTCTTTATCATTTTTTTTAGACATTCATTGCTGGCTTTTAAAAGCTTCTCAATCTTCTGTCCACCCACTAGTTTTGGCCACTTTGTATGCCCTTGTTTTTAATTGGAGACCATCCTTTATTTCTTTAGTTAGCCACAGATGGCTATTTTTTCTTTTAGACCCTTTCCTTCTCACGAATATATTTTTCTTGAGAGTTATGAAATATCTCCTTAAATATACGCCACTGTTCATCAACCGTCCTACACTTTAATCTATGCAATGCATAGTGCCGGCGGGGATGAACACAACAATGCATAGCACCAGTGCAATGAACACTACAGGGAAAGAACAAATGACCTGGGGCAGTGTTAAGGCAAAGAATCATGTCGACCAATAGTTAACAGCACTGTCACAGACATGATTCTCCAAGGCCCCAGCTTCCTTTCATTCACAAGAGTACACTGTCACAGCATAATTAAAGAGTACACAAATCGACTTAAACTTTGTGGATGTCAATGTTGTGAGTCACACTGGAGTCAATGTTGTGAATCACACTGGAAACGTTAATTATCCTTAGGACTCGGAATACTATGCTTAAAATAAGTCTTGATTTTATATGGTCCTAAATGGATGTTTACTAGTGTCAAAAGGATAGTATGCGGGTACAAGAAGTGATCAGGAAGGCCAATGATATCTTGGCCTACATTGCAAAGGGGATGGAGTATAAAAGCAGGGAAGTCTTGTTACAGCTATACAAGGTTTTGGTGAGGTCACACCTGGAATACTGCGTGCAGTTTTGGTTTCCATATTTAAGAAAGGATATACTTGCTTTGGTGGCAGTTCAGAGAAGGTTCACTAGGTTGATTCCGGAGATAAGGGGGTTGACTTATGAGGAAAGGTTGAGTAGGTTGGGCCTCTACTCATTGGAATTCAGAAGAATGAGAGGTGATTTTATTGAGACGTATAAGATTATGAGGGGGCTTGACAGGGTGGATGCAGAGAGGATGTTTCCACTGATGGGGGAGACTCGAAATAGAGGGCATGATCTTAGAATAAGGGGCCATCCATTTAAAACAGAGATGAGGAGAAATTTCTTCTTTGAGGGTTGTTAATCTGTGGAATTCACTGCCTCAGAGAGCTGTGGAAGCTGGGACATTGAATAAATTTAAGACAGAAATAGACAGTTTTTTAAACTATAAGGGGTTATGGGGAGCGGGCAGGGAAGTGGAGCTGAGTCCATGATCAGATTAGCCATGGTCTTATTGAATGGTGGAGTAGGCTCGAGGGCCGTATGGCCTACTCCTGTTCCTAGTTCTTATGTTCTTTTGTTGGCCCAAATAAATCCAGTTTGGACACGAATCAGGATTGGAAGTGGTGCAAATTAAACAGGAAATAGAAACGGTTATATTCTATCTCCTGACAAATATCACATGAACGTTATACATTTGATAACAGCCAATTTTTTCAATCCACTACCTATAATTTATGGGCTGAATTAACACCAATGAGGTAGCACATTCAAACTTTTCACAGCGTTTCAAAACAACTGGGATTAATTAGTGGCACAGAGCAAAGCACCATGTTAATCAATGAGTAGCATCTGTGCTCTTCACCGCAAGGCAATTGAAAATTAATATCCAAAGTACAACTCAAGGGCTGGAGTACCACTCATTCAAGTACCTACTGGTTCCACATGCTTTTGTACATAGGTGAGGAGGGCTGAATGCAACAAGTGATGTGATGCATTTTAGTTCCATGGCAGAACCTTTGGCAATAAAAACCGCTTCAGGTATATTGGTTAATTTGCCTGTTTATTGGCACAGGATAAACTCCTTGTAATTAGATACCTTTCAAGCAAACATTTAAGCACTTCACCACCATTGAGTCACAGTGCTTTAAAGAAAAGAGTTAGGAAAAGCAGTGTCCACAGTTTTATTTTGGATACTTACAGATGTCCTGTGACATCCACGGGTAGTTGGGGCACAGAGAACAGTTGTGATGTTCAGTTTTTAAACCTGGCCTGTTACTTTAAGGCCACTGCTCATAAACTCCGTGAGAATCCAGGCAATTGCAGTTGCTTGTAAATTGCTAAGGTCAATTAGAGTTCTTGCAAGTATCAGGCTCCACCTCGTAAGGACTCGGGATGAAATGCAACAGAGTGTGATACGTGCAGTGTGACTTCTGGAGCTCGATGACAACACTAGACACAAGGCTTTTATTTATATAAGAGAATTTCCTGTGACGTTGCTCACTTTAAGTTGGATGAGGCTCTGTTTTATAAAGGCAAGATTATTATACCATATGATGGATGGTGTATTATTCTATGGCTAAGATGAAGCTATGTCCCTTCAAGGCCACAAAGTTGTAGCTAAGTAAACAAAGCTTAGATTCAAGAATTTCATTGTTGTTTGGTGAGGTAACAGTGCAGATTATAAAATGGTCTTTAGTTTCAGGCTCCAAAATGATGGACTTTTTTTTCTGTTTATTGACAACTGCTTCACCGCTGTACTGAAGTGCAATGGATATGGTGTGTGCACATGGACCGTTTCTATCTCAGTAACTGGCAAGTCCCTCTGGTGCTGCTCACATTAAGCCAAAGGGGATTTGCAGTTTTATAAAGGGCAAAATGATTGCATTTTACGTGCTGCAATGAGTTGGAATTTTCTGTAAACTTGAGTCATTAGAATGGTGTACCTGTGTCATAGACCTTTGAGCTGCAAAACAGCCCTGAGCAAAATAGAGTGTGAGTGTGTGACAGAAGTTTTCACACTGTGCTATAATTTCCCGAGGCTTTTGTCACAAGACAATACTCTACTCTAAAAACACTTAATCAGACCCTAATTACAACACATGTATTAAACCACTTTAAGAGCAGACGCAGCACAGTACATGGAAAGATACTGTATCCTCTCTTCCTCACTTCCCATTCTTCTGCTTCCTGAGTTGAGAGAGGGCTCACAACTGTTGTCTTCAAATAATTTCTCATACTAGAAACACCTCCAAACACTGGGGATCAGATGCAGAAATGACCGTGCAAATCCTCCCCTGAAATCCATTTTCTTCATTCCCTTCCATTTCCCTACTGTTAATGGAAGTGATTCTGGTTGGCAAAAATTCCTGTTCTGGTGAGGATTCCCAACCAGTGGCCAGAATCACTTGGATTTGCACATTATCAGCAGGACTCAGCTCAGAGCAGTGTTGAGCAGAAAAGGGCGAGCTTAACATTCACTCACAGACTAGGCTCCAAAAACAATGACAGTTGGCATATATGGTATGGTGTAAATAAGTCTGAAATATCCAAGTAATAAACTCAGTCGTGTCTGAACTGAAATCTCAATGTAATAAACCATGAGTGTCTGTATTCCAAGTCAGTGTGACATCACACTTAGTTAGCTAGGTCATATCTGGATAATGATCTACATCACTATTTATAATTAGTTGATACTTCCCAATAACCCCTCCTCCAAAGCATATCATCAGGTGAAGAAAATGCTGGTGAGCAAGAATGGATTTTCAGCAAACACCCTCCAGCACCCAACAGCCTGCTCATTCCCCTCCCCGCTCCCATAACACCAAACAATCTGCCAGCGTCTCCTGTGGTCATGACAAGAGCCAGCATCTGAGCAACTGTATTGCCAGTGCCCGATTTGTAAGTAAATATCTCAGAAATGGTCCGTTTCTATCTTTTCGTCATGTCCAGCAAAGCATTCAAAACCTTTTTGGCGTCGCCTGTCATTGGCTTTTCCATTTCATCTTATACAAGTGAGGTAAGGCTATTCTTCCGAGAAAGGCGACATGGTCCTACATAATCATTTTTACAAACACAGAAAGTATGGGGTCATTAACTTGATTGTATTGCAACTTGTGTCTGTTATTTTATCAGTGGCAAGTGCCACAGGAAACATCAATAACCAGCAATGTAAGTTTAGCTGATGTATGATTTGAAAGAAAAACATCGGACACAATTACTCGATGTTTAGTGAGTGTTAATCAACAGTTCTTCACCAGAAAAGAACAGTTACTATGCATGATAAATAAATAAAGCTTTCCATTAGTTCTGCATTGTGGCAATGCCCAGTGACCAACAGGCTTTTCTTTCTCCTGGTATATTTGCTTTCAAGCTAAAATAGAACTATGATATTTAAAGCTCCAACATTTTGGACAATCAGGACAATAGTTTAAGGTCATTAGAAAACTTAACACTGATCGACTTGTGGTCAGAAGCAAGGGCATCAGTAAGTAATCATCACCATAGCATCAAAAGCAGTGACATGTTGCCAGTCCGTTTTTCTTATTAAATTTTTTTTATCAGCAGGCGCAATTAATTTCTCAACACTTCATATCAACACGTACAGTTGTATTTCACAGACTCAGCTTGCTCTGAATGTGCTGCTTTCTGACTGCATGGTTGCTGTCTCTCAGGCAGATTGCAGCACACTTATGTTGGTGTGCAGAACCAGCATGTGAGGACTCTGGACATCAATCCAACTAGACACCCCCAGACTCAGTCACATCCCAAGAAACTATCACTTGATTTATCTCGCAAAGCTAAAATCCTTTACCAAGTAAGATTTCACAAATGAAAAAAAAATCAGAAAAGAAACTTACCAAATCCCCGTAACCTGTGAACAATTCTAAAATAAACAATGATTACTGGAGTGCTTTTAGTTCTTTTTCGGATCTCGACTTCAATTTGAAATTAAGTAGCTTGGATTGCATTCTTCCCACAACATTAACTGAAGTGAGGATATTTGCTGCTTCATTGGCACAGTAGCCATTTTTTATGCTGTTGCCACCAAATTTCACACCATCACCCCTCCACCTGCCACCTCTAACACATCAGTGAAATCTTAATGACAACAGAACACCAGTAATGCCCAGGGCTATGATACTTACAATGTATAGCGCACGTAAAAATTAAACAGGAAAGTGTGGTGCAGTACGTTGCCGATCTTCATGTTCTGCGGCAGAGAGAGGCGCTGCCGTGTGGTTTCCCCTATGCCGTCTACATCAGACTGATTTGTGCAGTCAGGAAGGGTCACCGAGGAAAGAATAATCCTCTCAGTGCCAGGACGCTATGTCCGGCCAACCATTCCCACGTCTCCCAGCACCTGGTTACACAGAAATGTTGGCATGTGTGTTGGGTGTGTCGGCTTCTCACTCCCTTGGCTGGGGCACAACACGCAGTTCAAGGGCAGATCAAGGATTGAAGAGGAGAAAGGGAGCAGCCTTGTGGATCGAAACACTTGAAAACAGGCACTGAACCTCAAGTAAAATGGTTTCTATTTCAGCTCGTACTGCGGCATCAGTACGAGCTGAAATGGCAATCCCCCCTCTGTCACATGCAAGTTGAGGAGGGGTGCACCTACAGCATTTTATTCTAAAATTACACCTTACAAAATCTTCAGCTCCTCAAAATAAGGACGATGGAACTAAGGAGAAAGACTGATGCTCAGATGTGGAGGTTATGTGGGAAGCACATTAATCACCTCATCAATCACACGTGTGGTGATACACAGTGAATATTTCACAACTAATATTTTGCTCCTACATAGATGTGTCTTTTTTTGTGTTCCCACAGGAAGCTTTTCCCAATTAAATGCAGTACAGTACATTAAAACATCCCTCGACAGTTGGTGACACCAGTTTTGACTGGAGAGAGATGCATTAATTTGATGGGTTATGGTCGAGCTGAAATAGAATCACGATTTATACTGCATGTGCTCTGGGAGCAGAGAAGATTTATTTTTCACCCATTTGAATTTGCAATTGCAATTAAAACAGGAATTAATTTAACAATTCAATTTAAAGAGCTTGCTGAAAGCTAACTTGGCAACTGTACTGACCAGAGTAGAATGGAGTCATTCAGACACAGGAGATTGAATCTAGGGTTGGTGCAGAGTTTGTTTTTCTTAGCTGGGCCAAAGGTGGGCACTACAGTTATGCTCAGCGCCATGGGGAGGCAAGGGGGCAACAAGAAAACACAAACAGCCAGGATTCCTGTTCGAGTGTAATACAGTAATCTCTGCTGAAAAGTGGCTGCATGGATAGATGTCAGTTGAGGACAAATTTAGGTTCAGCCATGAACCTACCAATCAATAAAGTTGCAAACACTCAAGATAGCACAGAGGAAAAGCCTACCACCAGTATTGCAGCATGTGTTAATAGAAAATTGGGCAGTGACCCTTACACCAGATCTGTGGCAATTTTCACATCTGGCGCTACCGTTTGGTATCAGCTCTTCCAGGTGCACCCACCTAAACACAGGCAGGGGACTTAAATGAGGCAATAGTGATGAGACGGTATTACATGCCACATTTTCCAGCACCAGTGTCGCCGTGATGTTGAATGCTATTCATGCCTGTATACAGCAGGCATCCAGCATTATTAGGCAATGGGGAATCCACATTGAAGTGTTTTTGGCCAGAGCAGGCAAATGACTCATGAAAGAATATGGGTAAATACATTTACTGGTACAACTTCTCATTATTAGAGAAAAGAAAGACTTGCATTTATATAGCGCCTTTCATGACCTCAGGATGTCAGCACTGTATAGCCTCATCGAAAACTGTGGCAATGCTGCTTGAAACTTTAAGCTCCTATTGTTGTTAAAATTCTTAAGCAACAACCATTACACATCTCCAACCTCCCTCCCTCACCAGAAGATTCACTGTGGAAATGCAAAATCAGACAGATGGGCAAAAAGTCCTCCCCACCACTTACATATGAATCGGGCTGGGGCGGGGCAGGGCGAGGGATAGGGGAGGAAGTCCCAGCTTCAATATCCAGGCTCACACACAAAGAATGGTTATGGAACCAGATGCCAGCAAGAGTTAGCACCATTTGGACATTTTTTTTATTTATAAAGCCATTCATGTTCTCAAGCAGTCCTGACATGCTTCACAGCCAATCAAGCACTTTTTACAGTCAAGTCAGTGTTGGAATGTAGTGTGGCAGCCATTTGCGCACAGCAAGATTCAACAAATAGCGATGAAATAAATGGTGGCATTAGTGAAGAAAAAAGCGTACCAGGAGAACTCCCATGCTAATCAGTATCAGCACAAAATAGGTGAAATCAGCCAATTCAGCGCAAAAGATCAGGGAATTTAAAACTTGAACCATGACTTCACTCGGGAAAAACAAGGCAACTTCAAGTGCAATTTGCGTCCAGTTTTCTGACTGCAGTCAAAGCAGAAACTACCCCATTATGTCCACCTTAATAAGCAGGCAGGTATAAATTTCTCGGTGATGGGGAGAATGAAAGAAATTAAGGTTTTCAAAGCATTATAATAAAAACAGAAAATTTCAAAACATTCAGCAGACCAGGCAGCACCTGTGGAGTGTGGAAGGTAGGTTTAACTTTTCAGGTCATGACAAAAGGTTGGTCAAAGAAGTGGGTTTTAAAAAAGGAGGAAAGAGAAGTGGAGAGGTTTTGGGAGGAAATTCCAGAGCGGATAGTTGAATGAAAGGAGCAATGGATGCACAAGGGGCCAGAGTTAGCAGAACGGAGAGTTCTGGGTGGATTGTAGGGTTAGAGGAGGTTGTGGATGTCAGAAAAGGCGAGGCCGTGCAGGGTCTTAAACATGAAGATGAGAATTTTAAATTGCAGGCAGTGATGGATTAGAAACCAATGAAGGTCATAAAAGACAGAGGCGATGGGTGACCAGGACTTCGTGTGGGATAGGATAAAGGCAGCAGAGTTTTGGACAAGCCGAAGTTTACAGAGGATGGAAAGCTGGCCATTAAAGCATTGGAATTGTTGAGGCTGGAGGTGATAAATGTATAGATGGTGGGTTCAGCAGTAAATAGGCTGAGTCAGGGGCAATGGCAGGTGATGATTCAATGGTGGGAGTAGGCTGTCTTTTGTGATGGTGAGGATACAGAATGAGAAGTTCAGGTCAAGGTTGAATACAATGCAGACAGTGTGGTTCAACTCGAGACAGTGGCTGGGTTTAACCACATTTAAAAAGGACACAAATATTCTATATCTATGTACTAGAGGTACAAGCAACGCTTATGACAGGGCACAGTGTCCCAATCTGAACCAAGGAAAAACCGGGGCATTGTTATCAATTTTTAAAACATCAGAAACTTGCTTACATACGTTTGTATTATTTGGATTTGACTGTATTTACCAGTATTTAAAACAAATGCTGAACTGTTTAGTTGTTTGGTAACTTTCTCCCCTCCCCTCCCGAAGGCTTTGCTGTTCCGTGAGCACTGTCCAGTGCCTTGCCTCAGTGGCTTTTATTTATGCATGAGCTGCAATACAGAGTGCCACTCATCCTGTCCTTATGTAATGCTTAAACATATGCACTGTTAGCTGACGTTATTAGATGGTGACAAAGAATATTGCCCCTTTTGCAACCCACAGACACACTCAACAGTGTGCAGTTTCAATCCTGAATCTGTTTTTCTTCACTGGTAACTCAGTACTGAAGTCCGCCTCACTCGTCCACTGTGGTTGACTTCCATTTCCAAACTGTCTTCTACCTTCCAGCAGTGGTCCTGTCACATTATTGGAACAGCTGTATTGGGTATTACAGGCAGTGGATGGCTAACGGGATGAGAGTTATCAACTGGGCACCCAGCAGCTCTACATTTTTGGTGGGGTCTTTAGTCACCTTGGAAAGTAATACTGTACACTTGACCCATTTTGTGTCCTTGCTCAACAAAGGCGATTGCTCAAGTCACAAGGGTTTGGTTTTTCCTTAGCATTAAGCACTGTGCTGATCTTTCAATACCCATCACCAAAAATGTATTTTTAATAAATTGTAGCAATATGGTTGTGAAATCATCTCATTCAGCCCCTGCTGAATAATTCAGCAAGTGAAATGTGCATTCCGGATGGATTTATATTAGTGACTCTAACATTACGGAGCAGCTTTGTGTTGTTTTTCTAAGTAGTTGACTACTATATATGCAAATATTTACTGACATTTATCGCTGACAAAGTGACAAAACAGTAAGGAGTTTCAAACATCATACAGCTGCACCACATTAAAATATATTACTCAGACAAGTAGGTTAACAGCTATCAATTGGTGGAGGCTTGTTTAGGTTCCCACTTGACTCCATGAGAAATTAAATACTCCCAAATTAATTAGTCATTTGTTATCTTCATTATTGTTTTAATGCAGATGTTCCGTATATCGCATTTATCCTTTTCAATTTCTCTCAGACAGTAACACTGATGGTCTTCAGAGAGCCACTTGCTTTGGTAAATACTGAAGAAGATCGGAAGCAAGATGTACAGAGTAAACTTGTCTTTAAAAACTTGAAACTTAATTCTCTCAAAAGAGAAAGCTGGTCTTTTCTCCTTCAATTCTAACCGCAATGATTTGGACAATGAACCTCCCCCACTTATTCCATCATAGTCAATCATTGTGCTCAAGATCAAGCTTCATCCTCATCAGGTCTGAAAAATTCTCTGCTCGCCAACTTCAGACCTTTGGTCTCCCTTCCAAGAATCTGCTTTTCTATGGAGTCTGGCTAAAACCATCATCCTCAAAGATTTGTGCCTTCAAGCCTGGCCCCGTCCTAGGCAATCTCTTCAAATCACTCTGACTTGCAAGTCCACGTTTTTCTATCCACGGAAATGTAATTATGTTTATCCCATCCCTCAATAAGATCATTCTTTTACCGTTCCAATAGCTGCCCTATAGCACTCAGTACTTTCTAAGGGTGTGCAATTTTCTGTTATTATCCATCAATTCTAACCAAATGCACAATCTCCAATGACTTTTGGCATGATCAGATTGGATATGCCATGATATCATGCATCTCTGCTATTCAAAACTTTGATGAATCATCTGAGACTGTTCTGAGCATCTCCAAAGCGACAACATGGTCTGACATTATGCATTTCCAAACCAGTCATTTTCGTATGGTCCCCAACCAAAGCTATTTGCAGTGCAGTTGATAACTCAATCTATTAATTCAAACATTCTGTTCTCACTTCCACACTGTTCCATTTTATTAATGACCTACTGCACTCACCATCCAACTGTTCGTTTTTTTTTTATGATATCCATCAACCTCCATGAAATTGTATGCGGACTTTTCCAGCACGATAGCTGAACCATTAAATCTTCATCTCCTTCATGTCCTTCAACAGGACAAGAAAAATCTTGTTTCATTCAGTTCTTAAAGACACAGTTTCTTTGTTTCTCACACATGTAAGCATCTTACTTTTGATGGTTCCCATTTTAATCCTTCATCATCTATTGAGAATTCTCTCCTCAATATTTCCTGGCAAGAAATTTTAATAAGCCTAAGCCGCCCCCCGCCCAGTCTCCAAATTCTTTCTCTGTCACAGCTTAACTCTATTTTAAATCAATATTACAATGGTCAGTTCACCGACAAACTTTCCTCTCTTACTCCTTCAGAGTTCCAATTACATTTCTCTTGTCCCTACACCCCAAAGTTGAAAACAAGACCATTACTGTCTCCTATTCTAATTGAAGTTCTCACAAGATTTCAAAACTATGGAACTGCTAGTTTCATTTCCAGGTTTCATTTTTTTTAATATAAGCTCTAGATTATGTTAGCTTCTGTATTTCAGATCATTCTCACAGGTGAGTCCCAGCACCCTATGTTCTCACCTCCAAGTATCAAGAAAAATTTGTAGTATGCATAAGGATCAAGAAACCCTCTTTAGCTCAATTCAGATATAGATTTTTTCCAAGATTTTTCAATGATCCTCCTCATCTTTGGAAGGCAGCAGAATAATATGATGTTAGACTTTGATTTTTAAATGCCAAACAAAAGTTAAAACAAAAACAGTAAAACAAGTAAGTAGTACTAGTAACACAGGATTTTTTTTTAACAATAGTTGAACTTAGTTAAGTAAGAAAACTGTTTTCAATTGCTGCATCAAACTATAATATAAAGTAATATTATTTACATATTATTACATCGTATTTACAGCATAGAAACAGATCATTCGGCCCAACAGATCCATGCCGGTATTTGCTGGCTCTATTTTCCTTTTTCCATCTATAGCCTCTCTATCCCTCTTACAAGGCCGCAAAGAAAGCTGGTTTTAATGGGCCCAAGTTTCGAGCCGCACCTAGAATGGCGCAGTCCCGACCTGGACGCCCGTTTTTCGCGCCACAAAGTGCGCCTAAAAAAAACTTCCAGATTCTCCAGCTCCCTGCAGGTCGTTTGCAGCTCGGCGCAGCGCAGCAGGAGCTGTAGGGGGCGGAGCCAGGTCCCTGCGCTGAAAACAGTGCCGGGACCTCTGCACATGCGCGCTACAGTGGGCGCGCATGTGCAGTAGCTCCAGGCGCCCAAAACTGTGTGGGAGGGGCCGAAGCACGCAGCCCCTAGCCCTGGCCCAATTGCCTCACTGGGGCTGCGTGAATAAGGCTGCCTCCCACGGCCAGCTCCTGCTTCCTCCCGACTCGACTCCCGCCTCCGGACCGGACCCGACACCCGCTTCCCCCCCGCCCCCGGACTGGACCCGACCCGACTCCCGCTACCCCGCCCCCCCCCGCCCCTGGACCGGACCCGACCCTGACCCGACTCCCGCTTCCCCCCGCTCCCCCAGCCCCCGGACCCAACCCGACCCCCCGGACTCGACCCGACCCGACTCCCGCTTCCCCCCACCCCCCGACTGGACCCGACCTGACCTCCCTCTCCCTCCCTCCCCCCGACCCGAACCTCCCTCCCTCCCACCACCCCCCACCGACCCGCTCTCCCACCGACCCGACCCAACGCCACCTACCTGTAAATCTGGTGCTGGGGACGGGCCCTGCCCAAAATCTTGTGCCCTGCCCGTTCAGCCTCCCTCCCCCTTCTTTTTCCCCCCACTACTCCTTCCCCCCCTTCTCCCCCCTTCTCCTCCCCCCCCTCTGCTCCCCCCCTCTCTCCCTCTACCCCACTCCTCCCCTCGCTGTCAGAAACAGACACTGACAGACAGAGAATGAGAGACACACAGACAGACAGACAGACAGAGAAATAGAGACACTGACAGAGACACACTGGGGGGGGGGGGGGGGGATCCCAGCACGCTGTTGGAGGGCTCCCGGTGCTGCAGTCGGTAAGTAGAAAATGTTTTATTTATTGATTTAAAAAAAAAATATTTCTTATTAATTTTTTTTGATTGATTTATTGGTTGATTTATTGATGTTTTTATCATTTATTATTGATGATGGCTCTTTATTTGTAAAACTGAAGTGTTTAATGTTTGTAAACTTCCCTTTAAACCCCCCCCCCCCCATTCCCTACGCCTGATTTGTAACCTACACCTGATTTTCTAAAGTGTAGACAAGGTTTTTTCGAGCGTACAAAAATCTTCACTTACTCCATTCTAAGTTAGTTTGGAGTAAGTTTTCACTGCCGAAACTTTGAAAACAGGCGTAAGTGGCCGGACACGCCCCCTTTTGAAAAAAAAATTCTGTTCCAAAGTGAAACTGTTCTAACTGACTAGAACTGGAGCAAACTAAATGGCGAGAATTCCAATTTCTAAGATACTCTGTTCTACACCAGTTGCTCCTAAAAATCAGGAGCAAATCATGTCGAAACTTGGGGCCAATGTATCTACAATGACAACATGTTGGTTTCAGCAACTCTGCTATAACTTGGACTCATGGCAATAGTCTACAGAGCAGTAGTGATACCGTGTGAATTGGCTAGGATAGACTGGAGAATGATACTTAAAGGGTTGATGGTGGATAGGCAGGCAGGCAGACATTTAAATATCACATGGATGAACTTCAACAATTGTACATCCCTGTGTGGCGCAAGAATAAAAAAGGGAAGGTGGCTCAACCGTGGCTAACAAGGGAAATTAGAGAAAGTGTTAGATCCAAGGAAGAGACATATAAATTGGCCAGAAAAAGCAGCAAACCTGAGGACTGGGACTTAGAATTCAGCAGAGGAGGACTAAGGGTTTAATTAGGAGGGGGAAAATAGAGTATGAGAGTAAGCTTGCAGGGAACATAAAAACTGACTGCAAAAGCTTCTATAGATATGTGAAGATAAAAGGATTAGTGAAGACTAATGTAGGTCCCTTGCAGTCAGAATCAGGTGAATTCATAATGGGGAAGAAGGAAATGGCAGATCAATTGAACAAATACTTTGGTTCTGTCTTCACGAAGGAAGACACGAATAACCTCCCGAAATTACTAGGGGACCAAGGGTCTAGCGAGAAGGGGGAACTGAGGGAAATCCTTATTAGTCAGGAAATTGTGATAGGGAAATTGAAGGGACTGAAGGCCGATAAATCCCCAGGGCCTGATAGTTTGCATCCAGAGTACTTAAGGAAGTGGCCCTAGAAATAGTAGATGCATTGATGGTCATTTTCCAACATTCCATGGACTCTGGTTCAATTCCTATGGATTGGAGGGTAGCTAATGTAACCCCAATTTTAAAAAGAGAGAAAACAGGGAATTATAGATCGGTTAAGCCTGATATCGGTGGTGGGGAAAATGCTGGCATCAATTATTAAAGATGTAATAGCAGCATATTTGGAAAGCAGTGACAGGATTGGTCCAAGTCAGCATGGATTTATGAAAGGGAAATCATGCTTGACAAATCTTCGAGAGTTTTTTGAGAATGTAACTAGTAGAGTGGATAAGGAAGAACCAGTGGATGTGGTGTATTTGGATTTTCAAAAGGCTTTTGACAAGGTCCCACATAGGAGATTAGTGTGCAAAATTAAGGCACATGGTATTGGGGATAATGTATTGACATGGATAGAGAACTGGTTGGCAGACAGGAAGCAAAGAGTAGGAATAAACGGGTCCTTTTCAGAATGGCAGGCAGTGACTAGTGGGGGTGCTGCAGGGTTCAGTGCTGGGACCCCAGCTATTTACAATATACATTTATGATTTAGACGAAAGAATTTAATGTAATATCTCCAAGTTTGCAGATGGCACTAAGCTGGGTGGCAGTGCGAGCTGCGAGGAGGATGCTAGGAGGCTGCAGGGGGACTTGGACAGGTTAGGTGAATGGGCAAATGCATGGCAGATGCATTATAATGTGGATAAATGTGAGATTATCCATTTTGGTGGCAAAAAAAGGAAGACAGATTATCTGAATGGTGACATTAGTAAAAGGGCAGTGCAACGAGACCTGGGTGTCATGGTACATCAGTCATTGAAGATAGGCATGCAGGTACAGCAGGCAGTAAAGAAAGCAAATGGCATGCTGGCCTTCATAGCGAGGGGATTTGAGTATAGGAGCAGGGAAGTCTTACTGCAGTTGTACAGGGCCTTGGTGAGAATACATCTTGAGTATTGTGTGCAGTTTTGGTCTCCTAATCTGAGGAAGGACATTCTTGCTATTGAGGGAGTGCAGCGAAGGTTCACCAGACTGATTCCCGGGATGGCAGGACTGACATATGAAGAAAGACTGGATCAACTAGGCTTATATTCACTGGAATTTAAAAGAATGAGAGGGGATCTCATAGAAACATATAAAATTCTGACGGGATTGGACAGGTTCGATGCAGGAAGAATGTTCCCGATGTTGGGGAAGTCCAGAACCAGGGGTCACAGTCTAAGGATAAGGGGTAGGCCATTTAGGACCGAGATGAGGAGAAACTTCTTCACTCAGAGAATTGTGAACCTGTGGAATTCTCTACCACAGAAAGTTGTTGAGGCCAGTTTGTTAGATATATTCAAAAGGGAGTTAGATGTGGCCCTTATGGCTAAAGGGATCAAGAGGTATGGAGAGAAAGCAGAAATGGGGTATTGAAGTTGCATGATCATATTGAATGGTGGTGCAGGCTCGAAGGATCGAATGGCCTACTCCTGCATCTATTTTCTATGTTTCTTTGTTTACCCGCCCTCCTATATGTTTCAGAGACATGGACTATGTAAAGCAGGCACCTCAAAGTGCTGGACAAGTACCACCAATGCTGCCTCCGCAAGATCCTGCAAATCCATTGGCAGGATAGGTGCACCAATGTCAGTGTTCTCGCTTAGGCCAACATCCCCAGCATCAAAGCACTGACCACGCTTGATCAGCTCCAATGGACAGGCCACATTGCCCGCATGCCCGATACTAGACTCCCAAAATAAGCACTCTATTCGGAGCTCCAACACAGCAAGCGAGTCCCAGGTGGGCAGAGGCAACGCTTCAAAGACACCCTCAAAGCCTCCTTTGAAAAGTGCAACATCCCCACCTACACATTGTAATCCCTGGCCCAAGACCGCTCAAAGTGGAGTACAAGCGGAAGCCAAGCGCAAACAGCGGAAGGAGCGCACGACAACCCAAGCAGCCCACCCACCCGTCCCTTCAGACACCGTCTTCCCCACCTGTGACAGAGACTGTACGTCCTACATTGGACTCATCAATCACCTGAGAACTCATATTCGTGTGGAAGCAGGTCATCCTCGACTCCGAGGGACTGCTGAAGAAGAGACTACCTTGGACATTTTTGTCATTCTTCCTGTCTCCTCAATGTTTCTTTACTCCTAAAATCTTCCGGCTTTTAATGCTAACCTTGCAAAATCACTTACTTCTTGATTTACCTTGAATAACCTTTTCAATTTGGATCATGTTCGGCACTGTGTGCTTCCACCTTACACCTTGGTTTCTCAATTATAAACATTCATAAAACTGACAGACTTTGCACCAAATTATTTTTTGCCATTTGTTGGTCATATGGTTTTGTTCATCGTCAGTTTAGTTACAGGAGCTCCGGAAATTCTAAACACACATGCCAGGAGTAGGAACAAAATCTAAAACTGGAGACCTTCCAGTCTGTTGAGAAGTGAGGTTAACAGATTATCAGCATTAGAGAAACTTGGCTAACACATGATAAGAGTGCAGGCTAAATTTGCAGAGCTATAAATTACTTCAGCTACGACAACTTGTATTTATATAGTACCGTTAACGTAATAAAACATCCCAAGGTGCTTCACAGGAGTATTATAGACAAAAATGTGACACCGAGCCACATGAGGAGAAATTAGGGCAGGTGACATAGGGACAAAAGATTAATCTAGGAAGGGGAATAGTTCTTTATGACAAAGGGATAGAAGTTAGACAAATCAAAATCAGTTACAAATATAGTGGAAATATTGTGCACTGAATGAAATGATATCAAGGGGTAAAACTAATTATTTAAATTTGTCATAGGCCACCAGGTCAAGAGAAGTTAGACCTCAAACGTTATATTCAAATAAGGGAAGTAGAAACATAGAAACATAGAAATTAGGTGCAGGAGCAAGCCATTCGGCCCTTCGAGCCTGCACCACCATTCAATAAGATCATGGCTGATCATTCAACCTCAGTACCCCTTTCTTGCTTTCTCTCCATACCCCTTGATCCCTTTGGCGGTAAGGGCCATATCTAACTCCCTTTTGAATATATCTAACGAACTGGCCTCATCAACTTTCTGCGCTAGAGAATTCCACAGGTTAACCACTCTGAGTGAAGTAGTATGTGCGGATCAAACATAATTGTTGTGGGAGACCTCAATTTAAGAAAAAAAGGGAAGCTTATGTCATATACCGATAGCTAAATACTGTAGAATCTTTGGAGAAATATAGAAAGTTCAGAGGTAAAATTACAAAGGATATTAGGGATGCTAAGAGAGAGCATGAAAAATTATTAGCTCATAAAATTAAGGAAAACCCAAATTTGTTCTATAAATATATTAAGAACAATAGGATAACTAAACAAAGAGTAGGGCCTATTAGAGACCATGGGCTCAAAATTGGCCATGACTTGTTCCAATTTTTTTGGAGTAACTTGTTTTTTCTGGCATAAGTTAAAAAACGCCACTTTCCCCAATCAACTTGCTCCAGAGTAACTCAGTTAGGTACGATTTTTTTTAGTTGAGTTTTTTTTCCCCCAAAAGGGGGCTTTCCCAGCCACTTACGCCAGTTTTGGCCATTTATGCCACTTTGACCAGCTAAAACTTACTCCAAATCGACTTAGGTCAGCTTATGTGGCCAGCTCTGAAAAACCTTGAGGGCAGTTAAGAAATCGGCGCACATTCGTACATCGGCGGACATTCGGCCTGGGATAGGGGCGGGAAGGGAACCGGAGAGGATCTGAAACTAAACAACCAAGCACCAAACATTGCAAGGAAAAGCTCAAACAATTAAAATACTAATAGAAATCAAGTAAATTCTAAATCTTTAAAGTCAGCCTGGGAAGGCAACGGGCCAGCTTGTGCGTGAGGCCATTCGACCTGGGATAGGGGTGGCAAGACGCGCACTGGTAATCAAGTCAGCCAGGGCTCGGGGCGTCTGCAAATGAATGGGGGGAGGGGTCGGAGGGTTGGGCTGCGAAAGCAGAGCGACCGAACGCGGCATCGGTGGGGGTGGGGGTGGAGGAGGAGAGAGAGCGCGAGAAATGCTGGCCTCGATATCAACGGGGGGTGGGGTTGGGCTGGTGAAGCAGGGTGATCGAAGGCAGCATCCGTTGGGGGGTGGGGGGGGGAATGAGAGAGAGAGAGAGAGAGAGAGAGAGAGAGAGAGAGAGAGATACTGTCCTTTAAATCAACGGCGGGGCAGGGGGGGGCACACAATTTAAGGAATCAACACAGGCAGGGCACTGTTGCTTGCATTCAGCAGTTAATTCGGTTCACAGCTCTTCTCCTGGTACGAAAACAAAACCAGCTGCGATTACCTTTAAAAATGGCCGAGTGCCAAGTTTCGGCACTACTGATCATGTG
The DNA here is from genome assembly GCF_044704955.1 of Pristiophorus japonicus. NCBI lineage: Eukaryota > Metazoa > Chordata > Chondrichthyes > Pristiophoridae > Pristiophorus > Pristiophorus japonicus. The sequence continues at coordinate 190,153,302 of NC_091980.1, read as the reverse complement.
CGCACTTCAGACCCGAAACCAATGCGCATGTGGAGAGCTGCCAGCAGAGTTTCTGGTGCAGGGCCTTAGCTCTTCCCCCCAATCGACTGGCCAGGCTGTGCCAAGCCATGGGACACGCAGCAGAGTGGCCAGGAGGGGGCTACATTTTTTCGGCGCCGTTTACAGCGCACAAAGTCGACGCATCTCGGGTGAGTACGCTGAACAATGGGGTTGGGGAAAATTGAGCCATATGAGGGTAATCTTTGTGTGGGAGCGGAAGATATTGGTATGGTTCTTAATGAATACTTTGCATCTGTTTTCATAAAGAAAGGGGCAATGCAGATACTGCGAGAGGAGGAGTGTGATGTTCTGGATGAAATAAACATAGTGAGAGAGGAGGTATTAAGGGGTTTAGCAGCTTTGAAATGAGATAAGTCCCCAGGCCCGAATGAAATGCATCCCAGGCTGTTCAGCGAAGGAAGAGAAGAAATAGCAGAGGCCTTGACCATCATTTTCCAGTCGTCTTTGGATTCAGGCATGGTGCCGGAGGACTGCTAATGTGGTCCCCTTGTTTAAGAAAGGAGAAAGGGATAAGCCGAGTAATTACAGGCCTGTCAGCCTAACCTCAGTGGTGAGAAAATTATTGGAAAAAATCCTGAAAGACAGGATAAATCTACATTTAGAAAGGCAAGGATTAATTAGGGACACTCAACACGGATTTGTTAAGGGAAGATATTGTTTGACTAAGCTGATTGAATTTTTTGAGGAGGTACCAGGAGGGTCGATGAGGGTAGTTCATATGATGTAGTATATATGGACTTTAGAAAAGCTTTTGATAAGGTCCCACATGGTAGACTGCTCAAGAAGGTTAAAGCCCATGGGATCCAGGGCAAAGTGGCAAGTTGGATCCAAAATTGGTTTGGAGGTAGAAGCAAAGAGTAATGGTTGATGCATGTTTTTGTGACTGGAAGGATGTTTCCAGTGGGGTTCCGCAGGGCTCAGTACTGGGTCCCTTGCTTTTTGTGATATACATCAATGATCTAGATTTGAATATAGGGGGTATGATTAAAAAGTTTGCAGATGAAACTAAAATTGGCTGTGTGGTTGATAATGAAGAGAAAGTCATGGACTGCAGGGGGATATCAATCTACTGGTCAGGTGGGCAGAACAGTGTCAAATGGAATTTAATTCGGAGAAGTGTGAGGTAATGCACTTTGGGAGGGCTAATAAGGAAAGGGTATACACATTAAGCGGTAGGCCACTTAAAATTGTAGATGAACAAAGGGACCTTGGAGTGCTTGTCCACAGATCTCTGAAAGTAGCAGACCAGGTGGATAAGGTGGTTAAGAAGGCATACGGAATGCTTGCCTTTATTGGCCGAGGCATAGAATATAAGAGCAGGGAGGTTATGCTTAAATTGTATAATACTCTGGTTAGGCCACAGCTGGAGTACTGCATGCAGTTCTGGTCGTCGTATTATAGGAAAACGTGTTTGCACTAGAGAGGGTGCAGAGGAGATTTACTAGGATGCTGCCTAGAATGAAGAATCTTAGCTATGAGGACAGATTGGATAGGCTGGGTTTGTTCTCATTGGAACAGAGGAGGCTGAGAGGAGACCTCATTGAGGTGTATAAAATTGAGAGGGGCCTGGATATAGTGGATAGCAAGGGCCTATTTCCCTCGGTGGAGGGGTTAATTATGAGGGGGCATAGTTTTAAGATGGTTGGTGGAAGGTTTAGAGGGGATTTATGGGGAAGCTTTTTCATGCAGAGGGTTGTGGAGGTCTGGAACTCACTGCCTGGAAGGGTGGTGGCTGCAGAAACCCTCACCACATTTAAAAAGGTGCTTGGATGGGCACTTGAAGTGCCGTAAAAAGTGGGATTAGACTGAATAACCACTTGTTGGCTGGCGCAGTTACGATGGTAAGTACTGCAGGGAATCGAATATGGCCAGAGTGATCTCCTGGACTAGTTTTGATCGCCTGGATGGGTCCGAGAGGAATTTTCCCAGATTTTATTTTCCCCCCCAATTGGCCTGGGTTTTTATCTGTTTTTTTGCTTCTCTCAAAAGATCACATGGCTCCGATTGGGGTGGAGTGTAGAATGTTGTAGTGCAGGGGGTGTCGCAATTGTGTGAGGCGGACTGGTTGGGCCGGATGCTCTTTACCTGTCCGCCATTGTTCATAGGTTTATATGTGACCTTCAGGGTTGCTGACCGAGGGCCATGTGGCTCTTTGTCATTCGGCGGGACACGATGGGCCAAAATGACCTCCTTCTGCGATGTAGATTTTTATGTTTCTATGTTAAGGATTACAATCGGACTAACAGGACATGATAATGGACTGTAAATGACCCAAATAATTAAAGAACCAGCAAGAGGGATGCAACATTGGAAAACATGGTGAAAACCATGCAAGCTACGTTGAGAAAGTACCTTGGAAATAGTAAGCACAATGTGGTGGAGTTTAGCATTTGGTTTTTGCTTGGGAAGAGGAGAAACACTATAGAAATTCTCAATTTTTACAAAATTTATTTCAAGGGAATGAGGAGGAAGCTGAGGGAACATAATGCTAATTTAATTTTTTAAAAAAGAGGCTATATCTAACCCAAGGAAATGCATGCCAGTCAGCCTGACATCCATTGTTGGGAAGGTACTGAGGGAGACCTGTAGGAACCAACGATGGAAATATAGAACTATAAAGAAAGTGTCAATATAGCTTTATGGCAGGGAAATTATGTCTAACAAATCTTTTGGAGTTCTTGGAAAAGATACCAAACCCTGTGGACAGGGAATGAACTCAACTATATTTGCATATCAGGCAGCATCTTTGGAAAGAGAAAAGGAATTAACGTTTCAGGTCAGTGACCTTTCATCTGAACTTTTGTCGAATGAAAGATCATCGACCTGAAAGTTAACTCTGTTTTTCTCTCTCCAGATGCTGCAAGATCTGCTGCGTGTTTACAACATTTTCTGTTTTTATTTCAGATTTTCAACATTCACAGTATTTTGCTTTTGTAAACATGCATCTCTATTGGCAGCCGGGCCTGGACTCCTTCAAAACGATTCTTTTTTGGTCTCTATAGAGGTTAAACAAAATTAATTCTAAATCAATAAATAATTCACCAGTGAAGTCTTCCTGCTTGCTTAATAAAACATTATTTCCAATGTGATCTTAACAAGGTAATGATTTACAGTAGACCAAATTTGTTTTATATGGTTTAAAAAAAGCTCTATCTGCTGCACTGTTGCTCATTCATGTCATTAATCTGTAGTGATGACAATAATTGGTGGTACAATAATCAGCACCATATTTTAATTCCCCTCAAATGGGAAAAGGCTGCAGACTTCCGTAACATATCATATAGTTAGTGCACTAAACATCAAAGTTCAGTAATATGGGACCACATGACTTTTGCCTCCAGCATCTAATTTTTGCCTCCAACTGCATAGTGCGTTTACGCCCATCAAAAAAGAATGGGAAATGTTGTGGTTCATTGTATGCGATCAGGAGTCTGTTTTACTGGGGCTGACCGTACAAACGCGTTTGCTATCTATGCTGAAAGATTACTAGTTGTATTTTGAGTAAATCCAATTTGGGCGCAGTCAGTGAAAATTTCCTCAGACCACAACATGGAACCATTTATTTCAATCACCTTAATCTTTTAACATCGCAAAGTGGTGGGCACACCAAAGATTCTTGGCCCGCCGTAATTTCTTATCCAGCACCTACAGGCAAGGATGACAAAGCGTATTTTGTAGACTGTACTCAAGAAAAGTAAAAAATTTTAGGAAATGGATACATAAAAGATTAGAAAAGTAGAAACACTGCACTTTAAACTGGCATTTACCACCGAGATCCGGCGGTTGGACAAATCTGATGTCACTTGAGATTATTATCCACCTTGTTTGAAACACTGCCACATGGGTAGAACATTTAAGACTAGTGGTGACAATGTTCAATATTCTTTAAAAAGGGGGTCAGCCAGAGAACACACAGAACAATGAACTAGGCTGGAAAATGTAATAAAGCAAGGGGAGGATTTTAGCTTGCTGGGAACCTCACAAAAGGATTATTTTATTCCTCCCTTCACAAAGAATTAAGATAATCTGGTTACAATTCCAATCAGTGTTGTTAAAGCTCGAATTTGTTTTCAACTACATCTCAGAATTACAAAGCCTATCCTTTCTACGGGTGAGCATGCACCTGGAAGAGATATCTATTAATGCTGAGACCAAAACTAATTTCTGCTGTCACCTTACCTATGTGTTTTTGGCACATGGTTTTGAGGGGACTGTCAATGTTTTCTCAACAGTATCTTGGCATTTCAATTGCAATTTCTTTGTTCCTGCTTGTGAGGGAAAGACAGAGACACTGCTGAGAGCTTTGGGCTAATACCGCAATACGCAACTCCGCACAGAGTTTAACCAAGCACTTCAAATAGGGCTACACTATGATGACATGGTTGGAAGAATCTTCGTGGAGTGTTGATTATTTACAGGGTTGCCATCTGGATAACAACTTGGAAAAAGGACAGGAGAATCATGGCTGGAGTTATTATTATTTTACTGATGATAAAAAAAAACTGAAAACATTGGTACTAACAGCTCAACGGCACAAAATACAAACTGGATTCTATTAAAAAAAACTTCAGCTATCCAGTTTGCATTTTAGAAGTTTCTTGTCAGTCGAAAGATTCGACTTACTTTGCAATGTTTGGGATTATTAAACAGATTTGGGATCAATTATTGTATTTTTGATTCTGTCACAGCAGAGAACAGTGAAATAGGCTGCAACCAATTTTAACAAATTCTACATTACCTGAGATTTGAGAGATTCCTTTCCACGGTAAACCACCGGTATGCATCCACATTGAACATAAGAACATGAAAACATGAGAACATGAGAACATAAGAAATAGGAGCAGGTGTCGGCCATTTGGCCCTTCGAGCCTGCTCTGCCATTCAACAAGATTATGGCAGATCTTCTACCTCAGCTATACCTTCCCGCACTCTCCCCATATCCCTTAATTCCTTTTGTTCCCAAATATTAAATCGACCTCGGTCTTAAATATACTCAGCTACTTAGCATCCACAGCTCTCTGAGGTAGAGAATTCCAAAGATTCACAACCCTTTGAATGAAGAAATTTCTCCTATCTCAGTCCTTTATTTTGAGACTGTGACCCCGTGTTCTAGGTTCCCCAGCCAGGGGAAACATCTGCTCAGCATTAACCCCATCAAGCCCCTGAAGAATTGTGTGTGTTTCAATTAGATCACATCCTATCCTTCTAAACTCGAGAATATAGGCCTAGTCTACTCAATCTTTCCTCATCGGGCAGTCCCCTCATCCCAGGAACCAGTTTAGTTAACCTTTTGTTGCACTCCCTCTAAGGCAAGTAGGAGACCAGAACTGTACACAGTACTCCAGGTGTGGCCTCACCAATGCCCTGTATAATTGCATTCAGACTTCTTTACTCTAATCCCTTTGTAACAAAAGCTAACATACCATTTGCTTTCCCAATTGTTTGCTGTGCCTGCATGTTAGCTTTCTGTAATTCATGTACAAGGACACCCAGGTCCCTCTGAATGCAAACATTTCTCAGTCTCTCACCATTCAAAAAGTATTCTGCTTTTTTGTTTTTCCTGAGAAGGTGGATAAATTCACACTTCACCACATTTTATTCCATTTGCCATGTTCTTGCTCACTCAGTCAACCTGTCGATATCTTTCTGCAGCTTCTTTGTGTCCTCCTCACAGCTTACTTTCCCAGCTAAGGGAGGTGAAAGGGAGGTCACGGAGTACTTTATATACTGATCTTCCCTTCAGTGAAGGCTGGCTGTGGTTTGATGGACTCAACAAAGGAGGATGTTTTGCCTCATAAAATGAGGTGAAAATGGTTTGCTGCATTGGGAAAAACTGAGTTAATTGGAAAGCAGCTCCTGTAAAGCAGTATTCCATCACAATTGCACTATGGAATGGTGCAGTACTGATCGAACAGTACAAGTCTCAGGGTCTGTAAATGGAGTGAATCACACTATTATGCTGACTGTCACAGCAGATGATAGCCAAGGCGATAACATCACGTGCAAATAAAATGGGCTGAGACAAACTTAGGACCTGAAATGGGACCTGCAGCATTTGACTTATAAAACTTGTATTGGAATACGGGTTCAAGTAATTTACAATCTGGAGTGAATGAATCTGCAACAATGTACACATTTCTGTCCACTTGTGGAAATTTACATACTTATAGTTGATCCAGGATACATGTTAAAAAAGGCAAGTCCTCGCAACTGAAAGCTATTATCAAAGTGAGCAAATATAAGCTTTCTTTGCTATACTTAGATGAACTGGAGTGAGAGAGAGATAAAAAAAAATGTATACAGGAAGAGCGTCCGAAATCAGGAAACCTCGGGATCGAGACCATTCAGGATTTCGGGTATTTCCAGATTTCAAAACGTTTTTCCGACGTCCCAAATCCTGAAATGCCTGGGCCGAGGTATTAGGGGGGGGGGGGAGGTTGGTAGTTATGGGTTCGGCAGCGGGTCGGGATTGGCGGCCAGGGAAAGCCTGCATTGAAGACCTGCAAAAAAAAGGGAAGTAAAAGTTTTTATTTTTTAATTATTTTTCAGCGATTCAGTAGGCAAGGGTTTTGTGAATTATTATTTTTTGTTTTTTTGGCATTTTGGGGGGGTGTTTTGCCCCCTCCCGAGGCCCAACTCGCAGTGGTAATAGGTTTTTAAAAAGTCAGGATTTCGGAACATTTTCCAGATTCCGGACGACCCCGCCACGGATCGGCCCGGTGTTCGGATCATTCCGAATTTCGGAACTCCGTATTTCGGCTGCTCAACCTGTATATTCTAAGAAATCAGGGATTCAAAATGTATAAAACTGATGCTATTATGTTATGTTAACAGTATCCTTAAATCCTTATGTTATATCGTTATGTTTGAACTGGAGCCAAAGTGTCTCCTCAGTATTAGATGCTTAGAAATGCTAATGTCTTGGTTTCCAGTGGATGGTATGGCTTCTTTGTACTATATACAATCTCTGTGCTGCTAAGCGATGATCTGTTGTTTTTAAGTTAAGACTTGAACCTTGTTTAGGTATTTTATGTATAATGTTAAAATAGAGGATTGAAGTTACTTTAACTGAACTGTGATAGGAGTGATGGTGAACAATTTTCTGCGTCATAAAAGAGATAATGATCCTGAAGCTGGCAGATTAATGGCTTGGGTCTCGAGATCAAAAAGGGAGGATAGAGACAAAAGGGATAAGACACGAATTTCAAAGCACGAACCCTGAGAAAGTATGCACAGCAAAGAAATGTGGCCAAAATCATGACACATCTTGAGAGGGTTCTGGATTCAGAATCGAAACAAAGAACTAGAAGCCCCATTGGGTATGGAGTTTTTAGGGGAACCTCTATAGGTCAAAAGGTCTCGTCAATATCCCATGTCAGGTCCACCCTTAAAAAGAGAGTAAAGTTAGCCTGCTCAAGGCTGTCTACACGAACGGTGTGAGGGGAGAGCAAAACAGAAGTTGGGGTGGTCGATGCTCTTTGAGCGATCCCATGCTTTACCGAAGGAAGCTTGAGACGAAGAGAAAAAGAGGCTGCAAGCTAGATAACTGCTCACTTGCGCAGCCGATTGTCCGATCGGATCAGTATCAGCTACTTGTCATGGTCGTATGTTTTTGCTGTATAACTATTGTGTTATATTCAGTCTTAAACTCTGATTAAACACAATGTACCCACCAGATTGGTTTACAGTCGATCCTGATTATTGAAGTGACCAGAGATGACCTTAACTTGGCTATTGCTAACAATTGACTAGTCTTAAAGGGGGCTAGACCAATTAAAAGAGGGGAGGTGGTGAACTACAAATCCTATCACCTTGCATTCACCAGGGTGGTGTGAAGACTGAAATGGAGCAAACTGGACTGATGCAGGACACTGCAGACTCAACATGAACGAGTTGTATCCAGTTTCACATGGAAAGTGCTTCCCACATCACGTTCCTAACCTTTGGTGTGCCAAGTGCAAAATTTAGCAACATCCCTCAGCAAGAACACTAAGAAGGCTGATACATAGGACACTCAGGAGATTGGTGTTGAAGCACATTGTTGGTGATGTAATCTGGCCCATACTGCATTTGAACTGGGAGTATTTGATGCAGAAACTAGGGGAGTGAAATTGCCCAAGGCTCAGATTGGGAGTGGCAACCTTTTGGGGCCGGGACTTTTAGCGCCCGCCGCGGAATTGCCCTTACCGCACTTCAAAGGAAGCGGAGCGCAGTCTCGCGAGCTCCATTTCCTTTGGGGGCGGGAACCAGGGTGCTACTGGAGCTCTGAAGGTAGCGCTACACGGACCCTTGGCGTAGCGCTGACATGCTTCACGCCCCGCCTTTTCAATTAAAGGGGAGGGCCGCTGCGCACTCTGCAAGGCCTCTGATGGCTTCCACGAGGTCACCAGGGCAGCGTGCAACTGGGCCTGCAGCTCGGCATCCACGATGGAGTGCCAGGCTGCACGATGGCAGCGTGGACCACACTAGGGCCGTCATCGTTGAGCCGACCGACAAAAAAAGATGGCAACCCGGGATGCTGGCACCCTTCCCGTTAACTCGCCCCCAAAGCGGATGTCGGCTAGCGTTGCGACCCGCGAAGCTGGTGTTGACATCCACTCACGGCAGCCTCGTGGCCTGCGTGGCAATTTCTCCCACAGAGCGTTAAGGGATCACCGCGCACAACGATGATGTAATTGCTGATTGCACAACAGCCTGGGGTGCGCGCTGCCATGGCTATAAAAAAGGGCAATTTTGCCCCCTCGGTCTCAAGATCTATCCCGTTCCCCAGCACTGATATTCCTCACCCTGATTATACCAAGTCTGTAAAATGCTTTGGAAAAGATTTAGAAAATACTTTCATGTAATAGGATGCAGGAGGTTTTGCTAAGCTTTTAGACTGAAAGCACCAACAGTAACCAACAAAATTCTGGTAACACAATAAGTCATTAATAAAATAGCCCAAGTTATTGTCTAGTGTCTGATTTCCAATAAACCTTCTGCTAAGCTGAGGTTCATTAAGCTTGTCTGAAATCTGGAGCCCAATCCTTATTCTACAGAGAATAAAAGCAAGAAAATACAAATTGATGCAAACGCATCATAGCGGGTTTCTGTTTCTACTAATCCTGTATCCTCAGCACATTCTTCAATTACAATGCTTAATAAAATATGAACAGAAAGCTCACATTCCAGTCTCAAGTTGGAGCACTTTCCCGCCCAATCCCCATATCCCTTGATTCCAAAAATCGATCTATCTCAGCAGTGAATATACTCAAAGACTCAGCATCCGCAGCCCTTTGGGGTAGAGAATGCCAAAGTTTCACCACCCGCTGAATGAAAACATTCCTCCTCATCTCAGTCTTAAATGGCCAACCTCTTATCCTGAGACTATGCCACCTAGTTCTAGACACTCCAACCAGGGAAACAAACTCTCAGCATCTACGCTTTCAATCCAATATATTCCTTACATCACAAACACACAGTCTGCAAGATGGCTTCATTAACACAGGAACTTATCAGATGACCTGTCCGGTTTATTCTTGTAAACAGAAATGGCTGCATTACCACAGTAGTCGACTAGGTGGTGCAGTAATCCACTAGGTGGAACGCTATTACACTTCTTCCTCCTTAATGAAGAAGTGATTACAACAATCATCACGCATAACGTGCATGGTTATACATAGCAAAAGATGTGGACTTATTTTGCTATATTTACAAATCAAACTTAATCACTGGTTTTCTGTTTTGAAGAGGATACCTTCGCTATCGAACAGAACCTACCAAACATGGTGTCAAACTTGGACTCATTCTAGGCTGATCCTGAGGAAAGTTTTCCTCCAAGGCATGCCCTTGATTTACATTTGAACTCTGCACGACTGTTTGTCTGCTTGACTCGGACACAAACTTCAATTCTGACTTTCTCTTAGACTTGTTTCTAGTACATTTGATGTAGGATATGCTCCTGTACTTGTAGTAAAACTATCTGATGAGTCAGAAATAATTGAAGCATTCCAACTTTCAACTCCTTCCACATCTGTAGGAAAAATATCAATATGAACAAACCTAACCTGTCCATGATCAACATCTTGACCAAATATGTGCGAGGACCACATATCTTCACCACTCTTCCTGGTAGCCACTTTAACCATTTATGGTGATGGTTCTTCACTCTCACCTTCTGATTCAATGTCACATTTCTCTCTTTTATTCTCTCTCTATCTTGATTCTCTTCCTGTCTTAATTGTTTCTCTTCTACTGACTGCGCCAGGTTTGGTTTTAACAACAAGAATCTGGTTCGTGGCTGTCATTTGAGAAACAACTCTGCTGGTGTTATTCCATTAGTTATATGAGGAGTATTACAAAATGTAATTAGAAAATTAGCCAATTTGTGGTCCAATGACAAATGTCGTTTCTTTGGATTTGGATCCAACATTTGTTTGATGAGGGAACGTTTTACAATTTGTACTGTGCACTCTGCTGCACCATTTGAAGCAGGGTGGTACGGTGGAACCATGATATATTTCACACCATTTTTGCTCATGAACTGTGCAAATTCTTCTGAACAAAATTGTGGTCCATTATCAGACACAATTTCTTTTGGGAGGCCATATAAAGAAAATAATCATCTCAAAATGTCAAATGTTTTACTTGTTATTTTCTGCATTGGAAACACACCTATCCACTTTGAATGGCTATCAATCACAGTGAACAATTGCTGTCTTCTAGCTCAGAAAAATCAATATGTAACCTTTGCCACACCCTGGGAGGCCATTTCCATGGCTGTAACGGTACTGATGATGGTTTCTTGCTTACCAATTGGCATGTTGTACACTGACCAATGATGTACTCTATATCTTTATCTAGACCTGGCTGCCATAAGTGACTGCATGCAAAACTCTTGCCAAGCACATGACCAGGTTCTGGTCATGGAGGTCTCCTAATAATTTGGACCTGAATTTATTTGGTATAACTACGTTTGCACCCCACATGATACAGTCTTTATCCACCATAATTCATTCCTACGAATGAAGTATGGATGAATATTTTTCTCTGATACCTGGTTTGGCCAGCCATGTGTGATGTAATCCTACACCTTTGGCATAATTGGGTCACGTTTGGTTGCACTACCAATCTCTTCAGCTGTGACTGGCAGTTCATCAATGTATGAAAAACAGAACACTTCTTCCCTATCGGGTGTAACTTGTGATGGGGAAGGCAATCTAAACTTTGCATCAGCATTACTGTGATCAGCTGATCATCTGTACTCAATGTCATATGTATATGCTGACAAAATTAAAGCCTATCTCTGCATTCGGGCTGCAGCTAATGTTGGAACTGGGAACTTTGGATGGAGGATTGCTGTCAGGGGCCTATGGTCCGTAACGAGAATAAACTTACGACCATACAAGTATTTGTGGAACTTCTTGACCCCAAAAATTAATGCCAAAGCTTCCCTTTCGATTTGCGCATAATTCCACTCACTGGCACTGAGAGTGCGTGAAGCAAAAGCAATTGGTCTCTCCTCCCCACTATGTAGTACAAGAGCACTGCCTCAACTCCAGGCGTCACATGCTAGTTTGATCTCCTTACATACGTCATAGTGAATTAACATGGTGCTCTCTACAAACTGGCTTTTACACTCCCTGAATGCTGTGTCGCATTCTGCTGACCATTTCCAATGGACCTGTTTTTTCAACAGCTCATTCAGTGGATGTAACAGAGTAGGCAAATTTGGTAGGAACTTCCCATAATAGTTCAAAAGACCCAAAAATGATTGAAGTTCAGTGACATTCTTAGGAGTGGTGCATTTCTGATTGCATCCAACTTTCCCTTGATTGAATGTAAACCATCTTTGTCTACTCTGTGCCCTAATTACTCCACTTTGTCTACTCTGTGCGCTAAATAACTCACACTTGCGAGCAGTCACTCATACTCTTGCTTCTCTAGCTGTTTGAGCATTTCATTCAATATGTTATTATGGATTTCCTGGTTTGTTTCTGAAATTAGTATGTCATCTAAATAACATACTACCCCTTCAATGCCTTGCAAAATCTGGTTCATCACCCTTTGAAATATGGCGTGGATGAAGACATTCCAAATGGTAGCCTATTAAATTAATATAGGCCTAGATGAGTATTTATAGTCAAGCGTGGCTTGGACTTCTCATCTAGTTCAAGTTGTAAGTAGGCATTTGTGAGATCCAACTTTGAGAAGATTTGACTACCTGTCAGTGTTGTGAACAAATCTTCTACATTCGGCAATGTATTGGAGAGTTTACTCTCTCGAACCTGGTTTACGGTTACTTTATAATCTCCACACAACCTTACCATCGACGATGTCCAACACCGCCTCCAGTGTGCCAGTACAGCCTTCGGTCGCCTGAGGAAGAGAGTGTTCGAGGATCAGGTCCTCAAATCTGGCACCAAGCTTATGGTGTACAGAGCTGTAGTGATACCCGCCCTCCTGTATGATCATTTCCAGCAGATACCTCAAATCGCTGGAGAAATGCCACCAGTGATGTCGCCGCAAGATCCTGCAAATCCCCTGGGGATTTAGACGCATCAACGTCAGTGTTCGTGATCAGGCCAACATCCCCAGCATCGAAGCACTGACTACACTCGACCAGCTCCGTTGGGTGGGCCACATGGTCTGCATGCCCGACACAAGACTCCCAAAGCAAGCGCTCTACTCGGAACTCCTACACGGAAAGTGAGCCCCAGATGAGCAGAGGAAAAGCGGCAAGGACACCCTCAAAGCCTCCTTGATAAAGTGCAACATCCCTACCGACACCTAGGAATCCCTGACCAAAGACCGCCCTAAGTGGAGGAAGAGCATCCGGGAGGGCGCTGAGCACCTCGAGTCTCCTCGCCGAGAGCATGCAGAAAACAAGAGCAGGCAGCGGAAGGAGCGTGCGGCAAACCAGATTCCCACCCACCCTTGCCTTCAACCACTGTCTGTCCCACCTGCAACAGAGACTGTAATTCCCGCATTGGACTGTACAGTCACCTGAGAACTCACTTTTAGAGTGGAAGCAAGTCTTCCTCGATTTCGAGGGACTGCCTATGATGATGATGAGCATCGGACTTAGGTACAACAACAATAGGTGTCGCCCAATTACATAGATCTATCTTAGAGATAATGTTCTCAGTTTCTAGTCTTTTTGAGTTCTTGCTCAACTTTCTCCTTGAGTGCATATGGAACAGGACGTGCCTTGCAGTAAACTGGTCTAGCATCCTTCTGTACAGACACTCGCCTTGAATCGGACTGTCCGTTTCGCACAACATCTTCAGATACTTCTTGACGACATCATCATTCGATGCAAATCTCGTTTCAACATGAAAAATCTCACTCCAATCCAGCTTCAGTGATCCCAAACAATTTCTTCCTAGTAAGAGAGGCAAGCTCTGAAATTGATCCTTGTATTTCACCGGTACGGTGATACAACCTACAACAGGAATGTTTTCTCCAGAATAGTCTCGCAGCTCGCTCTTAGATTTCTCCAATGGGAAATCACGTAATTTGTTGAGATACAGCGATTCCAGTACTACACTCAAGGGTGCACCAGTGTTGATTTCCATGGGTATCTTGGTTCCTGCAACATCTACTTGGATGATGATACTTTTCGAATCGCTGTTAGATACCCTCGTGCTCCTGTTGATGTGTATCTCCTCATCCTGTTGCTTTTCCTCCATGCTATGTACTCTCTGGCTTGTCCTTCGGATTGATGGGAACAAGCAAATTTTTTGAAAGTTGGTTACTCTTCAGTCGGCATGCCTTCCCAAGATGCCCTGTTTTCTTGCAGAAGAAACACTCTGCCTTCACATATGGATAACTTTGAGCAATGTGTTGTCCCAGGCACCAATAGCATGACTTCAATGTATTGTTACCTTGGCCAGTTGCTGAGGCCTTGAGGCCCAACTGCCTTTTACTTTTAACCTGCAGACGATTCACCCCGGTTGTCTGACGACTGCAAATGGTACAAAATTCTCGGGAATATTGGTTGGCCATATCCATTGACATAGCTGTCTGACAAGCAAATCAAAAGACAAGTTAGGAGTTGTCAATAACATCCTCCTGATTGCTTCATTTTTCATCCCACAAACAAAGCAGTTATGCAATGCTCAGTACTGAAAGTTTCCGACAATGAATAGATAACTTCTTTAATGCTACAATGTACTCACTGATACTTTCGTCGGTTAACTGATCTCGCATTCCAAAACGATAACTTTCAACAATTGCCAGGGGCTCAGGACTGTAGTGCTGGTCTCCATTAATGACCTGTCCTTTGGCTTGATGGAAACAAGCACATTTTTCAGGGTTTCATACACCTCGGGGCCTGCTTCAGTCAAGAAAATAGCCCATTTTCTTCCCAAAACTACCCGGTTACGGTTTTCATCATCGGGAACTTCGATGATATTATTCATGGTGAAAAACATTGCTAGCCACTCCACATATGCTCCGCAAGTCTCACAGTTGTGATGGAATTCACCCAATTGCCCTATTATTCCCATAGGCACGGCCATCTGGACTCTGGCAGTTCAGCCAAGTGTGCTTGTAATTTAGCATGGATTTTTAGCTGTTGTGCAAACAAAGGACCTTTCTACTCTCTCTGTTGTTTGGCTGGAATCATCTACCAACAAAAATTTCAGCTAGGGCATCTGATTATCCAATCCTTCATCATCAATGTGATATATTCCTTACGACATCACAAACACATAGACTGCAAGATGGCTTCATTAACACAGGAACTTATCAGGTGACCGGACATATCTAACCTTGTAACCAGCAATGGCTGCATTACCACAGTAGTCCGCTAGGTGGAGCATAAGTCCACTAGGTGGAACTATATTACAAATCCCCCTCAGAATCTTGTGTGTCTCAATGAGATCACCTCTCATTCTTCTAAACTCCAGAGAGTATAGGCCCATTCTACTCAATCTCTCCTCACAGGACGACCCTCTCATCCAGGGATCAATCTAGTGAACTTTCGTTGCACCGTCTCCAAGGCAAGTATATCCTTTCTTAGATGAGGAGGCCAAAACTGTGCACAGTACTCCAGGTGCGGTCTCACCAAAGCCCAGTACAATTGGCGCAAAGCTTCCTTACTCTTATACTCCAACCCCCTTGCAATAAAGGCCAACGTGCCATTTATCTTCCTAATTTCTTGCTGTACCTGCATGCAAACTGTTTCTCATATGAGGACATTTAAATCTCTCTGAATACCAACATTTAATGGTTTCTCACCATTTAAAAAACATTCTGTTTTTCTCTTTTTCCAAAGTGAATAACCTCACATTTCCCCATAGTATACTCCATCTGCCACCTTACTGCCCACTCACTTAAACCTTGTGTCTTCCTCACAGCTTACTCCAGAGAGTATAGGCCCAATATAGCTTTGTATCAGCAGCAAACTTGGATACATTGCACTTGGTCCCTTCATCGAAGTCCTTAATATAGATTGTGAATAGCTGAGGCCAGCACTGATCCTTGCAGCACCCCACCAGTTAGAGCCTGCCAACTGAAATATGACCCATTTATCCCTACTCTGTTTTCTATCCATTAACCAATTCTCAATCCATGCTTGTACCTTCACCCAAACCCATAAACCGTTATGTGGCAGCTTATCCAATACCTTTTAGAAATCCACTGGTTCCCCTATGTTCACCCTGCTAGTTACATCCTCAAAATCTCTAATACATTTGTTAAACATGATTTCCCTTTCATAAACCACGTTGAATCGGCCTAATCATATTATGATTTTCTAGGTGCTATGTTACCACTTCCTTAATAATGGATTCCAGCATTTTCCCGACAACTATTGTCAGGCTAACTTACCTGTAGTTCCCCGTTTTCTCTCTCCTTCCTTTCTTGAATAGCAGGAGGACATTTTCTACCTTCCAATCTGCTGGGACCATTCGAGAATCTAGGGAATTTTGGAAGATCACAAGTGATGAAACCTTCAGTGGTCATCCTGTGATAAAACCTCCAGGAATATGTTTAACCAGAGTTGGGAACCCAGAACATTGGTGGAAACTGCATACCGCACAGGAGGCAGTGTCACATCATAGGCACTCGGTGCTATCATGTATTCTACATGGCTACTGTTGGTGCTATCACAAAGTGTGCCACCAAAGGGCACAACAGTGGGAGACTTGTAGGTTACCTGTACAGGTGTGCCTGGCCTAGTATAAAAGGCAGGGCACCAGGTGTGATCCTCACTCTGGAGTTATCAATAAAGGACGAAGGTCACTCCAGTTCAAGTACAACACATTGCCTCGTGGAGTCATTATCAGAGTATCCACGGACACAACAGGTGCAAACTACATTCAGTCCCTATGCTAATGCTGCAACAGAAGGAGAAGAAGTTATTAACATGCCAACTACATACTATTTGTGAGAGATACAAATAGTAACACATGATGAAAACTCAAATAAAGCCAGTGAAAAACCATCCACTCATGGGCACTAGGCTTCAGAGGCAGTCTTGTAATCTGACAACACAGTGCATCTGCTTGCTTTTACTTCTGACTCATCTGCTTACTATAGCATCCTTTAATACAAGTCTTGTATCTATCCAGCCTCAACAGGAGTATTATTTGAAGCACCACTGCCCGGTCTCTCCCCACTCTATCTCCCCCTCCTAAGCATTTCAGCTGTACACATTCTGTAATTACTCACCACTTCTGAGAGTGTGCTCTCATGGACTATCAGAAAAAAGCTTTCAGGATCTCCAGAGCATCCACTTTGCAAAGGATCAAAAATCCTTTGTGATTAAGAACCCTGGCTGACTCCTGATTTCTGCAGCAACTGCTCAGTCAGTTGAGTCATGCAAATTGAGATCTGGGCTGCACCACACAGACACAGTGCCACTTAGGCTGCTCTGTCTTGTTACCATTATTGCACCAACCCAAGTCAACACCAAACAAGATGACAAAAGCCCATCAAGCTTTCTTTTGAAGCAAGTCACTTAATTTGGTCTCCATTAAAGCCTTTTATGAAACATTCTGCCATGATTAGATATCAATTCTTTTTTAAAACGAAGCTCACAGCCAGAATTACTGCTTAATCTTATAAAGCCATGTAGTGTGCTGGAAATGAATAGCAATTTTAGCAGCAATATGCTTTTTGTGTGAAACTAGATTGCCAACTTCATTAATTCAATATCAAACACCTGGAACTCAGGCAAAATGTCCCCCTTTTTAGCCATCAGCCTCGGCATTAATGAGAAGGAAAGTTAAACAACTTTTGATCAGATGCTGGTCGGGAACACTTATGTATGGAAATTTGGCAGGTGTTGAAGTTAAGGAGCCCTGCAATGATCACGTAACAATTCCTCTCCAACGCCAACCACTCCTAAGTATTTAGGAAAAATGTTAACCAGCGAAATAAAAATCTTGATGCCTACTGGTTTGTTTGGCTGTGACAATGTTTACAGTGCTCTAGGAGAGTTCAATAACAACCTGTATTTATAAATCACCTTTAACATAGTAAAAACGTTCCAAGGCGCTTCAAGGAGCATTATCAAACAAAATATGACACTGAGCCACATAAGGAGATATTATTTCTAACGAAGGGTCATCGACCTGAAATATTAACTCGGTTTCTCTCTCACAGGTTCTGCCTGACCCGCTGAGATTTCCAGCATTTTCTGTTTTTATTTCAGATTCCAGCATCCGCAGTATTTTGCATTTGTGTAAGGAGATATTAGGATAGGCTTGGTCATAGAGGTAGGTTTTAATGTGCATCTTAAAAATAGAGAGAGCTAGAAAGGCGGAGAGGTTTATGGAGGGAATTCCAGAGGTAAGAGCCTAAGCAACTGAAGGCATGGCCACCAACGGTGGATCGATGAAAATCAGGATGTGCAAGGGGCCAGAATTGGAGGAGCGCAGAGATCACAGATGGTTGTAGGCAATGTTACCCCTAATTTTTCTTGTGCGCTCAGTGCAAGCCCTTCGGTTTCATTCATGTGCAAAACTTACAATTGAAAAAGCTGGTCCCGGGCCGTGCGGGACCAGCAGAGAGCTGTGTGGCCATGGAGCTTATAGGAAACATTGGTTGGTGGGGCTGGAGGAGGTTATAGATATAGGGAGGGGCGAGGCCCTGGAGGGATTTGAAAATAAGGTTGAGAATTTTTAAATCAAGGCGTTGCCAAACTGGGAGCGAAGGTAGCTCAACAAAGGTGTTGGCCGATTTTTGGATCCGCTCACATTTATGGAGGGGGCAAGATGGGAGGCCAGCCAGGAGAGCATTGAAATAGTTGAGTCTAGAAGTAAGAAAGGTATGGATGAGGGTTTCAGCAGTGGATCAGTTAAGGCAGTGGCAGAGACAGGCGACATTACGGAGATGGTAGTAGGTAGTCTTAGTGATGGAGAGGATATGGGGTTGGAAGTTCAATCTAAGAATCCACAGTTTGCAATCTCCTGTTACTGAACCCAGACATTTTTCATCTCTGGGCTCCTCCCAATCGCAGTATCAGAACTTTCGGGTAAGTGAGCCGCATAGGGGCAGGGACGAGGAACCGATCTGCATTATGAAAAATGTACCTCAGTGTTGTAAATTTTTCTTCACCATATATATACGCTTAATGGTTTTATGCGATTAAAAAAAACCAGGAAAGAAGAATACAGCAGAGATATTACACTGTGGATCACTGATGAGAGACCCTGATAACGGAGGAGAATGCAGCAATAAAAGTGCATTTACATTGTACCTGCAGCATCAGTGCAACACTGATGCTCTAGTTATGACGCAAACTCAGCCTGCACCCGAAGTCAAGGCCTGCCCGAATAGGGGAGTGAAGAGTGAGAGCTCTTGGGGCAGGAGTGCCACTCTTCTCCAGAGTCAGTGCAAGGTTTCAAACTCAGTCCAGACCCTTGTTAACCCTGGAGTGTATGTGAGATGTCAGTCCAAGGGAAAAAGAGCACAGAAAGATAGTTTATTAAAAAAATCAAAAGTATTGTTTGAATCAGTAAGCAAGGATGAACACAACGTTCTTTTTTTTTAACATTCCCTTTCTCAGTATGACGACCAAGGTCACATACCTTTTCCCAAGCTGAGAGGCTGGACAGATAATTGCTCCCAGGCTCCTGTCACTGCTCTCTTGAGCTGGCCTCTTGGAGCGACTGAGGAGGGAAGACAGGGATCAGCCCTCCCACTGGGAGAGCATTCGGGCTCCACTCCCTCAACTTGGTACAGTCGAGAGCAGGAGGTCGTCAGGAGGGAATGGGAGCTGTCACTGCAAGTCCGCATTCTCCCCACTTGTCGAAGTCGCTGTCTTCAACTCAAACACGTAAAACAAAGTGCGTGTTTTATATGCTGAAGCTAAAGTGCTTTTGACAGATTTATCAGTAGGACGGTTCGATTTGCCTCTTTAAAAAGAGACATTAAATGGACCTACGAGTTGGAAAACTGCAACACAATAATTCCAGCGAAGCTGCAAAGCTTTAATTCAGCAGAAAACGTTTTATTTTCCACCACCTCCCTTTGAGAAAACGCATTACCTTTTCGTCTTGGAATATTTTCTTATCTTCAGATGCAGAAAGCACAAGACACCTCTCTGCCAGCAGGGTGTTCTTTCACTGCAAAAGAAAAGAGTGGAATTCATTATCTATTAACGCTTACAAGAAATAAAGCTCTGCTCAGCAAGAATTGCAAGTCCAGCAAACAGAGAGGAACGTCATTTCCTTGCACTCACATTCTTTAAAAAGGAGAGAGAAGAAGAAAAATTGGTTTAAAATATTTTATTTACATCTTTAAATTTTTCAAGAGAAATCTTTGGGTTCTCTTTCTCCTTCAATTCCTTCAACATCTATCCTCACCACTTCATCAGTTCTAATGAAACTTTTCGGCAATTATGTGGAGGATGTGCGCGGAATTCAGGAGCCAATTTCAGCAGACGGATTATGTGGTAATTAAAGCTTTGAAAAATGACTTGGATTTGCTTCAGAATAATTCCATGCAGCCAACAAAGGATTCCCAATGGATTGTTGGAACATGTGAAGGAAAAAAAAAATGAACCTGCCAAAAATGAGCCAATAAATACCACATCTGGCTCTCCTGGGCCAGGACTAAAGCTTTGTTCAATTAATGTTTTGTTTTCCATTAAACTTGACTGGAATGAGAAGCAGGATGAAGAGCAATAATACATAGCCAAGCATTTAGTCACTGGAGAATCCGCAGCTCTCACAGCACGGTCATTCTGACAAGACTTCATCCGAACAGTTTGATTCATCTCCTTATCCTCCATCGTTCTGGAGCTGGGAGATGGACATGCAGACCACTGCCAATCTCATCCCTATTCTCAGCGAGTTAGAAAGGTGAACTCTTCCTGAGGTTAGACAGTGGCGCCCCCAGGAGACCCACAGGCGGCTGCTGTCTAGTGGAGAACAGATAGATTTTATCAGGTGCCTCAGGAAGCTTAATCATGCTGGGAAGCCTACAGAGCAGGCAGCATAAAGAACTGGATAAAAGCTGATAACTCCCCCAAATTAGGTTTACATTCCTAAGAATTATCACTTCAGTTAAATAATTTAAAATTTATTATTTAACTGAAATAATACATTTCAGATATTGGGATAACATTGCAGAGAAGAAATTATCCTCACCACATTAACTCAGCAATAGGCCTCCAAGGCCCACATCGGCCTCAGCAACAAGCTTAACAACAACCCAACTCTGAACCAGTTGGTTTGAGCTCCTAATGCTGGTTTTTACTGTGTCTTTCTAGCCTTGGGGAATCTGGCCATTTTATCTTTTATATTGCTGTTTGCTGCATGAGTCCTGGGTTTTTGGTAGCCAAAAGCACTAGCACAATATACGTGTGACTTTTCAAACCTTTTTTTTAAAAAAGGTCACGAGAAAGTATTTGTCAGATCTCTTGCACATGAAAATCACTAAAGAACATCACAGCAAAAGAATACATGGCTTTTCCAACCCTTCTCCCTCCACTGACAAAAAATGACGGTTGGTGTGTACCTCCGGAGTACGCCACCGACCTGCGAAAAGAATAAGCACCAACTGATGTCGGCTCTCCTGCGAAAACTTGCAGTCTGATGCTGCGAGACGGAGAGCAGCTAATGGCCCACGGATCCCAGGGATGCAGTCTGTGCGGAAGTGTACCTGGGATCACATGGGCCAGTTCCAATCAGAGAACAGATTGTCATTCATTCATTTAAAATACTGCAATACTACAGCCTTTAAAATACTATCAGATTTAGCTTTTATCGTGGGAATCCAATTTATTACTCATAATTCCCACTTCTAAACAAATGCTGTGCACTGTACAGAAAGCTATGAAATATTTTTTAAAACCTGCAGCTTTAACAGACACTAGGATTGCTTCTCAGTAAAGCTGTTAAGTCATTATTTTTTTTTTTAAAAAAGCATTTTTTTTACCTCAGGTATTCCCTAACGCTGTGAAAACAGGACCTGCACCCGTTTCCACCAGCCATAAAATATCCGTACGTAATTGCTGGGCAGTTGTTGGGAAAATAGCCCAACTCTGCGCCAGCAATTATGGTTTTCATAGGCGGAGCAGATGGCCTGACAACATGTACACTGGCAAGCCGCAAGCTCAAGATTTAGCGCATATATCCCGAACTTTCGGTGGATTTCAAAGGTGGTAATACGGCGTACTCAGAGAGACTCCTTTAAAATGGTGCAGTCGCTCTCGGAACCCCTTTAAAATGGTGCAGTCTCGGAATCCTTTTGCCAACAGCTGAGCTTCATTATTTCAAACCTCTCATTAGAATAACAACTTTTATTTGTTTTTTAAGTTAGGGAAGGGGTTCAATTAAGAGCTGAGAAACTGCAACTTGCTAGTACTTATTAAATTAATAACTTAGAACAGATAAAATAATTAAACAATGAAACTAAAATATTGATTGAATAAAAGCTTTAATTCATAAATAAATAATAGGTTGGAGATGGCAGGACAGGCGGTGTGTCGTAACTGCAGCATGTTTGGAAATCTCTGCCCCGGAGGGCTGTGGATGCTGAGTCCCTGAATATATTCAAAGCTAAGATAGATAGATTTCTGGAGTCTAGGGAAAATCAAGGGTTATGGAGATCGGGTGGTAAAGGGGAATTGAGGTCGATGATCAGCAATGATCTTATCGAATGGCAGAGCAGGCTCGAAGGGCCATCGGGCCAACTGCTCCTATTTCTTATGTTCCAATAAACTTTTCACCTGGTCTAACCTGAAGCTCCCTTAAAGGAGGTAAACCTGAGCAAGCCCCAACATATACACACTGCCCGTCAGTTCCTGGGAGTTTGCAATCATCATGCTTGGCTTATATGTGTATATGTTGGGGCTGGCCTGTTTTGGCTGCACAAGAGTTTGTCTTGAAAAGCAGTGACATGAACAACGCAGTGTTCCAATCATGGAAGTGGAGATTCATTTCAGCTCGGGGTAACCAATAGAGCAGAAAGAGAAATGAAAGGCAGAGTCACCCACTGTATTCTGATGAAGCCAATGGCTGGCCTGAGGGTTATCAGCACATTCTCTATTCATAATACAGATTTTTAATCTCAAATAAATGTTCACCTTCCTGAAAAAGAACAAAAATACCCTTCAAACCAATTTATCACTCATCCAGCTTCTTGATTAAGCATTTTTGTTTTAAAAGCCCTGCAGAAGTTCACACATAATAAATCTGTTGCTAAGATGGGGGGAGGGAGGATATTTTTTGAACAATAAGACAGTTTCATGCTGCCCAGGCCACAAAATGACCAGCTTATGTCGACAATATGATATATAAACTTAAATATAGATTAATAAAATGATGCCTCCAAGAGTATAATAACTTAATTTGAGGTCTGGATTGTTATTCAATTTTTGTGCACAACTAGTACATCTAAATGGCATTTGAACGTAGTTCACTACCATCCATCATCATTATCGGTGAAGGGAACAATACAGTTTCTTAAATTAAACTTCAAACATAGATCCACAGCAGCTAGAACAAGAAGGGCACATGAAAAGCTGAGAAGACAGTTGTTAAAAGCCTACGAGATCCATGGCTTTATAAATAGAAGCATAGAGTACAAAAGCAAGGAAGTTATTGTAAACCTTTTCAAATCACTTGTTAAACCTCAGCGTGAGTATTGTGCCAATTGTGAACACCATACTTTCGGAAGGAAGTGGGTGCAGAGGAAATTTACCAGAATGGGACCAAGGAAGAGACTGAGAAGCTGGGATTGTTCTCCTTAGAATACAGAAGCTTAAGGGAATATTTAATAATGGTGTGCAAAATTATGAGGGGTTTTGATAGAGTAAATAAGGAGAAACTGTTTCCACTGGCAGAAGGATTCGTAACCAGCGGACTCGGATTTAAGATAATTAGTAGAAGAACCGGGGGGGGGGGGGGGAGGTGGGAAAGAGGAGGTGAAATTTCTTTGCGCAGCGAGTTGTTACAATCTGGAATGCACAGCCTGAAAGGGTGGTGGAAGCAAATTTAGTATTTAGGGGAATTGGATAAATACTTGAACAGGAAATATTTGCTGAGCTATGGGGAAAGAGTAGGTCAGTGAGACTAATTGGACAGCACTTTCAAAGATCTGGCACAGGCACGATGGGTCGAATGGCCTCCTTCTGTGCTGTATGATTCTATGAACTTGGTATCTTATGAGCTGCAGTCCCTGTAAATTATTATGGTTGCTATTGTAGGAAATAACTTACATTTATACAGCATTTAGTCACATCCTCAGAGCATTTCAAAGAGCTTTTAAACTGATTGATTACTTTTGAAGTGTTGCAGTTTTCAAAAAGATTTTAATCAAAAGAAAAACTGAAAAGTTTGGAAACCTGAATAATGACAGAAAGTGCACAGCCACTCAGTTCTAATGAAGAAATAAATGTTAACTTACATTTTCAGATTCTGACATGCTATGCATTTCCAGTATTTTTAAATTATAAATTCAGTAGCATTGATCAATCTTTGCCAGCTCATCATTTTGTAAACGCGAAGCCGAAAACCTTGTAGGATGTCACCACAAATCACAACAATGATGGTAGTGACTGTGATCTGATCCAAAGTATGAAATCCATAGATGCTAACCGGAACTGATTGTATTTGCAGAAGTTCCCTGTGAAGGCGCTCAGATAATAGACGTGGGGAGTATTGCAAATACCACCGCAGCTTGTAGAAAAGTACTGTAACAATTGCTTCAGTAGCTTCATGTTTTGCTTGGCCAACCAAGTGTGTCTGAAGTGTCCAGAAACCCATCACCATGACTAAATCTCTCCAAACCAAACTACTAAGATATGCACATAAGTAGAATTTTTATTTGTCCAAAGAGACACACTCCAATCCTAGAGACCTTGGCCAGAGGTTGGCGAAAGCTATGTCTTCCAGATGCCCACATGTGCGTCGAGGCACTGCTGGATGTTAACCAGTTGTGCAGCTTCACTACAAATTACCGCTGTGCTTCACCTTCTGTGATGTATGCACCTGTGCGTATGCTCACAATTTAGTAGAGCTGTTACAGCTGCTGCTTGATTTCTGGCTGCACTTCAGTCCCACGCTCCTGAACTTTAGGCACCCGGTGTGGAGGGGAGCGGGCAGGTCGGAGGGCCTCCTCATAGGACTGCTCCTGGACCTGGGCGAGGTGGCCATTAACCGGACCAGGCAGCAGACGGTCGTTTAGCCCCACTGCCTGCCTCTCTTCCGCAGCTACATTCGCGTCAAGGTGTCCCTGGAGCTGGAGCACGCGGTGTCCACCGGTATGCTCGTGGCCTTCCGTGAGAGGTGGGCGCCAGAGGGACTGGTGTGCATCATCACCCCCGGCAACCAAATTTTAATTAGATTATTAGTGTTTAAAGCTTAATTTGTTTAATTGCTGGTTTTTAGTGCCCCCCCCCCTCTTTTAGCCAGGGGGCACTTGTATAATTTGAGTTTTTTTCCTGCCCTAAAAAAAAATGGGGCACTTGTTTGAAAATGTTTGGAGTCTTTCCCCCCCCCCCCCCACCCCCCGCTTTAATCAGGGGGCACTTGATTTAATTGACATTTTGTTTTCTACAAAATAGTTGTAGAGCTGTTACAGCTGCTCCTTGATTTCTGGCTGCACTTCAGTCCCACGCTCCTGACCTTTAGGCACCCGGTGCGGAGGGGAGCGGGCAGGTCGGAGGGCCTCCTCATAGGACTGCTCCTGGACCTGGGCAAGGTGGCCATTAACCGGACCAGGCAGCGGACGGTCGTTTAGCCCCACTGCCTGCCTCTCTTCCGCAGCTACATTCGTGTCAAGGTGTCCCTGGAGCTGGAGCACGCGGTGTCCACCGGTACGCTCACGCCCTTCCGCGAGAGGTGGGCGCCGGATGGACTGGAGTGCAAAATTTTAATTTAATTTGATTTGTCAAGGTTCCCTTTAATGTTTATTAGTTAATTTGTGGATTTTTGTGCCCTTAAAAAAGGGAGCACTTGATTTAAAAGTAAACTAAAATAGTTGTAGAGCTGTTGAATTGTGAATGGTTTAGCGAGTCATGAGATGTTCACAAGACTCAATAAAACCCCAGTCAGTTGGGTCTAAGTCATCCACGATGAGGCATACAGTTGTGAGTCTAGTGGATGAGCTGGTAATGTGTCTTGTGATTGTTAAACCTTTGTTAATAAGCCAACTAGTTCTTAATAGCAATGTGTTACTATGAATTCTTAAGCAAAGAACCCATGAAGCAAATACATTACACCTTCTTTATCTAGCTACGACTACCCAGCACATTAAAGGATTAACTTACAATGTTATCTGGGGCCACTTTCAGCCGCTAATTACTATTGTAGCTCTCCATCAACAGCACCCTCAACTATTGCAGATCTGTCTGATACAGGCATTAGATTACCCATCCTAACACCGAGGATTGGCTTGGTTCCAATCTCCCATCACCAGGCATGTCATCTTTAAACTCCAAAAGTCTTGAGCTTTACATGCATTCCGAGACTTTAACCAATTGTATTCTTGATTGCAGAGCAAGTATATGGCAGAAAAATAACCGATTTTGCAATTTCAAATCCCTCTCAGTTACAAGAAGACATCCGTAATAATAACAACTTGTATTTATACAGCGCTTTTAATGTAGTTAAGCACCCCAAGGCACTTCACAGGAGTGATATAAACAACATTTGGCAACAATCCACATAAAGAGATTTTAGGACCAGTGACCAAAAGCTTAATCAAAGAGGAGAGCCTCAGAGAAGAGAGAGATGGAGAGGCGGAGAGGTTTAGGGAGGGAAATCCAAATCTAAGGGACGAGGTGGCATGAACGTCGATGGTGGAGTGAAGGAAATCAGGGATGCGCAAATGGCCAGAATTAGAGCAGTGCAGAGATATCAGAGAGTTGTAGGGCTGTAGGACTGGAGGAGGAGAGAGAGATAGGGAGGGCGAGGTAATGGAGGGTTTTAGAACACAAGGACGAGAATTTTAAAATCGAAGCGGTGCCGTATTGGGAACCATCGTAGGTCAGCGAGCACAGAGGCGATGGGTGAGCAAGATTTGGTGCGAGTTAGAATACAGGTAGCAGAGTTTTGGATAAGTTCAAGTTTATGGGGGTGGTAGGTCGGAGGTAACACACTATTGACCACAGATGCTTCTCACATTCAGGTGGTTGATACCTACCTGAACTCTGGCTAAAATAGGTCAAAAACATGGCTGTACCCATTCTCAGAATCAGGCAATTCTGTTATCTGGTTAAGTAACTGCACTCGGCCTAGTCCTAAACCATTATATTTACTGTCAATTAAAGAAATACCACACATTACATGTGGGATATAATCAAGCTAATTATAACTTTTCCTCAACTGTTCAGAAAAGTAAATGAATTTAAAATTAATGTTGAAGAAGCTTTGTATCAAGATGCAGAGTCAACGAAGACAGGAAACATTTTTGAAGTATTTCTGATGTACCAGACCCAGAATTAATGAGGCCTCCTTTTTCTAGGATATGAAGACGTTGTTTTACTATTGCAAAATATACTGTTCAGATACTCCACTTTAGATCCCTTGTGTGCTCCTATTGCAGGCAGATTATAGATCTACACAGGAAATTCAAATGTTTTTGTGCTATTAATTGGTAATGTTTGGCTCTCATGCAAGTCAAGTTGGCCTTGCTGTCACGAGTCTGGCTTAAGGCTACTGAGATAAAAACGACAACCTTCATGCTAACTGTGAGAATGAATATCAAGAACTGGATATTGTAAGCTTCCATCACACCAAAGGAGAAGTCATGCAGACTCAAAGGCGAGCTTTGAAGGAAGAATATTTTAAAATAATTTTCTTAATTTGGAGCTGTTTTGTTGAAGTACGGTCAGCACCCATTTGCTTCTTTAGAATATAGTTTGTGGAAAACAAATATGGCTCTCTGCTCCCCGAAGGGATAGTGCTCAAGACAGTGGTTGAACCATGCACGTGATTGATCCCAGGTTCGAATCTATGCTGAGTTACATTATCTCAGCTGAGGCAGTGGTTGGAGCACTGCGATGGACCATGGTGCCCTTGGGTTTGGGAGGAGAAAATTGCCCAAAATTCCTGCTCCTGGTTGTTGTCCCATGACCCTCTGCTTGAAGTGTGGGATTTGCACGACAACAGCATTGGGCTCAGCTAAAATACATCTCAGTCAACTAGTCTGCCAACACCGACTGATTAGGCGTAACACATGAAGCAGGCCAGTTCCGAAAGGGACCTGTACTCCCAGATAGCATTCCATATATTCACCGGTGGAAAGGAGGAGAGTGAATTAGTAGGGTAAAAAGTCATCCCATTGAGAATTGAAGTCACAATTGTGGCTTTGAAACACTTTACTTTCCCTCTTTCTCCAACTATTTTGATCAAAAATGGCAGCCAAAATAATGAAGCAAAGAGTAATATTTTTTAGCAGCCCTTAACATATGTGAATATGTTTTGATATTTTTGTTTTCCAAAGTCTTACTTTTATTTTCTCTTTATACCCCAGCCTTTCGCCAAAGGTTAGTCAACCAGGTACATCAATTGTTCAGCTTTTACCATTAGTGGAAGTGTTTCTAACTAAAGTGTGTTGATCAGCTTCAATTTACAAGCCTTTTGTCAGTGGAGAACAAATAAAACTTAAATTAACCCACTTATAACACATGGTGAAATGTATCCTACCTCAGAGATCTCATCTTATATTGTGAGGAAAATCACAACTGTTCTCTTTACATAGGATATACAACACAGAAACAGGCCATCCAGCCCATATCGGTGTTTTATGCTCCACTCATGCCTCCTCCTGTCTTTCATCTAACTCTATCAGCATAACCCTCTATTCACTTTTCCTTCATTTGCTTGTCTAGTCTCCCCTTAAATGCATCTATATTATTCATTTCAACCACTCCCTGTGGGAGTTCCACATTCTCACCACTCTTTTGGTAAAGAAGTTTCTTCTGAATTCCCAATTGGATTTCTTGGTGACTATCTTATATTGATGGTTTCTAGTTATGCTGCTTCATCAAACATGATTCAAGCTAAACTAAGTAACCTGAAATGAAGCTATCCAGCTCGATCAGTTTTCATTGCAAGTTTTCCATTGGTGCAAGGGGTTCTTGGAGATCTTATTTAAAAACATCTATTTCCATTTGACACAACACAACCTTAATCTCAACAGTCACCTTGTACCACAGGGTCATGTTCAGGGGCACGTGGGGAATAAGCTTTCACTGCTCACTGCCAATGTGCAGAAAGGGAAACAGTCAAGTGGTGTGGCTTGAGAGTGAGAACCATAGCTCAGTTTGAATGTGGCGAGCCTGCGAATGAAACCAGCAATGCTCATTGGATTCTCACCAATATTCTCCCTTCCTGAGGCACTGACTCCTTCTTGCCTTCGTCACCTCTGGACTTGACTATTCCAACACACTCTTCACCGGCCTCCCTAGCTCTACCCTCCATAAACATGAGGTCATCCAAAACTCTGCCACCTGTATCTAACTTGCACCAAGTCCCGCTTATCCATCTCTCCTGTGCTCGCTGACCTTCACAGCTCCCAGTTAAGCAAAGCCTCAATTAAAAAATTCTCATCCATGTTTACAAATCACTCCATGGCCTCGCCCCTCCTTAACTCGGTAATCTCATCCAGTCCTATTAATCCCCAAAGACCTCTGCGCTCCACCTATTCTGGCCTTTTGAACATCCCCGATTTTAAATGCTGCACCATTGGCAGTCGTGCCTTCAATTGCCTTGGTTCTAAGCTCTGGAATTCTCTCCCTAAATCTCTCCATCTCTCCACTTCTCCTTTCCCCTTTAAGGCGCTCCTTAAAACCAACCTCTTCGACCAAGCTTTTGGTCATCAGCTCTCACATCTCCTTGTATGGCCCAGTGTAAAATTTTGTTTCATTTTGATAACGTTTCTGTGAAGCCCCTTGGAGTGTTTTATTAAGCTAAAGGTGCTATATAAATATATTGTTGTTGTTGTTGTTGGTGGTGTAACAATGGATGCCAATCGCCCTTTTACATCACAGTTCAAGAGTGATCCTCGACAGCAAGTGTAACATTTGGGGAGAGGGAGTTGGGGACATTACAACCAAGCCTGTTCCTGACTTCACCCAATGTGCGCACGTGCATACTTCCAGAAAAGAATGATGGTTAGAAATCTGGTGTGGGAACCCTAGCTGATTTTACCCTGTGTAATCAAAGACCAATAAGGCTAACTCGTGCCAATACCAATACCCTGACCTGCTGAAATCAGTGAGCTCATTGCGTGGTGATTGAACCTGGAGATTTCTTGCTTGGCATGGCTCATCTACTCAGTTGACAAACTCACTGACAAATTGGAACACTGCAAGCCCATTTCTTTCAACAAACCACTAATACTAGAATAGATGCAATGGTGATTCCACTGCACAACAAATGGGCATCAGTATTAGAATTTTTAATTTAAAACCACTATTTGAATCCAGAGAATTGTCTAATTTATTAAATTGACTCATCCCAGAATAACCTGCTGTCAATGGTCCCTTATAAGGAGTGTCTCTTTAATGTTTCTGAAGATATCATCACTTTCCAGCTCAATGCCCATCGATCTCATAACCGCCTATTAACAATCCTCTAGTCTGGCTTTTGCCCTTCTTACCAAAACAGTCCAAACAAAATTCATGAATAACATCCACGATGACAGTCATGCACTCACTCCTCTTTTTCCTCTTTGTGGCAATCCAATTTCTTTTCCATCATCCAGCTCAGTGGGACTGCCCTTGCATGATTCCAGTTCGACCTATTTGAATGCAGTGCGTCATGTATGTATGCTTGGATTTACTAGCCACCAGGTGGTGCCACTGTCGGAGGTCATTGGGCTGTGCGCATCTGTGTGCAGCCCAGGTATAAAAGGCCAGCCATCTTGTAATGTAATCACTTTGGGCCCTAATAAAGTAGAGCCAGGTTTGTACCTGTTCGGAGTTTACAGTATTCATTCTATTGAGTTATTGCATACACAACATTTGGCGACGAGGTAACAAGAACCTTTGCATGCAAAAATTAGTACAATTGGAATTCTGGAGTGATTCGTGGAGGGAGAAGATTGGGCAAACTTTGTAGCCTGCTTGAACCAGTACTTCGTGGCCAACAAAATGGAGAAAGAGGCAGACGCAGTTCGGCGCCAGGCGGTCCTCCTCACGGTTTGCGGTCCGAAAATCTATGGACTCAAAGAATTTCCTCTCGCCCTTAAGTCCAACAGACAAGGACTATGAAATATTGTGTACTCTGGTACGTGACCATCTCAAACCAGATGAAGGCATCATTATCTCAAGCTATTGATTCTATACGCACGTTCGTTCTGAGGGCCAGGATGTATTGGAATTCGTTCCCGACCAAAGACGTCTAGCTGGACCGTGCAAGTTTGAAACTGCATTGGCAGACATGCTGCAGGACCTCTTTGTAATCTGCATCAACTACGAGGTGATCCTGCGTAAGCTACTGGCGGCGGGGATGCTGGATTTGAGCAAGGCCATCACGATTGCCCAATCATGCATGACAACAGACAAAAGCTTAAAGCAGATATCATTGAAAAATCAGAACTCAGCAAGTACTGAAAACAAGATAGTATCGTCGTTTGGCAGAGCTGTATATGGCAGGGCCTACCCAACTACGTACGCGAAACCTGTGGCTGCTCAATGTCTGCCAATGGGAATGAATCCAATATCACCGTGTTGGCATTGTGGGGGAAATCATTGGCATCATCAATGTCAGTTTAAACAGTATATTTGTAAAGGCTGTTCGAGAGTGGGGTATCTCCAGCGCATGTGTCCGCAACTGAGCAAGCGTGCTGCGACACACCACTTGGAGGATGATGACCAGTCTAGAGCGGATCCGGATATGCAATCCGATATACCAGAGAAGGAAGTGTATGGACTGTATTCATTCCTAACAAAGAGGCAACCGATAATGATTAATGTAAAACTTAATGGTGTGCCGGTATCGATGGATACAGGTGCGAGTCAATCAATAATGAGCCAGAGGACATTTGAAAAAGCTGTGGGATACTAAAGCTGTGAGGCCTAAACTGAGTCCAGTCAGTGCCAAGTTGCGTATGTACACTAAAGAACTCATAACGGTGATTGGCAGTGCAGTAATCAAGGTGTCGTATGATGGTGCGGTTCACGATTTACCATTGTTTCAGGCAATGGTCCAATGCTGTTCAGCAGGAACTGGTTCGAAAAAATCAAATGGAACTGGAACGAGATCAAAGCATTGTCGTCGTCGGTGGATACTCCATGTGCTCAAGTGTTGAGCAAGTTCCCCTTGCTGTTTGAACCAGGCATCGGCAATTTCACGGGAGCTAAGTTGCAGATCCACGTGGACTCGGATGCAAGACCCGTCCATCATAAAGCTCGGGCAGTTCCGTACATGATGAGGGAGAAAGTTGAAATCAAACTGGACAGACTCCAGTGTGAAGTGATCATATCACCGGTCGGATTTAACGAATGGGCCAGCCCCATTGTTCCTGTGTTGAAAAGTGATGGCACTGTCAGGATTTGTGGAGACTACAAGGTTATGATCAACTCAGTTTCAAAACAGGATCAATACCCGTTACCGAAGGCTGATGACCTGTTTGCAATGCTAGCCGGGGGGGAAGTCGTTCACAAAACTGGATCTGACGTCGGCCTACATGACACAGGAGCTGGTCGACACGTCGAAGAAACTTACATGCATCAACACTCATAAAGGACTGTTTATCTACAACAGGTGCCCTTTTGGAATTCGCTCAACTGCAGCCATATTTCAGAAGAACATGGAGAGTCTACTGAAGTCCATCCCTAGAACTGTCATGTTCAAAGATGACATAATGGTCATAGGTCATGACTCTGCCGAACATCTGAACAACCTGGAAGAGGTTCTACATCATCTGGACAAAGTGGGACTCAGACTGAAACGCTCGAAGTGTGTCTTCATGGCACCGGAAGTTGAATTCCTGGGGAGGAAAATTGCTGCTGATGGTATCATGCCTACGGACTC
Organism: Pristiophorus japonicus; assembly: GCF_044704955.1. NCBI lineage: Eukaryota > Metazoa > Chordata > Chondrichthyes > Pristiophoridae > Pristiophorus > Pristiophorus japonicus. The sequence goes on along the minus strand of NC_091980.1, from coordinate 190,120,819 downwards.
GAAAACCAAGGCCATCAAAAATACACCCAAGCCTCAGAATGTGACGGAGCTGCGTTCATGCCTTGGTCTACTCAACTACTTCGGTAATTTCTTACCTAGATTGAGCACCTTATTAGAGCCACTGCACATGCTGCTAAGAAAAGGCGACAACTGGGTTTGGGGTGCATCTGAAGATAGAGCTTTTGAGAAAGCTCTAACAAGCTGCTGGTACATTATGATCTGTGTAAGCATCTAGTATTGGCATGTGCTGCTTCGTCATATGGAGTTGGTTGCGTGCTCCAACAAGCTAATGAGTCGGGCAAATTACAACCTGTTGCATATGCTTCAAATAGTTTGTGAAAGGCAGAAAGAGTCTACAGCATGGTAGAGAAAGAAGCACGAGCCTATGTGTATTGGGTTAAAAAGATGCATCAGTATGTGTTTGGTCTTCAGTTTGAACTGGAAACAGATCACAAGCCACTCATTTCATTGTTTTCGGAAAACAAAGGTATCAATACCAATGCATCATCCCGCATCCAGAGGTGGGCACTGACATTATCTGCCTATGATTATGTCATTCACTATAGACCTGGCACTGAGAATTGTGCCGATGCATTGAGCCATCTGCCATTGCCCACATCGGAGGTAGAAACGCCACAACCGGCAGACCTACTCTTAGTCATGGATGCTTTTGAAAGTGAAGGAATTCCTGTTACGGCCCAACAAGTTAAGACCTGGATCAGCCAGGACCCGATATTATCGGTTGTGAAATGTTGTATCCTTAATGATGCGTGGTCTGCCATACCCAAGTAAATGTGTGCGGAGATCAAACCTTACATCTATCACAAGGACGAACTATCCATTCATTCAGATTGTGTACTGTGGGGTAATCGTGTTGTTATGCCCAAGAAAGGCAGAGAGAAATTTGTGCTTGCTTCACCAGTCTGGAGTTTCAAGAGTTCCTGAAACTCAATGATATCAAACATGTGAGGTCAGCACCATTCAAACCCGTATCCAATGGACAAGCAGAGCGTGCTGTCCAAGCCAACAAGCAGAGTATGAAACGTGTAACTCAAGGGTCACTGTAAACTCGCTTGTCACGCATATTGCTCAGTTACAGGACAAGACCCCATACGCTTACCGGGGTCTCCCCTGCTGAACTATTGATGGAGAGTTCTCAAGATCAGGCTCTCTCTTGTCCACCCTGACTTGAATAATCGTATCAAATACAGACGCCAAAGTCAGCAAGGGTATCATGATCGCGCTACTGTTTCACGCAACATTTCTATCAATGATCCTGTGTAATGTACTGAATTATGGTAAAGGTCCCAAATGGATCGCCGGTACTGTTACAGCCAAGGAGGGTAACAGAGTTTTTAATCATTAAGCTCAAGAATGGGCAGACATGCAGGAAACATGTTGATCAGATAAAGCTGCGGCACACGGATGAACCTGAACAGTCTGAGGAAGACACAATCAGTGACCAACCAACCTACCCTCAGTCATCAGAGGACTCCGCTGTCTTCAATGAATCTGGACTTTCAATCACTGACATGGTCAATGAATCTGGACTTTCAATCCCTGATATGGTCATTGCCACTCCCATCAGATCGGCTACCCAGCCCCCAGTCATAACAGACTCAGAATGCTCGCCCAAAGCTGGGATGTTCCACTCGGGAGCGGAAAGCCCTAGACCATCTCAATTTGTAAGAAGACCCTTACTAATATCTTAAAGGGGGATATTGTCATGTATGTATGCTTGGGTTTACTAGCCACCAGGTGACGCCACTGTCGGAGCTGTGTGCGGCCCAGGTATAAAAAGCCAACCATCTTGTAATGTAATCACTTTGGGCCCTAATAAAGTAGAGCCAGGTTTGTACCTGTTCGGAGTTTACAGTATTCAGTCTATTGAGTTATTGCATACACAACACAGTGCATTTCCAGAAATAATTTCTCATCCCTCCCCCACAACATTCTCTCGGAGGTCCTCTGAGGATCAATTCTTCCTCTTTCCCTGCTTCCCCTTGGCGACACCATCCACAGACATGGATTCAGTTTTCACATGTACACTGATGACTTTCAGCTACATCTCTCCATCTCTTCTCTCAATCACTTGTCCGACAGTAATTCTTGGATGAATCATAACTTTCTGCAGCTCAACATCAGGAAGACTGAAGCCATTATCCTCAGACTTGAACACAAACTCCATTCCCTTGGCCTGACGTTATCACCCTCTCTGGCTATTTTCTCTGCCTGAACCAAAATGTTTGCAGTATTGACATCCTGTTTGATTTTGAACTGAACAAAATTCTATCCATTACAGCGTCCATTACTTCCACCTCCAAAAAATTGCCCACCTCTGCCCCTCCACCAATGAAACTGTTAAACATGTCTTTGTCACCTCAACTGTTCGAACACTCTTCTAGCTGGGATTCCATCTCCATCAACCCCAACTTGTCCAAAACTCTGCTGAAAATATTCTGTCCTACACTGAATTCAGCTTTTCCATCAGCTCATAGTTCCTGACTGTGCCCCAATCACACTATGGCCTTGCTCACCCTATCCCTGTAATCTTTTCCAGCTCTATATCACCTTCTGAAGGCTCCATTCCTCTCACTCCTGTCATTTATGCTTGCAGTCTCCCTTCACTTCAGACTGGCAGTTGGGCCTGGTGTCACCACACTCTTACTTGCTGGGGCTCTCCCTCTGTTTCTCCACCTCCACCCACCTTTAAAAGTCTTCTTCAAACTTACCTCTTCAACAAAGCTTTCAGTCCCTTTGTTTTCCTCACAGTTATTAGAGAAGCCTCTTGGAAGGTTTATTTATGTTAATGGAGCAATACAAGTGCAGCTGTTGTTTTAGAATTGCTTCCATGTTTGCGTCATTTCATAGTCCAAGGGCTGAATTTTGGCCACCATTCTGCGCTGTTTTTATTTGAGCAGACTAAAATCTGCAAGTTTCGCCAACGTTTCTGCGCCGTTCTAAAGTAGGTATGTCCGATTTTTTTAGTTACCGATATTTTTACGTCACTGGGGCAGAACCTGCCGGATGCGCCATTTCTTTTGACCAATTCTGATTTTGTTTTTAAATGGTGCACTGCACCCTTCTGAAAAACCTTACCTACACTTAAGGAAATCGGTGTAGAGAAGAGAAAATCGGCAGATACAAGACACTATTATTTCAGCGGAGCTGAAGACATGGCACCGGGGGCGGCGGTGTCCTTTCGGCCTGAGATAGAAGTGAGCCGGTGCGGTGTCCTTTCGGCCTGAGATAGAAGTGAGCCGGTGCGGTGTCCTTTCGGCCTGAGATAGAAGTGAGCCGGTGCGGTGTCCTTTCGGCCTGAGATAGAAGTGAGCCGGTGCGGGGTCCTTTCGGCCTGAGATAGAAGTGAGCCGGTGCGGTGTCCTTTCGGCCCAGGATAGAAGTGAGCCGGTGCGGTGTCCTTTCGGCCTGAGATAGAAGTGAGCCGGTGTGGGGTCCTTTCGGCCTGAGATAGAAGTGAGCCGGTGTGGGGTCCTTTCGGCCTGAGATAGAAGTGAGCCGGTGTGGGGTGGCGGTCTTGCAGCTCGGAATTACAGTGGCATCAGCACTGTAGAGGTGGAAAAAAAATCGATAATTGCTAAAAAGGAATAAAGGAATTTCATATTGTTTCATATATTGAGATTTCAGTCTGTTATGCCAAGTCTCACTTAGTGATCTATTTTACAAAGGGGACATGCTTTATTTATGCCTCAGCCCTTCAGCCCCTCATTACCCTGGCGCAGTCCTTAAGCTCCACCCACAGAGCGTAAGGACATCTGCACTGCTCCAAAATGAAAGGTTATGCTGGTGAAACTTGGAACTTCTTTTCTTGGCGCAGTCGGGCCACTAAAAAGAAAAATCGGACATACCTCTACAACTGCGCCAAAAAAAGTCCATGGGGAATTTTGGGCTCCTAGCCTGGAATTAATTTTTGAAATCCAAAGTTCTGTTTGCAAGAGGCCTTTTATATCATTCACCACAGAATATGAAACAGACCCATTAAAACCACAGATCAAAGTTGAGAAAAGGTTTCCAACAAGTAAGCACCCTTTTAATCATTTCCATCTTCTGCATCGAGATATTCTGGTCAATATCCTACGACATGTTCCACACTTGCTGCAATCAGTTAAATCATATTTTATCTGACCATTATTGGTTTGGGTATGGTAAGAAAATGAAAAAACATGGACAAATTAAAAGATTTATTAGATGAAAAAGTAAGCTCGTCCTTGTTTGCCAGATAGCAATGTTATCCTGTTTGTTCACTGCTGTGTGCATTTGGTCTGCAGAGGGGTGCAATAGATCACAACCTAATTTAATACCGTAGGTGTGAATTAAATAATGGCTTAAGACTGGCCGTTAGCTTATAGAAGGTGCCAAATGTAAACATGCACTGTCTTCATTGAAAACTGCTTGGTAAATCCTTTGTGTCTCTGATCCAACAATAGAATTCATATTGTACTTCAGAAGAACGTTGTCACATTGAAAATCATAGAGTCATAGAAGATACAGCACAGAAGGAGGCCATTCGGCCCATCGTTTCTGCGCTGGCTCTTTCAAAGAGCAATCCAGTTAGTCCCACTCCCCCACTCTTTCCTCATATCGCTGCAATTTTTTTCTCCTTCAAGTATTTATCCAATTCCCTTTTGAAGGCTACTATTGAATCTGTACCTACCAGCCTATCAGGCAGTCCATTCCAAATCCTAACCATTTGTTCTGGTTTTTTCCCCTCATATTGCCTCTAGCTGTTCCGCCAATCACGTTAAATCTGTGCCTCTGGTTATTGACCCTTCAGCCATTGGAAACTGTTTCTCTTTATTTACTCGATGTAAACACTTCATGATGTTAAACATAGAAACATAGAAAATAGGTGCAGGAGTAGGCCATTCGGCCCTTCTAGCCTGCACCGCCATTCAATGAGTTCATGGCTGAACATGCAACTTCAGTACCCCATTCCTGCTTTCTCACCATACCCCTTGATTCCCCTAGTAGTAAGGACTTCATCTAACTCCTTTTTGAATATATTTAGTGAATTGGCCTCAACAACTTTCTGTGGTAGAGAATTCCACAGGTTCACCACTCTCTGGGTGAAGAAATTCCTCCTCATCTCAGTCCTAAATGGCTTCCCCCTTATCCTTAGACTGTGTCCCCTGGTTCTGGACTTCCCCAACATTGGGAACATTCTTCCTGCATCTAACCTGTCTAATCCAGTCAGAATTTTAAACGTTTCTATGAGGTCCCCTCTCATTCTTCTGAACTCCAGTGAATACAAGCCCAGTTGATCCAGTCTTTCTTGATAGGTCAGTCCCGCCATCCCGGGAATCAGTCTGGTGAACCTTCACTGCACTCCCTCAATAGCAAGAATGTCGTTCCTCAGGTTAGGAGACCAAAATTGTACACAATACTCCAGGTGTGGCCTCACCAAGGCCCTGTACAATTGTAGCAACACCTCCCTGCCCTTGTACTCAAATCCCCTCGCTATGAAGGCCAACATGCCATTTGCTTTCTTAACCGCCTGCTGTACCTGCATGCCAACCTTCAATGACTGATGTACCATGACACCCAGATCTCTTTGCACCTCCTCTTTTCCTAATCTGTCACCATTCAGATAATAGTCTGTCTCCCTGTTTTTACCACCAAAGTGGATAACCTCACATTTATCCACATTATACTTCATCTGCCATGCATTTGCCCACTCACCTAACCTATCCAAGTCGCTCTGCAGCCTCATAGAATCCTCCTTGCAGCTCACACTGCCACCCAACTTAGTGTCATCCGCAAATTTGGAGATACTACATTTAATCCCCTCGTCTAAATCATTAATGTACAGTGTAAACAGCTGGAGCCCCAGCACAGAACCTTGCGGTACCCCACTAGTCACTGCCTGCCATTCTGAAAAGTCCCCATTTACTCCTACTCTTTGCTTCCTGTCTGACAACCAGTTCTCAATCCATGTCAGCACACTACCCCCAATCCCATGTGCTTTAACTTTTCACATTAATCTCTTGTGTGGGACCTTGTCGAAAGCCTTCTGAAAGTCCAAATATACCACATCAACTGGTTCTCCCTTGTCCATTCTACTGGAAACATCCTCAAAAAATTCCAGAAGATTTGTCAAGCATGATTTCCCTTTCACAAATCCATGCTGACTTGGACCTATCATATTACCTCTTTCCAAATGCACTGCTATGACATCCTTAATAATTGATTCCATCATTTTACCCACTACCGATGTCAGGCTGACCGGTCTGTAATTCCCTGTTTTCTCTCTCCCTCCTTTTTTAAAAAGTGGGGTTACATTGGCTACCCTCCACTCCATAGGAACTGATCCAGAGTCAATGGAATGTTGGAAAATGACTGTCAATGCATCCACTATTTCCAAGGCCACCTCCTTAAGTACTCTGGGATGCAGTCCATCAGGCCCTGGGGATTTATCGGCCTTCAATCCCATCAATTTCCCCAACACAATTTCCCGACTAATAAGGATTTCCCTCAGTTCCTCCTCCTTACTAGACCCTCCGACCCCTTTTATATCCGGAAGGTTGTTTGTGTCCTCCTCAGTGAATACCGAACCAAAGTACTTGTTCAATTGGTCCGCCATTTCTTTGTTCCCCGTTATGACTTCCCCTGATTCTGACTGCAGGGGACCTACGTTTGTCTTTACTAACCTTTTTCTCTTTACATATCTATAGAAACTTTTGCAATCCGTCTTAATGTTCCCTGCAAGCTTCTTCTCATACTCCATTTTCCCTGCCCTAATCAAACCCTTTGTCCTCCTCTGCTGAGTTCTAAATTTCTCCCAGTCCCCGGGTTCGCTGCTATTTCTGGCCAATTTGTATGCCACTTCCTTGGCTTTAATGCTATCCCTGATTTCCCTTGATAGCCACGGTTGAGCCACCTTCCCTTTTTTATTTTTACGACAGACAGGAATGTACAATTGCTGTAGTTCATCCATGCGGTCTCTAAATGTCTGCCATTGCCCATCCACAGTCAACCCCTTCAGTATCATTCGCCAATCTATCCTAGCCAATTCACGCCTCATACCTTCAAAGTTGACCTTCTTTAAGTTCTGGAGCATGGTCTCTGAATTAACTGTTTCATTCTCCATCCTAATGCAGAATTCCACCATATTATGGTCACTCTTCCCCAAGGGGCCTCGCACAATGAGATTGCTAATTAATCCTCTCTCATTACACAACACCCAGTCTAAGATGGCCTCCCCCCTAGTTGGTTCCTTGACATATTGGTCTAAAAAACCATCCCTTATGCACTCCAGGAAATCCTCCTCTACCCTATTGCTTCCAGTTTGGTTAACCCAATCTATGTGCATATTAAAGTCACCCATTATAACTGCTGCACCTTTATTGCACACACCACTAAATTTCATGTTTGATGCCCTCCCCAACATCACTACTACTGTTTGGAGGTCTGTACACAACTCCCACTAATGTTTTTTGTCCTTTGGTATTCTGCAGCTCTACCCATATAGATTCCACATCATCCAAGCTAATGTCCTTCCGAACTATTGCCTTAATTTGCTCCTTAACCAGCAATGCTACCCCACCTCCTTTTCCTTTTATTCTATCTTTCCTGAATGTTGAATACCCCTGGATGTTGAGTTCCCAGCCCTGATCATCCTGGAGCCACGTTTCCGTAATCCCAATCACATCATATTTGTTAACATCTATTTGCACAGTTAATTCATCCACTTTATTGCGGATACTCCTTGCATTAAGACACAAAGCCTTCAGGCTTGTTCTTTTAACACCCTTTGTCCTTTTAGAATTTTGCTGTACAGTGGCCCTTTTTGTTCTTTGCCTTGGGTTTCTCTGCCCTCCACTTTTCCTCATCTCCTTTCTGTCTTTTGCTTTTGCCTCCTTTTTGTTTCCCTCTGTCTCCCTGCATTGGTTCCCATCCCCCTGCCATATCAGTTTAAATCCTCCCCAACAGCACTAGCAAACACTCCCCCTAGGACATTGGTTCCGGTCCTGCCCAGGTGCAGACCGTCCGGTTTGTACTGGTCCCACCTCCCCCAGAACCGGTTCCAATACCCCAGGAATTTGAATCCCTCCCTGTTGCACCACTGCTCAAGCCACATATTCATCTGTGCTATCCTGCGATTCCTACTCTGACTATCACGTGGCACTGGTAGCAATCCCGAGATTACTACTTTTGAGGTCCTACTTTTTAATTTAGCTCCTAGCTCCTTAAATTCGTTTCGTAGGACCTCATCCCTTTTTTTACCTATGTCGTTGGTACCAATGTGCACCACGACAACTGGCTGTTCTCCCTCCCTTTTTAGAATGTCCTGCACCCGCTCCGAGACATCCTTGACCCTTGCACCAGGGAGGCAACATACCATCCTGGAGTCTCGGTTGCGGCCGCAGAAACGCCTATCTATTCCCCTCACCATTGAATCCCCAATCACTATTGCTCTCCCAGTCTTTTTCCTGCCCTCCTTCGATCAAAACAAAAAGAGTGGCTAAAGTAAACGTTGGTCCCCTGGAGGATGAGACTGGGGAATTAATAATAGGGAACAGGGAAATAGCAGAGACGTTGAACAAATATTTTGTATCGGTCTTCATATAAGAACATAAGAAATAGGAGCAGGAGTAGGCCATTTGGCCCCTCGAGCCTGCTCCACCATTCAATAAGATCATGCTTGATCTGATCTTGGCCGCAACTCCACTTTCCTGTCTGCTCCCCATAACCCTTGACTCCCTCGGTTCCTCTCACTGTGTGCAACTCTCTGTATCCAAGTCTGTCTCACTGGGTGACGGAGGCATTAAAAGAGCCAGTCGCTCACTTGTGTGTTTGTTTCTCTCTCTGTCTGGGTGAAATTCAGCTTGTGAGGCAGCGGGAAAAGCGGGTGAAAGCCAATGGACAGCACCCCACCCCGCAACCCACACTCCCTCCGGTTTTCTTTGCATTGAAATCAACAGACAAGAAATTGGGCGGATTGTAAAACCGGCTATCCATTTCCTACTGCTCGCTTTTGGGCTGTCTCCCGAGTCAAATTTCACCCAGTCTCTCTCTCTCCCCATATCTCCCTCTCTCCTTATATCCCCCTCTCTCCCTCCTTATCTCCCTCTCTGCTTACCTCTCCTTTTCTCCTTGTATCCCTTTCTCTCTTTTCTTATATCTTTCCCTCTCTCTCATAAGAACATAAGAAATAAGAGGAGGAGTCGGCCATTTGGCCCTTCGAGCCTGCTCCACCATTCAATATCATGGCGGATCTGATCTTGGCCTCAACTCTACTTCTGTGTATGTTCCCCATAACCCTCGACTCCTTAGCTCCCGCTCTCTCCTTATATCTCTCTCTTCTCCCTCTCCTTATTTCGTTCTTTGTATCCCTCTCCCCCTCCTTATCTTCCTCTCTCATCTCCCTCCGATTCTCCCTCCTTGTACCTTTCTCCCTCTCTCCTTATATCGCTCTATCAGCCTCTCCCCCCTTTATCTCCCTCATCTTCCTGTCTCTCCCCCTGCTTGCTTACCTCCCTCTCTCTCCTTATCTCCCGCTCTCTCTCTCCCTCTCCTTGTCTCTCGTTCTCTCTCTCCCCCTCTCCTTATCTCCCGCACTCTCTCTCCTTATCTCCCGCATTAGCTATCTCTCTCCTTATCTCTCTCTTGGTCTCTCCCCGGAGGTGAATTTCCCATCTGCCCTGCCCTGAGCGGAGGGAACAAAGAGAGGAGAGTTGAGCGGATGGTGCAGACAGACCTCATTTCTCCTCCATCCGCCTAAACAAACGGGTTGATCCAGTCCTCCACATGCGACCCATTAACCCCGCCATGTCCTTCGAAGCAGGGGCAGGGCGTGGCAGGGACAGGGCGTGGCAGGTTTGCGCGCAGACAACACATCAAGAGACAAGGAAATGGAAATTGGCACCGATTCAGTGCCGGAGTAGTGCTGAGCACCAGGATTCCTCACGAGTTCTCCTTGCCATTCAAATTCCTCAATACGGCGATCCTAGGATCCTATTGATGGTTAGTTCGCTGCAGCAGTGGTTCTACATTAGTTCCTGATTCACACGTCACTGTCTCGCTGGCTCCAGGCCTGGCTGACGCAGGCTTCCGCATCCCTCACCTGCTTCCATGGTCTTCCTGTTGGCCATTTTGTTTTCTTGGCTCTTGGGTGCCATTGGCATTTTCTCCTTTTCAGTCACTGTGACCAAGGGCAGGCAAAGATCTCGACTGAGGCGGAGGGGGAGGGAAACCGGCTCTCTTCAAAATCAGCTGGTAAAAGAAACTAAAAACATCCCAATAGTGGATAATCAAGGGGCTATAGGGAGGGAGGAACTTAATACAATCACTATTACTAAAGAAGTAGTATCGGTAAAATAATGGGACTAACGGTGGACAAGTCTCCTGGACCTGATGGCTTACATCCTAGGGTCTTAAAAGAAGTGGATGCAGTGGTAGTAATCTACCAAAATTCACTGGATTCTGCAAAACGGCAATTGTAACGCCCCTATTTAAAAAAGGAGGCAGACAGAAAGCAAAAAACTAGAGACCAGTTAGCCTAACATCTGTCGTTGGGAAAATGCTGGAGTTCATTATTAAAGAAGCAGTAGCAGGACATTTGGAAAAGTATAATTCAATCAAGCAGAGTCAACATGCTTGACAAATTTACTGGAGCTCTTTGAGGATGTAACGAGCAGGGTGGATAAGGGGGAACCAATGGATGGGGTGTATTTGGATTTCCAGAAGGCCACATAAAAGATTACTGCACAAGATAAAAGTTCACGGGGTTGGTGGTAATATATTAGCATGGATAGAGGATTGGCTAACTAACAGAAAATAGAGAATTGGCATAAATGAGTCATTTTGCGGTTGACAAACAGTAACTAGTGGGGTGCCGCAGGGATCGGTGCTGGGGCCTCAACTATTTACAATCTATATTAATGACTTAGCTGAAGAGACCGAGTGTAATGTAGCCAAGTTTGCTGATGATACAAAGATGGGTGGGAAAGCAAATTGTGAGGAGGACACAAAAAAGGCTGAATTGGAGACTCAAACCGAGGAGGCAGAAGTGTACAGGGTGCACACCTTCACCATGAAATGTCCACCAATAATGTTGAAAGCTGAACTGAACAGAATTCCAGTATCCATGAAACTGGACACGGGTGCGAGTCAGTCCATAATGAGCAAAAAGGCCTTCAACAGGCTGTGGTGCAACAAGGCACACAGGCCCAAGTTCAGCCCCATTCACAGCAAGCTAAGAACTTACACCAAGGAACTGATCCCTGTAATTGGCAGTGCAGAAGTCAAAGTGCATGAATTCCCACTGTGGATTGTGCCAGGGGATGGCCCCACACTGTTTGGCAGAAGCTGGCTGGGAAAAATCCGCTGGATCTGGGACGACATCCAAGTGCTTTCGTGCGTTGACGACGCCTCATGTGCCCAGGTTCTGAGCAGATTTCCATCGTTGTTCGAGTCAGGCATCGGAAGCTTTTCGGGGGCGAAAGTGCAGATCTATTTGGTTCCCAGTACGCGACCCATTCACCACAAGGCACGGGTGGTACCGTATATGATGCGGGAGAAAGTGGAAATTGAGCTGGACAGACTGCAGCGAGAAGGCATCATCGCGCCGGTGGAATTCAACGAGTGGGCCAGTCCAATTGTCCCAGTACTTAAAGGTGACAGCACGATCAGAATTTGTGGGGGCTATAAAGTAACAATTAACCGTTTTTCGCTACAGGACCAGTACCCGCTACCCAAGGCAGACAACCTATTTGCGACCCTGGCTGGAGGGAAGACGGTCACCAAGTTGGACCTAACCTTGGCCTACATGACGCAGGAGCAGGAGGAATCTTCGAAAGGCCTCACCTGCATCAACACGCACAAAGGTCTGTTGATCTATAACAGATGCCCGTTCGGGATTCGGTCGGCTGTGGCAATCTTCCAACGGAACATGGAGAGCCTGCTAAAGTCGGTCCCTCGCACCGTGGTTTTCCAGGACGACATACTGGTTACAGGTGAGGACACCATTGAGCACTTGAAGAATCTGGAAGAGGTTCTTAGTCGGTTGGATCGCGTGCGACTCAGGTTGAAATGCTCGAAGTGTGTTTTTCTGGCGCCGGAGGTCGAGCTCTTGGGAAGAAGAATCGCAGCAGACGGTATCAGACCCACTGACACCAAGAAGGAGGCCATCAAGAACGCGCCGAGACTACAGAATGTGACAGAGCTGCGGTCGTTCCTGGGACTCAACTATTTTGGTCATTTCCTACCCGGGTTAAGCACCTTGCTAGAGCCCCTACATGTGCTACTGTGCAAGGGAGACAACTGGGTATGGGGGAATTCACAAGAGGCTGCCTTTGAGAAAGCCAGAAATCTGTTGTGTTCAAACAAACTGCTTGTCCTGTATAACCCATGTAAACGATTAGTGCTTGCTTGCGATGCGTCGTCATACGGGGTCGGGTATGTGTTACAACAAGCTAATGAATTGGAGATTTTGCAACCGGTCGCTTATGCGTCCAGGAGTCTGTCCAAGACCGAAAGGGGCTACAGCATGATTGAAAAATAGGCTCTGGCGTGCGTTTACGGGGTGAAAAAAATGCACCAATACTTGTTTGGCCTCAAGTTTGAGCTTGAAAGTGAACACACACCGTTCATATCGCTATTCTCTGAGAGCAAAGGGATTAACACCAATGCCTCTGCCTGCATCCAAAGATGGGCGCTCACGCTGTCAGCATACAACTATGTAATCTGCCACAGACCGGGCACAAAGAACTGCGCTGATGCTCTCAGTCAGCCACCATTTCCACCGGGGTGGAAATGGCACAGCCTGCGGACTTGCTCATGGTAATGGATGCATTCGAAAATGAAAAGTCACCCGTTACGGCCCGCCAGATCAGGACCTGGACCAGCTAGGATCCTTTACTGTCCTTGGTAAAAAAAAAAACTGTGTCCTCCATGGGAGCTGGTCCAGTATCCCAGCGGAGATGCAGGAGGTGATTAAGCCGTTCCACAGGCGCAAAGACAAAATGTCCTTGCAGGCGGACTGTCTGTTGTGGGGTAATCGCATGGTCTTGCCCAAGAAGAGCAGAAGAACATTCATTTGTGACCTACACAGCACCCAGGCATTGTAACGAAGAATGCCTTAGCCAGATCCTATATGTGGTGGCCCGGCATCGACTCAGATTTAGAGTCATGCATCCGCCAGTGCAACACTTGCTCTCAGCTGAGCAATGCACCCAGAGAGGTACTGCTAAGTTTGTGGTCGTGGCCCTCCAAACCATGGTCGAGGATCCACGTTATCTGTGTGACCCATTTCTAGGCAAAATGTTCTTGGTTGTCGTGGATGCTTATTCAAAATGGATTGAATGTGTAATAATGTCTGTAAGCACGTTCACTGCCACCATCGAAAGCCTACGAGCCATGTTTGCCACACACGGCCTGCCTGATGTCCTAGTCAGTGACAATGGGCCGTGTTTCCCCAGTGCTGAATTCAAGGAATTCATGACCCGCAATGGGATCAAGTACGTCACATCTGCCCCGTTCAAGCCCGCATCCAATGGCCAGGCAGAACTGGCAGTTCAGACCATCAAGCAAAGCTTGAAACGAGTGTCGGAAGGCTCCCTGCAGACCCGGCTGTCCCGAGTGCTGCTCAGCTACTTCACCAGACCCACTCGCTCACCGGGGTTCTCCCAGCCGAGCTGCTCATGAAAAGGGCACTTAAAACAAGACTCTCTCTTGTCCACCCTGAGCTCCATGATCACGGGGAGGGCAGGCGGCATCAACAAAGTATGTACCATGACTGTGCAAATTTGTCACGCGATACTGAGGTCAATGATCCTGTGTTTGTACTCAATTATGGACATGGTCCCAAATGGCTCGCTGGCACGGTCATAGCCAAAGGAGGGAGTAGGGTGTTTCAGGTCCAATTGGCCAATGGACAAACGTGCAGAAAACATTTGGACCAAATCAAATTGCGGTTCACCAACAGCTACAAACAACCCAAAGAAGACACCACCAACGTTGACCCTCCAACACACACACATGTGGCAACCGACATCATGGTTGACCACAAAGCCGAACTCACCATCCCCAGCAGCCCGGCAAGGCCAGCTGCCCAGCAAAGAACTAACCAACTCACCCACACTCGCATTTGTACTGAGATGATCGACAAGGGAGCGAAAAGTCCCAGATCGTCTCACCCTTAAATAAGTGTACTATTAACTTTGGGAGGGAGTGATGTTATGTATTTAACCCATGGCAACCTGTATCACACCACCACCAAAGGGCCTACCTGTTGGAGTCCCAAGCGATCCCAGCATCCCTTAAAAGCACTGTATATAAGCAGACCACCCACGAGGTACCTGCACACTGGAGTCTTATTAAAGGAGCTAAGGTCACACACTTACTCATTGCTCACAGTACTCAGTTTCATCCTTTATTATGATTATCCACTTTGGCAGAAAAAATAGAAAAGCAAATTATTTAAATGGAGATAAATTGCAAAGTGCTGCAGTACCGAAGGACCTGGGAGTCCTTGTACATGAAACACAAAAAGTTAGTATGCAGGTACAGCAAGTAATCAGGAAGGCAAATGGAATGTTGGCCGTTATTGTAAGGGGGATAGAGTATAAAAGCAGAGAAGTCCTGCTACAACTGTACAGGGTATTGGTGAGGCCACACCTAGAGTACTTTGTACGGTTTTGGTCTCCGTATTTAAGGAAGGATATACTTGCATTGGAGGCTGATCATAGAAGGTTCACTAGGTTGATTCCGAAGATGAGGGGATTGACTTACGAAGATAGGTTGAGCAAGTTGGGCCTATACTCATTGAAGTTCAGAAGAATTAGAGGTGATCTTATCAAAACATATAAGATAATGAGGGGGCTCGACAAGGTGGATGCAGAGGGGATATTTCCACTCATAAAGGAAACTAAAACTAGGGGGCATAGTCTCTGAATAAGGGACAGCCCATTTAAAACTGAGATGAGGAAAAATTTCTTCACTCTGAGGGTTGTAAATCTGTGGAATTCTCTGCACCAGAGAGCTGTGGAGGCTGGGTCATTGAATATATTTAAGGCGGAGATAGACAGATTTTTGAGCAATAAGGGAACAAAGGGTTATGGTGAGCGGGAAGTGGAACAGAGTCCACATGATCAGATCAGCCATGATCTTATTAAATGGTGGAGCAGTCTTGAAGGGACAAATGGCCTACTCCTGCTCCTATTTCTTATGTTCTCCTCCTAGCCTTCTCTGCTCTAAAGGTGAACATCCACAGCTTTTCCAGTCTATCCATGTTAACGATAGTCCCTCATTCCTGGAACCATTCTAGTAAATCTCTTCTGCAGAATTGGACACAAGACTCCAGCTGGGGCTGAACTATTGGCATGAATGCATGACCTCATCTCTCTTATCTGGAGGGAGGATAGCATGCCAGGTGATCTCAGAGATGCCGCATTCGTGACCATCTTCAAAAAAAGGGGACAAGTCCGAGTGCGGCAACTACAGAGGAATCTCCCTGCTGTCGGCCACTGGGACAGTCATCGCAAGAATCCTCCTCCCTGTGGCTGAAGAGCTCCTCCCAGAGTCACAATGCGGATTCCGTCCATTATGGGATACAATGGACATGATCTTCACTGCGTCAAATACAAAAGAAATGCAGGGAACAGTACCAACCCTTGTACATTGCTTTCTTTGACTTCCGAAGGTCTTTGGCACTGCCAACCGTGAGGGACTATGGAGTGTCCTCCTCCATTTCGGCTGCCCCGAAAAGTTTGTCACCATCCTCCACCTGCTCCAAGACGACTTGCAAGCCATAATCCTGACCAATGGATCCACCACAGACCCAATCCACATCCAGGACCGGGGTCAGGCAGGGCTGCGTCATTGCACCAACGCTCTTCTCGATCTTCCTCACTGCAATGCTCCATCTCACACTCAACAAGCTCCCCGCTGGAGTGGAACTAAACTATAAAACCAATGGGAACCTTTTCAACCTACCTCACCTCCAGGCTCAATCCAAGGTCATCCCATCCTGTCTCATCAAACTACAGTACGTGGACGACGCTTGCATCTACAAACATTCAGAGGCCGAACTCCAAGCCATCGTCAACACCTTCACTGAGGTATACGAAAGCACGGGTCTTACGCTAGACATCCATAAGACAAAGGTCCTCCACCAACCTGACCCTGCCACACAGCACTGCCCCCCTGGTCATCAAAATCCACAGCTCAGCCTTGGACAATGTGGACCATTTTCCATAACTCGGGAGTCTACCATCAGCAAGGGCAGACATCGATGACGGGTGCTGCCTCCGTAAGATCCTGCAAATCCACTGGGAGGATAGACGCACCAATGTCTGTGTTCTCGATCAGATAAACATCCCCAGCATCGAAGCACTGACCACACTCGACCAGCTCCGTTGGGCAGACCACATGGTCCGCATGCCCGACACGAGACTCCCTAAGCAAGTGCTCTACTTGGAACTCCTACACGGCAAGCGAGCCCCAGGTGGGCAGAGGAAATGCTTTAAGGACACCCTCAAAGCCTCCTTGCTAAAGTGTAGCATCCCCACCGACACCTGGGAATTCTTGGCCCAAGACTGTCCAAAGTGGAGGAAGAGCATCTGGGAGGGCGCTGAACACCTCGAGTCTCGTCGCCGAGAGCATGCATGTGACAGAGATTGTAATTCCTGCATTGGACTGTACAGTCACCTGAGAACTCACTTTTAGAGTGGAAGTAAGTCTTCCTCGATTTCGAGGGAATGCCTATGATGATAATGAGTGTTTTATATTGGTTTAGTACAACTTCCTGGCTTTTGTACTCTACGCCTCTATTTATCTAGCCCAGCATCCCATATGCTTTATTAATTGATTTGTTAAACTGTCCTGCCAACTTCAAAGATTTGTGTACAAGCACCCTCAGATCTCTCTGTTTTTGCATTCCCTTTAAAATTGTACCATTTAGCATGTATTGTCCCTCCTGATTCTTTCTACCAAAATGTAGCACTTCACACATTTCAGCATGGAGTCTCAATTGCCATATGACCGGCCATTCCACCAGCCTGTCTATGCCCCAAACTGATTGTACATTAATAACTTCACTTACTAACCTTTCTCCGATGCAATCTTAATTTTCCATTACATCGCCTGCTATGTGCCAACATCTGGCCGTGGCTGTCCGTTACTGGCTTCCATCATTCAGAGGTAATCCATTGTCCACAGTCCGTACCCATCCCATCTCTTTCCCACTCATTAAACCAGCATTGTTTACGTGACCAGTTCACCGCAGAGACACCCAACAGCTGATTCTCATCAACTACAAATTATGAAGATAATTAAATTTCCTGCAGTAAACCATTTGCCTGTTATCAGGGAGTTCCACCGATGTGCCACGCTGCCTCCAGAACTGATCACAATTTTTCTTTAAACTAAATAATTCTTTCCCCCCGGTTTTCTTCTATTATGCTCCCGAATGCCCACAGGATTGGAAACATACCAAGATTTGTATGGAATAAAATCTTCCACTTAAAGTTTCTGAAAATAATAATAAATTAGCCTGTTGTCCCTCATTAACCCACAAGTGTCACTTTTACAATGGATGCCACATGGTGACATTGCTTGTTTGCTGATGCCTGGCTGTATCCCTGTGAAGGATGCGTTGTTCCACTTCACTCAGCTCCTGATGTCCTACTTTTAATATCCATGGCATGCCTGTTAATGAGCTCGAGACTGAATACAGCAAGGAATAAGCAGAGGATTCCAAGAGTCAGACTCTCGCAGTGATCCCGAACTAATTGTACATTATTAACTTCACTTACTAACCTTTCTCCGATGCAATCTTAATTTTTTATTGTGTTGTCTGCCATGTGCTGATGTCTGGCTGTGGCTCTCCATTACTGGCTTCAATGATGTCTGGCATTCAGAAGTATTCCATTGTCATAAAGTATAAGACAACATTGCTGGGATATGGTGATACTACTGGTGTACAATGGGAGTTGCCAGCTCTTCTTTATATGTCAGTTTATTCAGCAGCAGTTTTATTCAGAGTTCAGAATAGTACTTCAGGTGATAATTGATGCATATTTTAAATGTTTTCAATAGAAGTGTCCTTTTTATACCTTCTGTTAAAAAATAGCTGCTTAGTTATGTAGCAATTATCAGGTCGAACACTGTTGAGCATGTTCTGTAAAAGCCTGTTGTTTGAATGGGCTTGTTGGAGGGGAGGGGGGAGAGAGAGACACACAGACAATCGGCATGCTATTCTGCCACAGGGGGAGTCACAGAGTGGGCCTGGACTTTGAGGCTCCACAGGGGGAGTCACACAGTACCATAAATCAGGATAGTTAGCTGAACATGGCAACCACAGTCAGGCAATAGCATAGTAATAAAAGATCTAATTGTACAAGGGGAAAGTTCAGTGAATAAAGGGTGCCTCTATTGAAATTGTTTCAATATCAGAGTGAGAAGGGGGTCGGTGTTTAATGTTCACTACCCTGAGCAGGCTCCTCAGTGTTCTTTCACTGGGATACCCTTGTCACTTAATTTCCTGCATATTACCAATATTCCTAATTTTCCTTCCCTAATCTGTATATAGGTCACATTCCTTGTAAAAAATACAACAGCTACTGTAGCTATGGAAACACTGCCATAGTGAGTACTGGCACATCTTTTCATTACATAACCCGAACACTCATTATGTTCTCAAAGCTTACCTTGCACTAAAAGGCAAGCTTTAGAAATTCCCAAAAATATCCAGGACAGAAATACAATGCTGCAAGAAACTGGGTAGAGTCGTCCAGCGATTATGTTCTGTGTAGTAGTCCAGGGAACAGGAGTACCAATCCGACCATGATAGTTTGAAAATTTGAATTCTGTTAAAAACAAATCTGGAAATATAAATCTGGAAATATAAAGCTGGCATCAATCTGGAAATATAAAGCTGGTATCAATAAGTGACTTTGAAGCTTTCGGATTGTCATAAAAACTCAACTGGTTCACTAATGTCATTTAAGCAAGAAGACCTGCCATCTTTACCCAGTCGGCCTGTATGTGACTCTAGTTCCACAAGTGGTTGACTCTTAACTGGCCTCTGAAGTGGCCTGGCAAGCAATTTAGTTGCATCTACAGACAACTAGGCATGGCTATAAATGCTGGCTTGCAAAGACTGTTTCCCGACTGTTCCCGCCATGATTTATTAGGCAGACTTCAGAACTGTCAAATCAGATGCTGGCACAAATCAATTTCCCAAATGTGCTCTAAATCAGTGCAAGGAACCTCATTATAATATTTTAATTGGCTCCACGCTTAATTAAGGAAAGCGCCGGAGACACCTAATGAGCGCCCTCAACAAAATGGCGACCGGCACACTTCCGGTGCGTTTCAGTCGATTGTGACCCACGCTAGAAAAAGGTACGTTGTGGACCCATTTCACGGCAAAAGAAACGTGTGAAGTGAGGTCCAATTTCACCCCAAAAAGCAGAATCACAGTGAAAAGGAACTAGCACAATAACTGCAAAAAGGAGATACAATGTGAAAAAGAATAAAACAAAAGTAACAGGGCAGGAAAGCACCAAACAAAAATCTCAAAGCAGAACATAAAGGCAAAGAGCATCAGAACAGGGGCAAATGACACAATGTTCTAATTAAAGGCATGAATTTGAGCCATGTTCACATGGTTGTTAAGTAGTTATTTGAGAACTTAATTTGTACTCATTTAGATTTGGCTCAATTTGAAAACTCAAATTAATCAAAATAAAATGATCAAATAAGGAAACAAACTCGACACTAACCATGGGTCAAAATGAAAAGATATGTTACTTCACCTTATTTATAAAGAAAGCAGCAATGAACCGTTTGGTGGACAGCAAGGGCAGACTGAAGTACAGAGTGTTGGATGTGCACATATCAATTCTTGTAACAAAGAGTGGAATTCGAGCAGATGTTCCAGATGTAAGTAGATGAATTTAAGATGGCAACCCATTGGAAGTAGAAGTTTAAAAAGATTGGAAGCCTTAAACTTACTTGAAGCTGCAATCCACACTGAAGTGAAGACCCTTCATAGGAGGATTGTGTTGGACCTCTAGGTGGATGGGGCTAGAGTAATTAAAGATCAAATGGAGACTGATACCTCAATGAGAAAAACATAAGTAACACTAATTAAGTGATGGCTCCCTGAGGTGAAATGGTGCAGCAGATGCAATGGCAATATATAGTCAGATACGCCACTGCAATAGTTGTGAATAGTGAGTTGCGTAAACAATAAGACACGCAGGGATAACATTAATTGGGATCAATATTGTATTCCAGCGACAACAATAAAGGATATACAAACACTGGGTGATAAGACAATGAAAGAGAGGCAAAGCAACCAATGATTACATTAAATATGAGCACAAATTACATTATGGACAGAAGATCTGAGGAACTAATGAAGGAACATAAGATTGTGGCAAATAAGTTGATATAAAGAATGCCCAGTGGGGTGGTTTTCGGATGCTTCCAGTGTAATTTTGAAACATGGAAATAATGAGGATAATTCACTTCAGTGAGAAGTCATTGAAGTTCTGTATAGAAAATAGAAATGACTTTGTAGATATACATGGGGATTTTCAGCTCAATTTTAATATCCCAAGGTGAGCAGAGCAATGGAAAGGAAGGATCTAAAGCACAAAAAACGTCATTGTGGTAATCAATTCTTTTTAATTCAATATATGAAGGGAAGTGAGAAAGATCTTATTTTAGATTTAATGTCAAATAGTCCATCAGAACTATTTAGTAACTAGCTGATGAATACTTTGGGCTCCAGGGATCTGTTCATAGTTAAATTTGACCAAAAATCATAAATAAGAGCAAATTATGAGGTGAGCTTGGGGGAAGATTTAAGCATCAAGCATAACCAGAAACTAACCCAATGGCAAGAAGAAACTGTTTTAAAAGATATACAAAGGATACAGAAGGTAGTGAGGACTGGGAATTATGTAAAAGTTAGTTGCGGACAACTAATACAGGTATCAGGAAAGATAAGGCAAGGTGGATGAGAGACAGCGAGTGAGCGAGCGGGGGGAGCTGTTTAGCTGGGTTAGACGTAAACCGAGGGTTAAGGACTAGGGTCCTTATTTTCCACTTGCTGGATTTTTGGCGCCGGCACATGTTAACGTTGTAGACGTTTGCGCCAGAAAAAAAAAAATCGGGACTTTCGCCAAAGAAATATTTGGATTTGGCTCAACGCTCTCCGAAGTAAGTCTGCGGGGGGGGGGGGGGGGGGGGGGGGGGGGGGTGGGCAGAGCTTCAAGTCTGTGTTAAAAACTCTCTGGGCATGTGCGAAAAGCTGAAGTTGCCAGGGCGACCAGAGACGTTGTAGTCCTCTCCCCTGAAAGGACTGCTACCCCACCACTGCCAAAAGGGCCACAAAGGACCTCTCCCTCCGGCTGGACCTGTTGTCACCGCTCCCCCCGGCAAGACCCGCAGCCACCACTCCCCCCCCAGCCCCGCTGGACCCACAGCCACCATTGCCCTCAGCTGGACCCTCTGCAATCCCAGGCCAAATGGCCCTCCTGCTGCCAAACTTCAACTTGCAGGGGGGCAAGGGGGCCAGGGGGGCATTCGGCCCGGGATTGCAGCGGGTCCAGCGGGGGGTAGCAGTCCTATGGCCCGGGATTGCAGCGTGGGGAGCAGTCCTTTCGGCCCGGAAATCTTCTTCCCTTGCTCCAAAAAGAGTTCCCTATGAAGAGAAAAGTATTTTATTTTGTATTCTTATTGCCTCGCTCCTGTTCTCCTGTGTGCTGCGCCGATTCCTTAACTTACAGATGGTTTTTTTTGCAGTGCTTTTGGCCAGTGTGCGCCACACTGAAAAAAATCGTGGACGGCCAAAATCGGTTAAGGGGCCAAAAACGGCACAGAAATCAGTTTTCAACCAGATCTGCGCCAAATAATCATGCATGCAAAAAACCAGTGCTGCCACTCACTGCCGGCGTACAAACTTTGAGCAAAATTGCAAAATCGAGATTGCTCCAAACAAATCAGCAGACGCCAAATAAATGCCACCCAATGGTGGCAAAAACAGAGCTCTAGATTTGTCATTTAAGAGTAGACATTTTTTGTGAGAAAATCAGAAAATATATATAATGAATCCTCCACATAAATCTTCACTCATGAAGACTTAAGACAATTCCCAGATTCAGTGGAACTGCCTCAAGAATCTACAACATACTAAAAGGTCAATAATGACTAGTTTACAAGAAATTTAATGGATTGCGTGTCTTGAGGGCCCTCGGCTCACAAGCAATACACCATGGGATCTGCAAAGGAAAATAAGTGACAATAGAGGCCTGGCTCTGATTGATATTTTCAGGAGCTCCATAAATACCAGAGCAAGAGGAAAATACCTACAAATATTCAAAAAAGAATCACACCTTAATTGGTAGAATGGAGACAAGTTAGTCTGACATTAGCAATGTGAATGACCATCTAAAGAGCACAGAAGCTTCAAGTGGTGACAAGCATCGATTTAGATGCAATTATTATGCCTCATATTGAATTGTTAGGAGTAATTTAATTCTTGGAATGAGCCAAGCCTTCTTTTCTTATATATCATTTATTTGGATGTCAGAAAGCACTTGATGAAGTTTCATTCTGAGATTTTTAAAGAAGATCACGGCAAATGAATTCATGACAAAATTAGTTTATGGGATTAGCAGCAGATAGCATATAGCAGATGTATGTGTGTGAATGAACAGTTAGGTTCCACAGGGGTTAATTCTGTCACCCATCCCACCCCCAAATCCCTTTGCTAAATAGCAGAGAGAAGACTGAATGCAATATAATTAGAATTTCAGATGTGATCTGCATAGGGGAAGTTGATACTATTCACAATTTGTATGACTCAAACAAATTGGATGCAGAAAGTCAGGTGGATTTCATTACAGATAAATGTAAAGTAGAATGCATTGGTGTGGTAAAGGTGAAATAGCTACATACAGTACATAGATGGAATTAATAATAAGAGAAATTGTAAATGACCTGAGGAATGAATGAGTTTGATGCCCTGAATGGTGAGATGTTTCTAGGTGGTGGTATCAGAATGATAATAATTTGGGTGCACTATGCCAAGAGATATTATTTTGTTTACATTTTTAAAATGTCACAATTGCTCGTCATCAATGAAGACCATTTGGAATCAACAGAGAAACACTAACAATCTTATTGGGTTTACAATTCATCATTCCATGCCGTAACATGCTTACTGTAATGCAACAGTGATTTTACAAACGAATGGGTCAAAAGGGTAAGCATTTCTTAGAGATAACTCATTACTGCTTGAGTAAGTTGCTGAGACGAATTGCAATGAGTCTAATTACCCAAGATTCAGGTTATTGAGGTTGGACCATAATCCGCTTAAATACAGTGAGGCATTTGTCAGGACTAACAGATTAAATTAATATTGGAGGATTCACAAAATCTGATGTTTTTGTTTTGGGAGTCTGTATGCAGCATGTGAGAACTTCAGTCAGCTAAGGTTGAATAAAATGCCTCCAAAGGGGAGAAAATAAGAAAAACGGGATGCTAGGGTAAAAAGCTCATGGCATAAATGCAAAGAGTTAACAAAGTGACAGAACAGCTGTAGGAGACAAGCAATGACAGGAGAATCCATAGAAAGCATGAAAGAAAAATAGAAACAAAGCTGGAGTTCTACCGAGCAGATACAAATCTGAGTTAAATATATTAAAGTCATAAATAACCCTCAGCTGAGATTAGTCACATTGGTGTTAACCACTGGACTGAGGGCTAATCAGTCTTCGATCAAGGCTCAGTCACAATTCATGTTCTAAACACAGAACAATTTGGTGACTGTACTGAGAGGGAGCACAGAAGTAACAACCATACCATGTGCATTGCAATAAATCCTTCTGCACATTGTGACTCAAATTGTCACCCACTGCCAGGCTCAGCAAAGAAAGAGGTTTACCCAATACTTGTGAAAGAAATATAGCCCGCAGGTGTTGCTTTTTGTTGTTGTCTTTACAGAGCCAGTGTCCTTGGGGCCGAAATTCAGGGTCCCTGGAAGGACCGTTACCGCAGGTTTTCGGCAGCCATTCTGCAAAATGTGATGCTGAGAGAGCACATCATCAAGATCCTGGTCCGAGGAGCCTGAGTCACTCACTGGGGGCGGCACATTACCACCACCACCAAGCTGAGGGAGGTCAGGTCGGTGCTGTGTCGCGACACCGGAAGGTCCCCCGTGGCTCGTGTTGGACCCAGCCGCGAACTCAACACTGAGGTGTCAGGTGGCATCGAGCTGAGACTGCATGAGAGAAGCTAGAGTCTCACAGCCAGCAGACATGGCAGCAATAAGACGCTCCATGGCAGCAATAAGATGCTCTGAGCCTGTTGCCCAGAGTGCATAAAGAGCATTCTGAGCCTCCAGGGCTGCGGCCATCCTCTCCAAACCAGCTCATTCCCTCATGCCTGTGCCAAAACGGCAGCTGCCACATCACCTGCAGGTTGCAGCATCACAGCTGGATCCGCACGGTCACTCTGGGAGTCCACCATCGCCTGCTCACTGGCAATGATGGGCTCCATGGTGTGTGCAGAGCTGTCTCCTCCACATTCCTCATCACTTCCACCAGCCTCTCTGGCACCTTGTCAGTGCCCCCAACATCTGCGAATGCATGGCCTCCATCCTACTTTCGTAAGCCGCAGCATCGATGGCATCATCTGAGTCCTCCTCAGCAGAACTCCTGTGTGGACTTGCCCCCCGGAGAGACGGCACTTGAAGTTGCTTAGCCCTGTCACCATGCTGCAGCCGCTAGGCCCCGATGTAGCACCCAGTGCAGAGCCCTGTACCACATCAACTATATCAGACCGCGCACTCCCAGTATCTGAGCTGGCGTGTGTGGGTGGAAGCAGTGACGTGTGGGTGCCATCAGTGTCCTTCTCTTTCTCTTCAGTCACATCCCCAAATAATGGAGTGCTCTGGATGCTCTCAGCAGGGCTTGACCCTTCAATGTCCTCACTGCTGCGACTTAAGATGTCTGCTGTGATGTGAAGAAGGGTCTCATGCAGGCCTCCAGCTGGTCTGCGCAGTCTCTCCTCACTCCCCACTGTGCTGGATGTGCTGCCACTCGGTCTGTTATCTGCAAGCATAAATGGGAGAAGGGCTGCTGTGAGGGGGGGGGCTGAGTGATTGACGCATGGAGCCTGAAAATAGCAGACTTCCAGAAGGAAGGGTACAGTAGGTGCTGGTGCATTCAAGGAGAGAACGCATTAAAGGAGGGTCATTCACTTAGCTACATCTGCATCAGCAGTACCCAGGCCTACAGGGAAGGCACCGTGTCCACCCAGGAGCGCCTCAACCCTCTCCTCCAAAGGTGTGAGGACCTCGATGTCTACCTCATCATCACCAGTCCTCCTTTGCTCGGCTCTATAATGAGCCAGTTTGGCCTGCAAAACAAAGAATGATTGGTGAGTACCACTGTGATGACGTATCAGAAATGAGTGCACAAGTTTTTGTCCCTGACATGCAGCTGTAAGTGTGAGATGAAAGGGAGCCTCCATTGCGAGAACACACACACACACACACACACACATTAGAGGAGTGAACAATGAAATGCTGCTTCAGTGACTAAACAGTGAGGATGGGAAATCAGAAAATGTTGAAGGAGAGGCTGGCAGATGCAAGGTCAGCAATTGGTGGAACAGGTACTCACTTTCATTACACGGATGATATCGTTGAATCATTTTCTGCACTGCATGGGAGTCCTCTCATGAATGGAGGTGCCCGAGACCTCCCCTGGAATCTCCCTCCATTCATTGCTTAAGACCTCCCAACTTGGTCTCCCTACGTCGGGATACAGCAGTCTCCTCCTGCCCTCGACACCCTCCATAAGGGTCTCCAGCTCGACATCGGTAAAGCAGCTTGCCCTCCTTGCTCCTCTAGCACCACCCATCCTGAAAGTAAACTCCTTCCCTCCTCAGTGCAGAGCTGCAAACCCTGAACTTTAAGGCGGCCAGGGAGCAGCTGGCTCATTAGATCCACATTACCAACATGCTGAATTTCTCCGTGATTGTCCGCTTCAATCAAGACACCCACACCGCTGCAAAGTGGAGTTTGCAGCCGCTCGTTAGGACAGGAACCCTTTTTTTTGGGGGGGGGGGGGGGGAATTTCGATGGGGGGCGGAATTTCAGCAGTGAAAGCCTCAAAAAGTAGGGAGTTGCAGACATGAATTTCGGCCCTCTTGTCCCCGATTAAACTAAATTAAGCATAAACCTCATTAGGAGATTTGCAACCAAAGCAACACAGGCATGAGATTCATAATTACAGTGCAGGTCAACTGAGGAATCAAAGCAACTTTGCTGTAACAAAGGTGCAGGAGTCCTTCAAATGGCACAGAATTCCAGTCAGATCAGGAGACAAATACAAAACAGCCATCCAGTCATATTTGCTCCTACATTCTTATTTTGTCTCTCCAGTTTTCTTAGCGCCCACCATCTAACCCCGCCCCCCCTCCCCCACCCAACCACTCCTGAAGGTGGCTTCTATGTGCCTGAATATTAAGTCTCAGCGAGCTATTTAATCATAGACTTTATCAGAGCCCTGTCTGATCCTCTCCTTCAACATCTGCACTTTCAGCAGGTATTACTAAATAGTGAATCAGAAGCTCATTTTTTTCTACAGGACTTTGAATGCTAGGTTTCACTGCTGCTATGAATGAACTTGACTAACTCACAAAAGGTCAAAAAGGTCATTACAGATAAATCAGGCCAATTTGCCCACTTATCTCATCCCTCCAAATTCATAGAATCATAGAATTGTTACAGCACAGAAGGAGGCCAGTCAGCTTGTCCCACTACCCTGCCCTTTTCTCGTAGCCCTGCAATTTTATTTCTTTCAGGGATTTATCCAATTACGTTTTGAAAGCCACGATTCAGTCTGCCTCCACCACCCAATCATACATGGAATCATACAGCACAGAAGGGGGCCATCCAGCCCATCATGCCTGTGCCAGCTCTTTGAAAAAACTACAAATTACATAGGATTACATAGGATATATGGCACAGAAACCAGCCATTCGGCCCAACCAGTCCATGCTGACGTTTAAGCTCCACTCAAGCTTCCTCCTGCCTTTCCTCATCTAAATCTATCAG
Source organism: Pristiophorus japonicus (assembly GCF_044704955.1). Classification (NCBI taxonomy): domain Eukaryota; kingdom Metazoa; phylum Chordata; class Chondrichthyes; family Pristiophoridae; genus Pristiophorus; species Pristiophorus japonicus. The sequence goes on along the minus strand of NC_091980.1, from coordinate 190,093,719 downwards.
CATAACCCTCTATTCCCTTCTCTTTCATATGCTTGTCGAGTCTCCCCTTAAATGCATCGATACTATTCACTTCAACCACTCTCTGTGGTAGCGAATTCCACATTCTCACCACTCTTTGGGTAAAGAAGTTTCTTCTGAATTCCCTATTAGATTTCTTGGTGACTATCATATATTGATGGCCTCTAGTTATGCTCTTTCCCACAAGTGGAAACATTCTCTCTGTATCCATTCCATCAAAACCTTTCATAATTTTAAAGACCTCTATTAGGTCACCCCTTAGACTTCTTTATTCGAGAGAAAAGAGACCCAGCCTGTTCATCCTTTCAAATTAGTCCCACATACCAGCTCTTTCCCCAGAGCTCTGCAAATTTGACCTTTTTCAGCATGCATCCAATTCCATTTTGAAAGTTACTGTTCAATATGCTTACACCACCGTTTCAGGCAGTGCACTTCAGATCATAATAATTCACTGAGTAAATAAATTCTCATCTCCCCCATGGCTTTTTCGACAATTATCTTAAATATGTGTCCTCTGGTTACCGACCCTCCTGCTAGGTTCTACGTTCTACATCGACAGCTTCCCCCTCATCACAGCATTTAATTTCCTCTTGAATGATTCCAGAGTTGTTGGTGTGACCAAAGCATTGTACAGTTTCAGCATGATGGGCTCAGATAGCAGATTTGACAATGTAGCTCAGCATATTGTTACATTTATTGATTGCTGCTCTGCAATGATTGAGCATGCTATGTGCGGAGTCCAAAATCATTCCCATTTATCTTTTAGCCTCTCTTCTAGGTAGTTCAACATCATCGATTGAATGAATGGGACCCATTGCTTTATCCAGAATGTAATACCTTGCACTTATCCATATTGAATTTAACTGGTGCGTGCTGCCCCTTTACCGATTATATTTCAATCCCCTATCGTTCTTGTCTGCCTTGTCAAACTTAACTACTAGAGTTCGTGAATTATAACAAATTGCATTTGGTTTCTCAATCGAGATTGTTCATGTAGATTAGGAACAGGAGGAGCACTCGCATATCTCTGGGGCAGTACATCCCTGAAGAGAACTCACTACATCCTTCAACAAACAAGTTCTTATTCACTCCAAGGTTTTATCTTCAAAAGCCAGTGCCTTAAGCTTCTACATAAGCCTTCCATTCAGAAGCTTTTTAGAAGTCTAAATACATTAAATTTTCCAGGATGAACGTGGGAATATAATTCCTCCAAAAAGGGCAAGGCATTGGTCAGACAGCTCTCAAACCTGTTTATTGCTATTTACAGAGTCATTTTCACACAGGTAATCCTTCATTGACTGTCATGATTAAGTCCATTATTTTGCTAGTTATTGATGTTTCTGAGATTCCACTTAGCAAGGGTGCAAAAGTTTTTAGCAGAGGCCAAAAGCAATGGCGTCAGTCTTCCCAATGGGCAATTGTAGGAAATTCTGGCTCGTCCATGACTTAATGTCAGATAAGCAGTCTGTAAGCACAGAGGTGGTAGTGGGATGTGGTTAAGATGCAAGGGTGAGCGACATCAGCGTATATATGGAAACTGGCACCCTGTTTATGAGGGGCAACTCTCCAAGTCACACACTACCCTGATTTGGACATATACAACTGATCCTTCATCTACACTGGGTCAAAAGCTTGGAAATCACTACCTAACAGCATGGTAGGACCACCTTCACCACACGGACTGCAGCAGTTCAATAAGGCGGCCCTGTGCTATCTTCTCAAGGGCAACTAGGGCTGGTCAATAAATGCCAGCCGTTCCAACGATGGATGAATATGATGGCCCAGAAATCCCGGTCGACTGCTTCCCGCGGGCGATCAGGTAAAAAACTTTTAAAAGATGCGCACTTACCTGAACATGCTGCGCCTGCGCGAGCTCCCAGTCTTGAGGCCTTCACTGTGCGCGTCGCAGCGTGTGCATGTCAGGCCGTGCGCAGGGCTGGAGCTGCAGTCACATGGCTCTGGACAGCCAATCAAGGTAAAGTATGTTTTCATTCATAATAATGGGAACCCCGTAAGTTGGAGTTCCCATTATTATGAATGAGAAACCCCACCAAACACACAAAACATTAATAAAAAATAGAAAAAATACACCACATATTTAACATTAATTTCAATTTAAGTTATTTATGTATTATTAAAAAGATATTTTCAGATTTTTAAAAACATTTTTTAAATTATTCTTTAAAATAAATTTAACGTGGTGGGCAGGGTTTTTAAAAATAAAATGTGTTTTTTTAATTTTATTTTTTATGTTTTAAGTGTGTTTTAAAACTCTTACACCTGTAAAAGTAGGCTATATGCCTGCTTTTATCAGGCGCAAGAGTTTTCAGGACATTTGCTGGCAAGGCATGGGTAAATACCGTAATTTAGCCCAAGCAAATGCCCTCGCACCCAAGATACGGAAGATCTGTCAAGCTCCAGCTTGACAGATTGGAAAAGTCGGTTTTCAACGCATGCGCATTGTGCGCTGAAAACCAGCTCTTGCGATGCCTTCCCAGGTCCATACAAACTCCGTACGGACTCGGGAGGCCAGAATTTCTGCCCCATCTTTTTAAAACCTGTCTAGGCCCCATGTTCTGGAATTCCTTCCCTAAACCACTGTGCCTCTCCACCCACTCTCCTCCTGTAAGGCTCTCCTTAATACCCATCTCCGTTACCAAACATTTGGTCACCCGTCCCATTATCTCCATCTTTGTCTTGGTGTCCATGGTGTCTGGTTATGTCTCTGCGAAGCCCCTTGGGAACATTTTCCATGTTAAGTGCAAGTTGTTGTTGTTCTTTTATGCCCAACATCTACCCCATTTCCTTTATCTATGCACTCTGTGTGATCTCCTTAAAACATTCAATGAAATGAGTAAACTACAACCTGCCTTGGACAGATCAATCCTGGCTGTCCCTGATTAACCCACACTTTCTAAGTGTTCACTTATTTCATCATTATTATGGATTCTATAAGTTTACTCGAACTGAGATGAGATTATCTGTCCCATAATTCCCTTGCTCTTTCATGTTACATTTGCCACCTGCCTATCCTTTGGCACAAGAACCATTTCCAAAGATTTTTGGAGAATTATGGTTCATGCCTCTGCTATCTCCTCCCAAGCCTCCTTTACTGTTCTGGAATGTAGATCTACTGAAGTGGTTGCCGAAGTACTGCTCAAGTGAGGACATCCCTTAGCCATTCTTCAGTTGTGAGCCTTGGCAGCGAGTGTCAGAGGATTATTTAACCATCATTATCATCACAGGCAGTCCCTCGAAATCGAGGAAGACTTGCTTCCACTCTCAATGTGAGTTCTCAGCTGACTGAACAGTCCAATGCAAGAATTATAGTCTCTGTCACAGGTGGGACAGACAGTGGCTGATGGAAAGGGTGGGTGGGGAGTCTGGTTTGCTGCCGCTCCTTCCGCTGCCTGCGCTTGTTTTCTGCATGCTCTCACCGACGAGACTCAAGGTGCTCAGCGTCCTCCTGGATCCTCTTCCTCCATTTAGGGCTGTCTTGGGCCAGGGATTCCCAGGTGCCGGTGGGGATGGTGCACTTTATCAAGGAGGCTTTGAGGGTGTCCTTGAAACATTTCCTCTGCCTACCTGGGGCTCGTTTGCCATGTAGGAGTTCAGAGTAGAGCGCTTGCTTTGGGGGTCTCGTGTCGGGCATGCGGACAATGTGGCCCGCCCAACGGAGCTGGTCGAGTGTGGTCAGATGCTGGTGATGTTGGCCTGATCGAGAACACGGATATTGGTGTGTTTATCCTCCCAGGGGATTTTCAGGGTCTTGCGGAGGCAGTGCTGGTGGTACTTCTCCAGCACTTTGAGGTGTCTACTGTATATCATCCACATCTCTGAGCCATTTGAAGGGCGAGTATCACTACTGCCCTGTAGACCATGAGCTTGGTGTCAGATTTGAGGGCCTGATCTTCGAACACTCTCTTTCTCAGGCGACCGAAGGCTGCACTGGCACACTGGAGACAGTGTTGGACCGTGTCGTTGATGTCTGCCCTTGCTGATTGAGGGCTTCCGAGGTATGGGAAATGGTCCACGTTGTCCAGGGCCGCGCCGTAGATTTTGATGTAGTGCTGTGAGGCAGGGTCAGGTTGGTGGAGGACCTTTGGCTTACGGATGTTTAGTGTAAGGCCCATGCTTTCGCTGAAGATGTTGACGATGATTTGGAGTTCGGCCTCTGAATGTTCGCAGATGCAAGCGTCGTCCACGTACTGTAGTTCGATGAATGAAGATGGGACGACCTTGGATCTAGCCTGGAGGCGACGAAGGTTGAACAGGTTCCCATTGGTTCTATAGTTTAGTTCCACTCCAGCGGGGAGCTTGTTGAGAGTGAGATGGAACATTTCAACAAGGAAGATAGAGAAGATCGTTGGTGCGATGACACAGCCCTGCTTGATCCCGGTCCAGACGTGAATTTAACCACAGAGAATATGACAGCAAACTTCAATCCTGATCTTAGTCAATGTCCACAAAAGCACTTCCAGAAAGAATGAAGTTACATTTATGTAGCGTCTTTCAGGAAATCTCATATCGCTTTACAATCAATTAAGTTCTTTTTGAAGTGTCGTCACTGTTGTAATATAGGAAATGTGGCGGCCAACTTGAGTACAGCAAGGTCCCACAAACAACAATGTGATATTCATTGAGGATAAATATTGGGCAGGAAACCAGGATAACTCCTCCTGCTTTTCTTCGAAATAGTGGCGTGGGATTTTTTACATGCACCTTGAAGGGCAGACTGGGCCTTGGTTTGTGAAAGATGACATCTCTGATAGTGCAGTACTCCCTCAGTACTACACTGAATTTTCCACCTAGATTTTGTGTTCCAGTCTCTGGAGTGGGACTTAAAACCGCAACATTGTGACTCAAAGTAGCGAAGGTGCTTCCACTGAGCCAAGGCTAATACCACGGGTCACAATTATAGATGAGAACCCTGTTCGATTTGCCCCTCCCTAACCCAAGGATGCTGATGCCTATTGCAGAACCATTACAAGTATGCTGGTACAGACCAGTTAACTCCGCATCAAACAGGGAACAAACCTGAACTTCCCAGGTCTGTATAGCTCAGTTACTGACTGGATAAACACACTAGCTGTCAGGAGCCCACAAAACCACTTCGAGCTTCAAAATTGAAGTGTCTATCAGACAGTACTTCAACCCTAAACAAACAAAACAGGCGTCAGTCACTGTGCCAAGAAACAAAATGTAAAGCAACGTGAAGGGCTATGTCTTTGCAAAATACAAAGACCAGGTCACGAATGAGGAATCTTTTTACAATCGACTGCATTTGAGATACAATTCTTGTTAACATTCAGAAGCGATAAAATTTACTCAGTGAAACTTCAATTACCTGTTTCTAATTGAAATGGTACCCCTCCCTCACCCCTTTCCCCCTCACCCCATTCAAACCTTTCCCTGCCTCACCCCCGCTCCCCTCACCCCACCTACATAACTATCAAGTGAAAACCTGAACTGGAGAAGTCAAAAACACTGTCCACTATTAAAATGTAGCTTTTATAAGAACATAAGAAATAGGAGCAGTAGGAGGCCATTTGGCCCCTCGAGCCTGCTCCACCATTCAATAAGATCATGGCTGATCTGATCTTGGACTCAGCTCCACTTCCCTGCCCACTCCCCATAACACTTTGGTCCCAAGTTTCGGCCTCAGTTGCTCCTGATTTTTTGGAGCAATTGGTGTAGAACGGAGTATCTTAGAAATTCAAATTCTCGGCATTTAGTTTGCTCCAGTTCTAGTCAGTTAGAACAGTTTCACTTTGGAACAGAATTTTTTTTTCAAAAGGGGGCGTGTCCGGCCACTTACGCCTGTTTTCAAAGTTTCGGCAGTGAAAACTTACTCTAAACTAACTTAGAATGGAGTAAGTGAAGATTTTTGTACGCTCGAAAAAACCTTGTCTACACTTTGTAACGTAGGTTACAAATCAGGCGTAGGGAATGGGGGGGGGGGGGGTTTAAAGGGAAGCTTATAAACATTAAACACTTCAGTTTTACAAATAGAGAGCCATCATCAATAATAAATGATAAAAACATCAATAAATCAACCAATAAATCAATCAAAAAAAATTAATAAGAAATATATATATTTTTTTAAATCAATAAATAAAACATTTTCTACTGACTGCAGCACTGGGAGCCCTCCGACAGCATGCTGGGATCCCCCGACCCCCCCCCCAGTGTGTCTCTGTCAGTGTCTCTATCTCTCTGTCTGTGTGTGTCTCTCACTCTCTGTCTGTCAGTGTCTGTGTTTCTGACAGCGAGGGGAGGGGGAGGAGGGGGGGCAGGGGGAGGGAAGGGGGAGAAGGGGGAGGGAAGGGGGAGAAGGGGGAGGGGAGAGGGAAGGGGAAAAGGGGGAGGAGGAGGGAAGGGGGAAGAAGGGGAGGGGAAGGGGAGGGGAAGGGAAGGGGAGAAGGGGGAGGGGGAAGGGGGGAAGGGGTAGAAGGGGGAGGGAAGGGAAGGAGGAGAAGGAGGAGAAGGGGAGAAGGGTGAGGGGGAAAAGGGGGAGGGGGAGAGAAGGGGGGAGGAGAAGGGGTAGGTGGGGAGGAGAAGGGGTAGGGGGAGGAGAAGGGAAAGGGGGGGAGGAGAAGGGGAAAGGGGGAGAGGAGAAGGGGAAAGGGGGAGAGGAGAAGGGGAAAGGGGGGGAGAGGAGAAGGGGAAAGGGTTGAGAGGAGAAGGGGAAAGGGTTGAGAGGAGAATGGGAAAGGGGGGGGAGAGGAGAAGGGGAAAGGGGGGAGAGGAGAAGGGGAAAGAGAAGAGGAAAGAGGAGAGGGAGAAGGGGAAGGAGAGGGGGAAAGGAGAAGGGGGAAAGGAGAAGGGGGGAGGAGAAGGGGGTTGAAAGGAGAAGGGGGGGGAAGGAGAAGGGGGAGGGAGGCTGTACGGTAGGTGGCGTTGGGTCGGATCGGGTCCGGGGTCCGGGGTCGGGAGCGCGGGTCGGGTCAGAGGGAGTGCGGGTCGTGGTCGGGTCGGGTCCGGTCCGGGGGGTGGGGGGGGGCGGTCGGGAGCACGGGTCGGGTCGGGGGGGGGGGGGGGGAGGAGGGAGGTCGGGTTGGTTCGGGTGGGGGGGCGGGTGCAGAGGGAGGTCGGGTCGGGGGTGGGGGGAGGGAGGTCAGGTTGGGTCCGGGTGGGGGGGGGGGGGGCATCAGTAGCGCGGGTCGGGTCGGGGGGGGGGGGGGATGGTGGGAGGGAGGTCGGTTCGGTTCGGGCCGGGCGGGAGGGAGGGAGAGGGAGGTCAGGTTGGGTGGGGGGGGGGGTGCGGGGGAGCGCGGATCGGGTCCAATCCGGTCCGGGGGCGGCGGGGGAGGGGGAGCGGGAGTTGAGTCGGGTCGGGAGGAAGCAGGAGCTGGGCGTTGGAGGCAGCCTTATGCACGCAGCCCCAGTGAGGACATTCGGCCAGGGCTAGGGGCTGCGTGCTTCGGGCCCCTCTCACACAGTTTTGGGCACCTGGAGCTACTGCACATGCGCGCCCACTGTAGCGCGCATGTGCAGAGGTCCCGGCACTGTTTTCAGCGCAGGGACCTGGCTCCGCCCCCAACAGCTCGTGCTGCGCCACGCCTGACTCCAGAGGGCCTGCAGGGAGCCGGAGAATCGAAGTTTTTTTTAGGCGCACTTTGTGGCGTGAAAAACGGGCATCCAAGTCGGGGCTGCGCTGTTCTAGGCGCGGCCCGAAACTTGGGCCCTTTATTCCCTTATCGCTCAAAAATCTGACTCCACCTTAAATATATTCAATGACCCAACCTCCACAGCTCTCTGGGGCAGAGAATTCCATAGATCTACAACCTTCTGAGAGAAGAAATTCCTCCTCATCTCAGTTTTAAATGGGCCGCCCCTTATTCTGAGAGTATGTTCCCAAGTTTTAGTTTCCCCTACGAGTGGAAATATCCTCTCTGCATCTACATTATCGAGCCCCCTCATTATCTTATATGTTTCGATAAAATCACCTTTCACTCTTCTGAAATCCAATGAGTATAGGCCCAACCTACTCAACCTATCTTCATAAGTTAACCCCCTCATCTCCAGAATCAACCTAGTGAATCTTCTCTGAACAGCCTCCAATGCAAGTATATCGTTCCTTTAATATGATCAAAGCTGTACGCAGTACTCTCGATGTGGCCTCACCAATACCCTGTACAGTTGTAGCAGGACTTCTCTGCTTTTATACTCTATCCCCCTTACAATAACGGCCAACATTCCATTTGCCTTCCTGATTACTTGCTGTACCTGCATATTAACTTTTTGTGTTTCATGCACAAGAACTCCCAGGTCCCGCTGTACTGCACCACTTTACAATTTTTCTCCATTTAAATTATAATTTGCTTTTCTATTTATTCTGCCAAAGTGGATAACCACACATTTTCCCACATTATACTCTATCTGCCAATTTTTTGCCCACTCACTTAGCTTATCTATATCCCTTTGCAGTTTTTGTGTGTCCTCCTCACAATTTGCTTTCCATCTTTGTCTCATCAGCAAACTTGGCTACATTACATCCGGTCCCTTCATCCAAGTCATCAATGTAGATTGGAAATAGTTGAGGCCCCAGCACTGATCCCTGTGGCACCCCACTAGTTACTGTTTGCCAACCGGAAAATGACCCATTTATCCCGACTCTCTGTTTTCTGTTAGTTAGACAATCCTCTATCCATGCTAATATATTACCCCCAACCCCATGAACTTTTATCTTGTGCAGTAACCTTTTATGTGGCACCTTATTGAATGCCTTCTGGAAATCCAAATACACCACATTCACTGGTTCCCCCTTATCCACCCTGCTCATTACATCCTCAAAGAACTCCAGCAAATTTGTCAAACATGATTTCCCTTTCATAAAACCATGCTGACTCTGCCTGACTGAATTATGCTTTTCCAAATGTCCTGCTACCGCTTCCTTAATAATGGACTCCAGCATTTTCCCAACGATAGATGGGAACTGGTCTATAGTTTTGTACTTTTTGTCTGCCTCCTTTTTTAAATACGGGCGTTACATTTGCAGTTTTCCAATCAGAATGCAATTACGCCTAATTCCAGAACACATATTTTGTATCAAACCCACATGGACTGAAACTATTTTTGCTGTCTATATTATGTTTGGTGAGCATAAAAGATGCTTCCTGTTGTTCTGCAGAAAACAGACCCCAGTATCACAGTCACTCCCCTTTGCTGACAGCAGTTAGATCTGCACTCAGATATGAACTGCAAAGGGAGCAATGTCCAATTGACAGATCGTGGCCAATGCTAGTTGTTCTCACTATAATTCTGTGAATGGCGACTGCTCCCCCCTACCTCCCCAAAACAACTATAAATATGCAGCAAAGCGACACTTCACTCTGGTATCGCTGTAGCGATATTGTGAACAGCATCAATTTAGGCTGAGACTTTCCCCCTCCTGTGGTGGGTGAGTTCATGAATTGTTCAATGTATATCCATGAAAACATTCAGCAAACTGCTGACTAATGCCACAGCCTTTGTTTAAATTGGAAATTCTGTTTCTTCAACATGTCAGGATGGGTGCATGATCAGACAGATTTGCTTGCAGCACTATTTACAGAATCAGCTGCACATGGCACGTTGCAACCCTTGCATCAGACATACACATGTGGAAATATCACAGCAATTTATCAGGGATTTGTATCCCACGGCCAATGTGATGTCAGCACATGCAAGGCCTTTTGAAACACAACACAGCACTACGTTGAATACTTGTACAAGGAAGCACACCTACCTTGATATAAAGCTACCCGGTGCTGTATGAATGTGGCCTAGCCATGACCTGTTTAACTGAAGGAGTTGATGTACTGCAGCAATGTTATAAAAAGGAGGATTTATGAAGATTAAAATACAGGGTACTTGGCTGCAATTGTATAACAAATGCTTGCTAGAATAATCCAACTATTGAGAGTCTTCTGCTCAATAAAGCTGCCAATGTTTCAAACGTCATACTACTGTGGGGCGCAATTCTGCAGGTTGATAATAGTAACGAAAAGTCATGTTAATATAAAATGGGATTGCTTTTTGTACTTGTTCATACAATTATTGAAAAATGGAGAGCTGGGTGGTGGAGTGGGTCAGACATTGGCTTTTCACCGCTGGGACCGGCATCTAAATCCAGCCCAGATTGAAAGGATGATGGTCTCTGTCTGTAAGTTTACTGCATGAAATGGGTTTGGGCAATTTTTAGTGGACACGAGCCTATGGCACCTTGGAACAGTCTCTAATTCGGCACTAATTGTCAATCTCACTCAGGCCATAGGCTGGCTTGTGTTGGAATTGGAAGAAAGAAATGTCAAACTAGTGCAAGAACATGTGTTCTCCTGAGGTTGAGGTGAGGACACAATGTTCGGGCAGAGTAGGAGCTTTATTCCGCAGCTAGCTCTTCCGTACCTCATCTTGATTCCAACACTGGATGCCTGAAGTAGAAATGGAGCTGAATTAGAGTCCCAATCCCCAGCATGTACCTCCCTCACTGTGATAAGCAGGAAAAAAAATGAGAGATAAAAAAAAAATTCTGTAAATAAACAAGAATATTGTATTGGCAGATTGGTGAAGTAACAGTAATTTTAACTTTTGCACGTACCTTTTTAAAGCTAACATAAATGCACTTAGGGAGAATAAAAAACATCAAGCACAATCAAATTGCTTCCCTTTCCTCAGTATTTCCACAATGTAGCGCAGTCAGTGAATAACTTTGGGGTGAAAGTCAACTTCAAAGCTGCTAACCCAGTCATTATCACAGCTTACTGCTTCATTCCATCTGTCAGGCTCTATACTCACTAAGAATTCTGACTGTGCATTAGATTCTGAAAGAGTGCACACATATTCAAGAGTTGAACTGCAGTGCTAAAGCTGGTAAGCTGCTATGCAGCTTCTCTCCACTATGCTCAATGTACGATTAATCTGCATAATGGGTCCTTTAGGTGGTGTACCACAGTGGTTACCTATTGTCATTCACAAGCCTTTTAACTGACAGCTGCTTGTAAGCGTATTTCCAACTTACACGGAATAACACCATGCACGATCTTCAAATAAACATCTCTAAATAAAATTCTATTGCTAAATTAGAATTAGAAAAATATACTAACACAGTATTCCACATGGCAAAAACAAATGACTAGGCTTAGAAAGGATGCAAAATTATTATCTCCGTAACTGAATGCCAAGTCACTGCAAGAAGTAGCAATCCTTTCATGCGGCCATCAAGGCTTTAAATGGACAGTCATTCTCTGCAATAAGATTCAGGCCATTAAACACATCACTCGCTCAAGTCACAAATCCAGAAGGCTACTTAACGAGCTGTCCACTCACTCAGTGAGGAGAAGGTTATTACAGAGGTAAGATAAGGGGACTAAAGGCAGATAAATCCCCTGGACCTGATGGCTTGCATCCTAGGGTCTTAAGAGAAGTAGCAGCAGGGATTGTGGCTGCATTGGTTGTAATTTACCAAAATTCCCTGGATTCTGGGGAGGTCCCAGCAGATTGGAAAACTTCAAATTTAACACTCCTATTTAAAAAAGGAGGCCGACAAAAAGCAGGAAACTATAGACCAGTTAGCCTAACATGTGTTTGGAAAATGTTGGAGCCCATTATTAAAGAAGCAGTAGCAGGACATTTGGACAAGCAAAATTCGGTCAGGCAGAGTCAGCATGGACTTATGAAGGGGAAGTCATGTTTGACAAATTTGCTGCAGTTCTTCAAGGATGTAATGAACAGGGTGGATAAAGGGGAACCAGTGGATGTGGTGTATTTGGATTTCCAGAAGGCATTTGACAAGGTGCTACTTAAAAGGTTACTGCACGATAAAAGTTCACGGGATTGGGGGTAATATATTAGCATGAATAGAGGATTGGCTAACTAACAGAAAACAGAGAGTCAGGATAAATGGTTCATTCTCTGGTTGGCAAACAGTAACTAGTGGGGTGCCGCAGGGATCAGTGTTGGGCAATCTATTTACAATCTATATTAATGACTTGGAAGAAGGGACTGAGTGTATCATAGCCAAGTTTGCTAACGATACAAAGATGGGAGGAAAAGCAATGTGTGAGGACACAAAAAATCCACAGAAGGACATAGACACGCTAAGTAAGTGGGCAAAAATTTGGCAGATGGAGTATAATGTTGGAAAGTGAGAGGTCATGCACTTTGGCAGAAAAAAATCAAAGAGCAAATTATTATTTAAATGGAGAAAGATTGCAAAGTGCCGCAGTACAGCGGGACCTGGAGTACTTGTGCATGAAACGCAAAACGATAGTATGCAGGTACAGCAAGTGATCAGGAAGGCCAATGGTATCTTGGGCTTTATTGCAAAGAGAATGGAGTATAAAAGCAGGGAAGTCTTGCTACAGTTATATAAGGTATTGTTGAGGCCACACCTACTGCGTGCAGTTTTGGTTTCCATATTTACGAAAGGATATACTTGCTTTGTAGGCAGTTCAGAGAAGGTTCACTAGGTTGATTCTGGGGATGAGGGGGTTGACTTATTAGGAAAGGTTGAGTAGGTTGGGCCTCTACTCATTGGAATTCAGAAGAATGAGAAGTGATCTTATCGAAAAGATTATGAGGGGGCTTGACAAGGTGGATGCAGAGAGAATGTTCCCACTGATGGGGGAGACTAGAACTAGAGGCCATGATCTTAGAATAAGGGGCCGCCCATTTAAAACTGAGATGAGGAGGAATTTCTTCTCTCGGAGGGTTGTTAATCTGTGGAATTCGCTGCCTCAGAGAGCTGTGGAAGCTGGGGCATTGAATAAATTTAAGACAGAAATAGACAGTTTCTTAAACGATAAGGGGATAAGGGGTTATGGGGAGCAGGCAGGGAAGTGGAGCTGAGTCCATGATCAGATCAGCCATGATCGTATTAAATGGCGGAGCAGGCTCGAGGAGCTGTATGGCCTACTCCTATTCCTAATGTTCTTATGTTTTAGGTGTCTGCCCGACAAAGTCAATCAAAAACATTTACAGCGAACTAGACTGTTAAAGGGGGACATCAATAACATCAATGTCACAACCACACTTAAAGAGATTGTTGTTCTTTTTAGTTACAACAGCAAGCTTCGGGAAATGCTTATTCAACCTAGAAATGTCAAATTTACTTTGAAATCATTGGGAGTATTAAAGGGCATTTCTTTGCTCGTAAGCAATATCTGGACCAACCAGCCAGATCTTGTTGTGAAAGCTCGGTTCAACCAACTGGGGAGGTTTAGACTGCAGCATTGCATCTGCTGGAGTGGAGACTACTGGATTACCATTTCCATGTTTCATGTTAGGTTTTGGTTCATATATGTATACAATTCGAAACACTTCAGCAGGAAGCACCAACAGTGATACGATGGGCCCAACATTGCCCAAGCCATTTTTCCAGCGCACTGACCTGATGCACGGCGACTTTGCGCGTTGGAAACGGCGCGGGAAAAAAAATCGCCCCATCCTCGCCGCTGTTCACAGTCCCTGGAGCCCTGGCGTGGTGTGCATGTTGAAGTGGGGGGCGGGGTGGAGCGAAACACCAGCGCCGAAAACAGTGCCGGCACCTGCACGCATGCGCAGTGGTGCCGGCCCGATGTGCGCGCATGCGCAATAGAGGCAAAACGTGACGTCGTCTGGCCCAGCAACTGTGACTTCTCTAGTCACTCGGTTGCCCCCCCCGCACTGGTGAGACGGTATTCCCCTCCACCCCACCCCAGCCCGCCATGACGGCGCTCGGCGTCCCCGCCTCCTCCCCAACCCCCGAGACGGCGCCGGCCAAGCAGCTGTGACTTCTCCGGTGCACGTCTTCCCTCCCCTATCCCAGGCCGAATGGCCTCACGCACAGGCTGGCCCGCTGCCTTTCCCGGGCAGACTTAAAAAGATTAAAGTAGGATTTAGTTCTTTTTTAATTGTATTTTAATGGTTTGAGCTTTTCCTTGCAATGTTTGCTGCTTGGTTGTTGAGGTCCTCTCCAGTTCCCTTCCCTCCCCTATCCCTGCCCTAATGTCGACCGAATGTGCGCTGCTTTTTCTTCACTGCTGCAAGGTTTTTCAGAGCTGGCCACATACACTGACCTAAGTGGATTTGGAGTAAGTTTTTGCTGGCCAAAGTGGCATAAATGGCCAAAACTGTCGTAAATGTCTGGGAATGCCCACTTTTGGGAAAAAAAACTGACCTAAAAAAAAATCGTACCTAACTGACTTACTCTGGAGCAAATATTTTTGAGAAAATGGCATTTTTTAAACACGCCAGACAAAACAACTTACTCCAAAACAATTGATGCAGGTCATGGCCAATGTTGGGCCCAATAATGCCACTTTATAATCAATCATTACAGTTGAGATAACAATAGACTGGATCGATGTGTGCATTCCCTGAGATTGTTCTCTTCAACTGATAGATTACTGACCCTTTTCCCAATTCAGTCACAATGTACGCATCCTGTGCCTCCTCCCAGAATTTACTCATAAATGTAATGATGGTCTTTTCTCTTAAAGGGCTGTTCATGAGAAATGTTCACTCACCCACACTTCAGGATGGTGGAGTGTGGGTGCCACTAGCTGCCACTTTGCCATTATAACTCTAGCAATAAAGAGAAATTGTATTGGAATATGGACAATAATATTTGAATTAATTATAGCGTTGAGAGCAAGTCAGAAGTATTTGCATAGGTTATTAGAATTTGACACATGCCTGCCCATCTCACTGGCAAGAATATAGAGCCTCAACTACGTTTGTAGAACAGTGGCGGGGTGGGGGGGGGGGGGGGGGTGGTGGTGGCGGGGGTGGAGTCCATACCAAAACATTTGATTCAGCAAACCTGGACCCTGTATCTTGTTATGCAACCTTCAGCACTTGTCAAATTACAGAGCGTTGTGAGCACGATATTGCTCAATAGAAATTCCATAATGGAATAGACAGCCGTCTAAGTAGCCTTGTGGGCTTGTGACTTGAATGATTGAAAATTGTTATGGGCCCCTGGGTCAGACACTTGAACGTGATGAGTTATAATGGAAACAGATCACTGATGCTTTTAATATAAGGTGCCACCTTTGTTTGGTGGGTGATTTTAATTTTCCTGGCATTCAGTGGCACGATGGTTTACCTGCTGTTGTGGTGGGAAGTGCAGCTGAAAATTTATTGAAAATATACTAGACTGTTTCCTGACTCAACATGTTGATAAATTAACTCGGGAAAATCATATATTGGATCTGGTGTTCAGTAGTGAGCCTGACCTCATATCATGCCTCCATGTGGGGGAACATCTGGGCAACAGTGATCACAACATTATACTAGTAGAACAAATTGGCTAGTAGAACTAAAGGTACTGAGAACCTGCAACTCTTACCAGATTTCAGAAGGGCAAACTTCTCCAAAATGGTAGATGATTTAGAACAGGTAAATTGGCTAATCCTCCTTGGTGGTGATGCAACCGATATTGAATATAAATGGAAAGATTTTAAGAATAACATTAAAAATGTGGTGAACAAACATGTACCCCAAATCAAAAGAAGGAAATGTGGTAAGAAAAATCCAAGGTGGCAGACTGGGTATGTACAAAGACAAATAAGATGTAAACAGAAATGTTTCTATAACTTAAAGAAATCTAACACTCAAATAAATAGGGTTGATTACTAAGAACAACTAAAGAAAACTAAGGCTGCTATTGGATCAGCAAAAAGACTAATAGAAAAAAAGGATTGTTGACAACTGTGGCAGTAATGGGAAGAGCTTTTTTAGTTATGTGAAGAGTCAGAGAACTATCAAAGACAGTATTGGGCCACTGAAGGGTGTTCAAGGACAGGTTGCAAAGGACTCACTGAATATGGCGGAAATATTGAGTACTTTGCATCAGTATTCACCCTTGAAGATGATGCTCAAATATTAGAATTTAATACTAGTTTTACTACTAGTAAGATTGACATAAATAAGCATATTGATTTAGAAAGAAGTAACAACTTAAAAATAGATAGAGTAGCAGAGTCGGATGATATCCATCCAAGGGTCCTCCGGGAGATGGGACATGTGCTGTGCGGGCCCCTGGCCTGTATTTTTAATAGCTCACTGCACTATGAGTGAATAGTTCCTGCAGATTGGAAGGAGGCTAATGTAGTACCCATTTTTAAAAAAAGGTGACAAGACAGACCTGTGTAATTATAGGCCCATCAGTTTAACATCAGTTAAGATGCTTGAAAGAATCATAAAGGTTGCAATGTGAATACTTGGAAAGGGAGGGACATATTAG
Organism: Pristiophorus japonicus; assembly: GCF_044704955.1. Taxonomy (NCBI): domain Eukaryota; kingdom Metazoa; phylum Chordata; class Chondrichthyes; family Pristiophoridae; genus Pristiophorus; species Pristiophorus japonicus. Next base: position 190,077,491 of record NC_091980.1, on the reverse strand, counting down.
GGACACCCAACATGACATCATAAAAAAAAGAGATCATGTCTCACAAATCTAATTGTATATTTTGAAGAAGTTACAAAGTTGGTGGATGAGGGAAGCCCAGTAGACATTGTCTACTTAGATTTCCAAAAAGCTTTTGACAAGGTACCAGACAAGAGATTTCTCTATAAGTTCAGAGTCTCTGGTGTTAGTAGAAATATATTGAGCTGGATACAGAACAGGCAGGCAGGACGCAGGCAAAGAGTAGTTATAGACGGATTTGGATCTGTTTGGAGACCGGTCACCAGTGGTGTCCCACAGGGATCAGTGTTTTTTTACTATTTTTATCAATGATCTGGATTCAGGGGTTGGCGGCACAATTTGCAAATTTGCAGATGATACCAAGATCTGTGCGAGTGTTAGAACTGTGGAAGAGACTCGTCTGATTCAGGCAGATCTTAATGTGTTGGGAGACTGGGCTCATGACTGAAAAATGGCGTAAAACTTAGATAAGTGCAGTGTTATGCATGTGGGAAGGGCAAATGCTCAACATTCCTAAATCCTACAGGAAAAGGCATTAAAAATGGTGGAAATAGAAAGAGATTTGGACATTCTAGTGCATACATCCATAAAGGTACACGAGCAATGCCGTGCAGCGATAAGAGAAAATAGCGTTTTGGAGTGTACCCATAGGACAATTGAGTATAAGAGGCGTATTGTTTTGTCCTTGTACAAGATCTTAGTCAGGCCGCACTTGGAATGTTGTGTTCAATTTTGGTCTGCTCACATGGTGGGTGATATTGAGGCTCTGGAAAAAGTGCAGAAGAGGGCCACTAGGCTAATCCCAAGTCTAAAGCATCTTAGTTATCAAGATAGGTTAAAAGAGTTGGGACTCTTTGGGCTGGACTTTTGAGAAGTTTGCGACTGGGTTTTCACTTCGTTTTGACCCTCTGCGGCAAAAACCCGGTCGCAAACTGCGGGCTGGATCCTCGGCTCGCTGTTTGCGGCGGCGATGGGATGTACTGCCGGGGAGAGGAGCGCCGACATGCAACGCCACAGATTGCGTTACCGTTGGACTTTCTGCTCTCTCCCAACCCGTACGCCATGCCCAGAATACCGACAGGTCAAACCTGTCAGTGCAGCCTTGCCAGCTGCGGTAAGTATGAAAACTTGCAAAAAAGGTAAGTTAAAGTTTTTATTTTTACATTTGTTTTTCAGCAATTCAATAGATAAGTGTCTTGTAAATGTTTTTTGAATGTGTTTTGGAATTTTTTTTTCCCCTCCCAAGGCCTCTCTCGCAGCGCTCCCTGCCCCGGACTAAATTTGGTGAAACTAGCGTTTTTGTGCCGCAAATCCTCGTACAACGCGTCCCTTACCGATGCCTGGCGCATACGTAAAACCCAAAAGTTCGGCCTAAAAATGGTAGCGCAGCAAAAACGGTAAGTTTCATGTATCACTACCATTTTCAGCAAAAATCTGCCCCCTTATCCTAGAGCAGTGTAGACCTAGGGGTATATGATTGAGGTTAATAAGATAATGAATGGCATAGATAGTGTTCCAGTTGACCGTTTATTTCAATTAAATAGGTTAGGCAGGACCAGGGGGCACAAATTTTAGTTGTATAAGGCTAGATCTAGGTTAAATGTCAGGAGGTGGTTCTTTTCACAGAGAATAGTAGACCTCTGGAACAAGCTGCCCTCTCATGTGGTGGGTGCAGATTCACTGAATTCCTTCAAGTAAAAGCTGGATTTGTTTCTGGCTGTGGCGGCGATGAATTCTTACAGAAGGTAGGTACTGCAGGGAATTTAATGGCCAGAGTAATCCCCTGGACTAGTTTTGATTGCCTAGATGGGTCAGAGAGGAATTTCCCAGATTTTTTTCCCCCCAAATTGGCCTGGGTTTTTTTAATCTGTTTTTTTGCCTCTCCCAGGAGATCATGGTTTCAGGTGGATTGGAGTATATAAGTTGTGATACACAAGGTATTACAATTGTGTGGGACAGGCTCGATGGACCAGATGGTCTTTACCTGTCCATCATTGTTCGTATGTTCATGTGACTCGTAAATGGCAAGATCCTGAGCTCTGGTGCCAAGGCAAACTGCCGAATGGAGATTCAGGAACTTTGCCACGGTGGTTAGCAAAAGGCCAGTCACCCAGCTCTCAGGAAACAGTTCTAAACTGGTACTGATGAGGCAGAGAGAGCGGATATCCAGGCCATGCTATTTGATCGAGAAGGTGCGTAGCCGGAGGTGGGCACTGCCTTTGTGAACGAGCAGTAGCATAAGGATATTTGTTTACTGCACGTGTTTGCGATGTTTGCTGAATTCTCTGTTTATTTAAACTTCATTTTCCTTCAAGATAAAACTTTGACCCCCTTTCCATCCCTTAATAAGTTAAGGTGATTGCAGTATATATATATTATTATTTTAATAAACTAGTAAAATATATTTTTTTAAATCTTGATAAATGTATGATTGAACAAGTTCAAAATGAGACTGTGGGTCATCTGAATCTGAAGGTGGCATAGATTTATTTATTTTTACGAAAAACTTTAAACTTATATAAAAAAAAAAGAAAAAAGGCATAGAATCTTTCTCGCTCTCCCCAAAACAACTTGGGTCATAACATGAATAAATATGCTGATAGGGTTAGATGAAGTAGAGTTGGGGAGACTCATGTGGAGCATAAACATCGGCTTAGACCAGTTAGGAACATAGGAACAGAAGTGGGTCATTCAGCCCCTCGAGTCTGTTCTTCCAGTCAATTAGCTCATGGCTGGTCTGCAGTTTAACTCCATTTACTTGGTTCCGTAACCCTTAATATTCTTGCCTAACACAAAGCAGTTTCTGCTCTGTAAATTTTATGTAATTCTATGTAAAAATATACATACTCACACACCACTGCAAATGTGTTCATTACTCGCAAGACTTGCATTCATCCCGCAGCAGTTTGTCTACTTATCTCCCGGAGAGTTAGTCCTCATGTTTTAGTACTGATTGCAACATTGTCATTCGAGTCTCCCAATGAAAAGATGATACACCAGCTGACATCATGAATAGTTAATAAGAAATCAGGAGCTTTTCAGGCAGGAAACATTAGCAATTACTTAAGGTGAAATAAATATTGACATTTTTTCAGCTCTGCTGCCCTCATTTTATTGTTATTTGCCAATTTTAAAATCACCTTTTGTGGAGATAGTTAACAAGATGATTTTTCAAGGCCCAAATTCCAGATTCCACAAATACTTCATTTCGTATTTATATGGAGATCAAACATGGCAGAATCTGCACAGCAACATGAGTTTCTGGCTCAGTAAAGTTTGCCATTTGTGCTGGGGTATTTCTTCAAACCAATGAGGCCGATAATAAAATGGCTGCCGCTGTCTTTGTCTGGTCCCACCCTGCTGTATGCAATTGCACCCTACACCAGTGTTTTCAGTCACTTATCTTCATTATTGATCAGCTGAACAAAGTTGAAGTTGGAGAAAAAATGAAAGACATTTTGTTGCAGCATGCGCAATCTGTTTAAAAAAAAAGATTTTTCATTTCCAATTATTTCAGCTGGTCACTGTGCTAGATCATGGTAACAGGACAAATGCACTTTTCCATTTCCAAATTCATATCAAATTTAGTAGTATTTGCGTGCAAATCTAATACCCCACTTGCTACTTTAATCAGGCTGCTGAAGAGCTCGGGTTTCTTCAATAGTTCAGATATCATTACAGTGTGCAGGGGTAGTATTTTGCATGATCTACCTACTTTCACGTTGCTTTATTTAAAATATATAACAGTAACATGAATCCAGACATGATCTTAATCAGCATTCATCCATCTTAAGTTTGTATATCTCATTCAGTTTTAATGGGGTTTTGAATCTGAAACCAAAAAAACATTAGTCAAATGTTTCACCAAACAGCAGACGTATGGCCACCATGAGGAAATCCTATCGCAATAGTTGTTGAAAAATGTTTCTCTTATGCACAACTGAGCTGAAATTTAATATTGAAGAGAACGGGTGTCCATTGATTTTGTGTGAAAGAGATATTAGTTCATAGCCACTAGAGAAATAAGATGACAAGAGAATTGATTAAAGTGGCATTTATTTACCTTTTCATAATGTATTATAACATAAGTTAGCCAGCCACACAATTGCCTTCAGAACTTGAACCATTGCAGATATCAAGACACCACTTAACAGGAGATGTCCATGACTATTAAACTATTCAGGACAAAGGTTGCGAATCACACACATTCTGGTTCGCAAAGGAGCACAATGTTTTTCAATTCAATTTCTTATTTATTCTGATTATACAATTTGTTCAGCAATTGAACAGATTAAGCATGATCAGATCAATTCTAGGGACAGTCCTGGAATCAGGTCATAAAGCAACCTGAGTAAACGTTCTCATTCCTTTATTCTTATGTACTTCAGTATTTCATGTTTACTTAAAGAGTAAAAATCTCACATGACGCCTCTGTAAATTATATTGCAGCATTATAGGGTATACCTCAATCCCATGTGCAGCCGCCCACTCACGGCAGTAATTCACTTTTTAAAATTTCTGATGCTCTCCTGCGTGTAACTCACTTTCTTCTGCTCCGTCCCTCAACATTCCCACTGCTCTGATTTTGTCTTCTTGCTCTGCTAACAGCCAACCATTCTCAATTCTTGTCTCTTCTGGAGAAAGCAGGTAGCATCTCACTAGGGCTGCAAAGGCAAAATACAATACCCTCTACTCTTACAAGAGTCCTCATAATTGTGCACAAAAACATTTATATTGGTTATTTCTTGATAATTATGCAAGAGTATTATAAACGGAGTTCTCAATAGCAAGCTATGAAGCACAAAATATATTCCATGAAAAATGAAATCTTCTTCATTTGAGCAATAAATTCTATACTCTCAAGTTCCCCATCCACTAGAAGATGCCACTTGATTTCTTGTATACTGTTAAGAAAAAAGTTTAGCTGGAATTCTCAGAGGGGTCAGCAGGCGGGATTGGTGGCGGGTCGGTGGGAAGTTAGATTTTTTTGACAGCGGGTCAGGACCCCGCTGTCGATTCGCCACAATGCATCTTCCCAATGTCGGGTCTGTTGAGCAGACCCTACAGGCAGCAGCGGGCGACCCAATTAAATTCATTAGTATCTAGCTCACAGATCATTAAAAGGCTTTTTTAAACTTACTTTTCACTTTAACTTCATGGACGGGGAACCACGCTGTTCGGAGACCATGGCTGTCAACGCGAGGCGGAAGTTCAGTGGCCATTGCTCCAGCTGATTACTTGGCAGCTTCAAATATACAGTAAAAGCTCCCATCTGACAGATCTTCACTTTCTTCAGCTACAAGCTGCTTCTCAGTCCATTTCAAGCACAGATTCTGCAGGTTTTTCACACTCACCTCATTGGAAGAACTCTCTCACCATTGACAGAATGCTTCTGTCATCTCTACTTCACCTGCCATCTATTCCATCAATATAGGTGCCCTTTATACTGTCTCATCTTGGTCCTCAGAATCTGACCACAATCAGCTCCAACACCAGCAGCACCAGGCACACCAGCAGCATCACAAACAACACCAACCTTCTCTGCAATCACCTGATGCTGCACAGGACAGAGGGATCAGCACCCAACCACATTGCTGCCCGCGAGGCCAGGGATGGCTTCACCATGGCCAGATTTACTTCACTGGACTCTCTACACCCTGGCTGCCACATTCTGTGCCAGGTAATGGTGCCCCACACCAGTACCATAAAACATCCCTGCAAAGTCATTCCTTTCACACATCACCATTGCGAGGCTACCGTTATGTCTCACCATTCACTGATATTCAATAATCAACATAACAAAAAAAATTATCTGGTCATTATCACATTGCTGTTTGTGGGAGTTTGCTGTGCACAAGTTGGCTGCCGCAGTTCCCACATTACAACAGTGACTGCAATCCAAAAGTACTTAATTGGCTGTAAAATGCTTTAAGACATCCAGTGGTCATGAAAGGTGCTATATAAATGCAAGTCTTTCTTTCTAAGCCACTTCCAAAGGTGCACACAAATCTGTCCAGCAACGGGTTGAAAATAAAGGTTTCAATGTTTGACAGCACATTAACAGAAACTTTACATGAACATTGGATTAAACACATAAGTGCCTACCCTTGTGCGTTGTTGGTTGGTATGATTGCACTAGGATGAGGCTGAGTGTGTGAGGGGTGGCTAATGAGATGGGAAGTGATAATGTAGAGAGAGAGAGAGGGATGGGTAGAGGTGCAAGGTAAGTTGGTGTGAGTAAGGATGTACAGCAGTAGAGTATGGAAGGTAGAGTGATGGGGATGTGATGAGAAGCACAGCAGGATGAAGCCGAATGTGGCTTTGTACCAACGTTTTGAGATACGAGATAATTGAAAGGTTTGCGCCACTGCACCCAGGCCCTCCTGACAATATCCCTGTTTGTGTCCCCCTCGGCAATGTGCAACCAGGCTGTGTTGATCTCCTTGGGAGGTCTCTTCCGCCCATTGGAATGGAAGAGAACCTCCCCGTGTGCTGTAACTCCCTCCATAAGCAGAGGGAGTCATGGGAGCACCTGGATGCAGCACTGCACCTCTGTGCTATGATTGTCAGTGTTTGCAGCACTTCAATGCTGCAGAACACTGGCAGCACAACTGTTAAAAGAAAGTTGGCCATGGTCCCTTTAAAGAAACCGGCTGATGATGAGTCATTAACGACCTTCAGATTCTTCTAATTGGCCCGGGAAACGCGCAAGGTAGGCTAAACAAGCCCTATCAATGGAGAATCATTTTCCAGAGTGGGATCGAGCCAGCAGCGGGATCGGGACCCACCACCAACGTTGCCTGCCCTGGATCCACCGAGGTATGGAAAATGTTGGGCTTTGTATTTCTATTTACCTTGTTACAAAATGTTATATATCCAAACCTCCCTATCTCTGAAATCTTCTCCTGCCTTACAACTCTCCTAGATCTCTCCATTCCTTCAATTCTGGCCTTTTGCGCATCACCAATTTTCAGCACTCCTACATTGGTGCCTTCACCTGCCAAGCCCTAAACTCTGGAATTCTCTTCCTAAACCTCTCTGCCTCTATACCACTCTCTCTTCTTTTCAGAGGTTTCTAATCTATCTCTTTGACCAAGCTTTTGTTCACCTGTTCTAATATCTCCTTATGTGGCTCGGTGTCAAATTTTAATTAACAACACACCAGTGTGAAGCGCCTTCAGATGTATACTATGTTAAAGGTCTGTATAAATGCAATTTGTTGTTGTTCATATTGACCTCAGGCAACCATGGTTTACTCTCAAACAGGAGCTGAATTGCACACCAAGGACAATGGTATTACCTTGTTGCGACACCTTAGCAATGCCAGAGCGGAATACTCCATAATGTCTTGTAAAATAAAAATGTTCCATTTTCCAGCCTTGTCATTCTTAATTTCAACAAGCACTTATATACTGATATGCAAATAAAGCTTTAATATTGCATTACAAGAGATTACTGAATAACTTCATTAGATGCATGTAGTAACAATCTACTATACTGTTCTTTGGCTGTGCTTGAGGTTCTCTGGGAATCTTTTCAAATCAGTATACTAATCTAGCCAGGGTTACAAAGATTTAAAGCAAGGAATTAATATTGCACACTCATTATTGTGTCACGGAAGCTAATTGCATAAAGATTTAATCGAGCGCACCTTTATTCACAGCGTACATCAACAAAATTGAAACCATTAATATTTCTTCTGTGCAGATTTTCAGCAAATCAAATCTACATATTGAAATACAAGAATGTATAAAATATTAGTTTTTATGTTACTGAGTGAAACATAGAGGACAAACAACACATTCTATTTAGCTACTTTAATCTCTGCTGCACTACATTGTATTAATAATTGGATAAAGTGCAACATCCCCACCGACACCTGGGAGTCCCTGGCCAAAGACCGCCCTAAGTGGAGGAAGAGCATCCGGGAGGGCGCTGAGCACCTCGAGTCCCGTCGCTGAGAGCATGCAGAAAGCAATCACAGGCAGAGGAAGGAGCGTGCGGCAAACCAGACTCCCCACCCACCCTTTCCTCCAACGACTGTCTGTCCCACCTGTGACCGAGACTGTAATTCCCAAATTGGACTGTACAGCCACTTAAGAACTCACTTTTAGAGTGGAAGCAAATCTTCCTTGATTTCGAGGGACTGCCTATGATGATGATGGTTGATACGGCCATTTTAAAGTCTCTAAAATCTCTCCCACTTTTCAAGGAGAATGCTGAGTTTGATTAATCTAATATACCAGGAACTTCGTGAGTCATCTGAATTCTTGTCAAATTAAAATAATTACTGTACAGAAAGAATTTTGTTTAATATACGAGAGCTCTCACTCTCCTGTGTATACTTATATTGCAGAGCTGAGATTCTGACATCAACATCAACTCACATTTATATAGCACTCTAAAAATATTTAAAATGCCCTATGTGCTTTGCAACTACTGTATATGGAATAAAAAAACCTTGAGCCAGGAAGGAAGGGTGCCCAAAAAGAGCATTGAAGAGATGAGTTTTGAAGTTATATTCAAGGTAGAAACAGAGGTGTTGAGATGGAGATGCCCAGCTAGCACACCTGTGCTTGCTGACCTACAGTGGTTCCCGGTCTGGCAATGCCTAGAATTCT